>NC_064645.1:85971809-86276262 GCF_023864345.2 Schistocerca serialis cubense
ATCTAAAACTGGGCTCACAGGAGAGGTTCAAATCATAGAAAGTTAGAGTGTCAGTCCTCTTGCATTTAAGCCGGCATTGTGCCTTTTGAATTTAATTCCGATGCAATTTCTGTGCTTCATCGTCAATAAGATGGTCCAAGGTATACAGTAAGCCTGAAGTGAAGCATCGGAATCTAAAACTGGACCCACAGGAGAGGTTCAAATCATAGAAAGTTAGTGTGTCAGTCCTCTTGTACTTAAGTCGGCATTGTGCTTTCTGTATTAAACTCGGAAGCAATTTCTGTGTATCATAGTCAATGAGAAGGTCCAACGGATACAGTAAACCTGAAGTGAAGCAATGGAATCTAAAACTGGACTCACAGGAGAGGTTCAAATCATAGAAAGTTAAAGTGTCAGTCCTCTAGTACTTAAGTCGGCATTGTGCCCTTTGTACTAAATTTGAATGCAATAACTGTGTTTCATCGTCAATAAGAAGGTCCAAGGTATACAGTAAACCTGAAGTGAAACATCGGAATCTGTAACTGGAATCACAGTTGAGGTTCAAATCATTGAAATTTAGAGTGTCAGTCCTCTTGTACTTAAGTCGGCATTGTGCCTTTTGTATTAAATTCGAATGCAATTTCTGTGTGTCATCGTCAATAAGAGGGTCCAAGGGATACAGTAAACCTGAAGTGAAGCATCAGAATCTAAAACAAGACTCACAGGAGTGGTTCAAATCATAGATAGTTAGAGTGTCAGTCCTCTTGTACTTAAGTCGGCATTGTGAATTTTGTATTAAATTAGGGTGCAATTTCTGTGTTTCATCGTCAATAAGAAGGTCCAAGGGATACAGTAAACCTGAAGTGATGCATCGGAATCTAAAACGGGACTCACAGGAGAGGTTCAAACCATAGAAAGTTAGAGTGTCAGTCCTCTTGTACTCAAGTCGGCATTGTGCCTTTTGTATTAAATTCGATGCAATTTCTGTGTTTCATCGTCAATAAGAAGGTCCAAGGGATACAGTAAACCTGAAGTGAAGCATCGGAATCTAAAACTGGACTCACGGAAGAGGTTCAAATCATATAAAGTTAGAGTGTCAGTCCTCTTTTACTTAAGTCGGCATTGTGCCATATTGTATTAAATTCGGATGTATTTTCTGTGTTTCATCGTCAATAGGAAGGTCCAAGGGATACAGTAAACCTGAAGTGAAGCATCGGATTCTAAAACTGGACTCACAGGAGAGGTTCAATTCATGGAAAGTTAGAGCGTCAGTCCTCTTGTACTTAAGTCTGCATTGTGCCTTTTGTATTAAATTCGGATGCAATTTCTGTGTTTCATCGTCAATAGGAAGGTCCAAGGTAAACAGTAAACCTGAAGTGAAGCATCGGAATCTAAAACTGGACTCACAGGAGAGGTTTAAATCATAGAAAGTTAAATTGTCAGTCCTCTTGTACTTAAGTTGGCATTGTGCCTTTTGAATTTAATTCCGATGCAATATCTGTGTTTCATCGTCAATACGAAGGTCCACGGGATACAGTAAACCTGAAGTGAAGCATCAGAATCTAAAACTTGACTCAGAGGAGAGGTTCAAATCATAGAAAGTTTGAGTGTCTGTCCTCTTGTACTTAAGTCGGCATTGTGCCTTTTTTATTAAATTCGGATGCAATTTCAGTGTTTCATCGTCAGTAACAAGGTCCAAGGGATACAGTAAACCTGAAGTGAAGCATCGGAATCTAAAACTTGACTCACAGGAGAGGTTCAAATCATAGCAAGTTTGAGTGTCTGTCCTCTTGTACATAAGTCGGCATTGTGCCTTTTTTATTAAATTCGTATGCAATTTCAGTGTTTCATCGTCAGTAACAAGGTCCAAGGGATACAGTAAACCTTAAGTGAAGCATCGGAATCTAAAACTGGACTCACAGGACAGGTTCAAATCATAGAAAGTTAGAGTGTCAGTCCTCTTGCATTTAAGTCGTCATTGTGCCTTTTGAATTTAATTCCGATGCAATTTCTGTGCTTCATCGTCAATAAGAAGGTCCAAGGTATACAGTAAGCCTGAAGTGAAGCATTGGAATCTAAAACTGGACTCACAGGAGAGGTTCAAATCATAGAAAGTTAGTGTGTCAGTCCTCTTGTACTTAAGTCGGCATTGTGCTTTCTGTATTAAACTCGGAAGCAATTTCTGTGTATCATAGTCAATAAGAAGGTCCAAGGGATACAGTAAACCTGAAGTGAAGCGACGGAATCTAAAACTGGACTCACAGGAGAGGTTCAAATCATAGAAAGTTAAAGTGTCAGTCCTCTAGTACTTAAGTCGGCATTGTGCCCTTTGTACTAAATTCGAATGCAATAACTGTGTTTCATCGTCAATAAGAAGGTCCAAGGTATAAAGTAAACCTGAAGTGAAACATCGGAATCTGAAACTGGAATCACAGTTGAGGTTCAAATCATTGAAATTTAGAGTGTCAGTCCTCTTGTACTTAAGTCGGCATTGTGCCTTTTGTATTAAATTCGAATGCAATTTCTGTGTGTCATCATCAATAAGAAGGTCCAAGGGATACAGTAAACCTGAAGTGAAGCATCGCAATCTAAAACGAGACTCAGAGGAGTGGTTCAAATCATAGATAGTTAGAGTGTCAGTCCTCTTGTACTTAAGTCGGCATTGTGAATTTTGTATTAAATTCGGGTGCAATTTCTGTGTTTCATCGTCAATAAGAAGGTCCAAGGGATACAGTAAACCTGAAGTGATGCATCGGAATCTAAAACGGGACTCACAGGAGAGGTTCAAATCATAGAAAGTTAGAGTGTCAGTCCTCTTGTACTCAAGCCGGCATTGTGCCTTTTGTATTAAATTCGATGCAATTTCTGTGTTTCATCGTCAATAAGAAGGTCCAAGGGATACAGTAAACCTGAAGTGAAACATCGGAATCTAAAACTGGACACACAGTTGTGGTTCAAATCATAGTAAGTTAGAGTGTCAGTCCTCTTGTACTTAAGTCGGCATTGAGCCTTTTGTATTAAATTCGAATGCAATTTCTGTGTGTCATCGTCAATAAGAAGGTCCAAGGGATACAGTAAACCAGAAGTGAAGCATCGGAATCTAAAACGAGACTTACAGGAGAGGTTCAAATCATAGATAGTTAGAGTGTCAGTCCTCTTGTACTTAAGTCGGCATTGTGAATTTTGTATTAAATTCGGATGCAATTTCTGTGTTTCATCGTCAATAAGAAAGTCCAAGGTATACAGTAAACCTGAAGTGAAGCATCGGAATCTAAAACTGGACTCACAGGAGAGGTTCATATCATAGAGAGTTAGACTGTCAGTCCTCTTGTACTTAAGTCATCATTGTGCCTTTTGTATTCCATTCGGATGCAATTTCTGTGTTCCATCATCAATAAGAAGGTCCAAGGGATACAGTAAACCTGAAGTGAAGCATCGGAATCTAAAACTGGACTCACAGAAGAGGTTCAATTCATGGAAAGTTAGAGCGTCAGTCCTCTTGTACTTAAGTCGGCATTGTGCCTTTTGTATTCAATTCGGATGCAATTTCTGTGTTTCATCGTCAATAAGAAGGTCCCAGGTAAACAGTAAACCTGAAGTGAAGCATCGGAATCTAAAACTGGACTCACAGGAGAGGTTCAAATCATAGAAAGTTAAAGTGTCAGTCCTCTTGTACTTAAGTTGGCATTGTGCCTTTTGAATTTAATTCCGATGCAATATCTGTGTTTCATCGTCAATACGAAGGTCCGCGGGATACAGTAAACCTGAAGTGAAGCATCGGAATCTAAAACTGGGCTCACAGGAGAGGTTCAAATCATAGAAAGTTAGAGTGTCAGTCCTCTTGCATTTAAGCCGGCATTGTGCCTTTTGAATTTAATTCCGATGCAATTTCTGTGCTTCATCGTCAATAAGATGGTCCAAGGTATACAGTAAGCCTGAAGTGAAGCATCGGAATCTAAAACTGGACCCACAGGAGAGGTTCAAATCATAGAAAGTTAGTGTGTCAGTCCTCTTGTACTTAAGTCGGCATTGTGCTTTCTGTATTAAACTCGGAAGCAATTTCTGTGTATCATAGTCAATAAGAAGGTCCAACGGATACAGTAAACCTGAAGTGAAGCAATGGAATCTAAAACTGGACTCACAGGAGAGGTTCAAATCATAGAAAGTTAAAGTGTCAGTCCTCTAGTACTTAAATCGGCATTGTGCCCTTTGTACTAAATTCGAATGCAATAACTGTGTTTCATCGTCAATAAGAAGGTCCAAGGTATACAGTAAACCTGAAGTGAAACATCGGAATCTGTAACTGGAATCACAGTTGAGGATCAAATCATTGAAATTTAGAGTGTCAGTCCTCTTGTACTTAAGTCGGCATTGTGCCTTTTGTATTAAATTCGAATGCAATTTCTGTGTGTCATCGTCAATAAGAGGGTCCAAGGGATACAGTAAACCTGAAGTGGAGCATCGGAATCTAAAACGAGACTCACAGGAGTGGTTCAAATCATAGATAGTTAGAGTGTCAGTCCTCTTGTACTTAAGTCGGCATTGTGAATTTTGTATTAAATTCGGATGCAATTTCTGTGTTTCATCGTCAATAAGAAGGTCCAAGGAATACAGTAAACCTGAAGTGAAGCATCGGAATCAAAAACTGGACTCACAGGAGAGGTTCAAATCATAGAAAGTTTGAGTGTCTGTCCTCTTGTACTTAAGTCGGCATTGTGCCTTTTTTAAATTCGGATGCAATTTAAGTGTTTCATCGTCAGTAACAAGGTCCAAGGGATACAGTAATCCTGAAGTGAAGCATCGGAATCTAAAACTGCACTCACAGGAGAGGTTCAAATCATAGAAAGTTAGAGTGCCAGTCCTCTTGCATTTAAGTCGGCATTATGCCATTTGAATTTAATTCCGATGCAATTTCTGTGCTTCATCGTCGATACGAAGGTCCACGGGATACAGTAAACCTGAAGTGAAGCATCGGAATCTGAAACTGGACTCACAGGAGAGGTTCAAATCATAGAAAGTTTGAGTGTCAGTCCTCTTGTACTTAAGTCGGCATTGTGCCTTTTTTAAATTCGGATGCAATTTAAGTGTTTCATCGTCAGTAACAAGGTCCAAGGGATACAGTAAGCCTGAAGTGAAGCATCGGAATCTAAAACTGCACTCACAGGAGAGGTTCAAATCATAGAAAGTTAGTGTGCCAGTCCTCTTGCATTTAAGTCGGCATTATGCCATTTGAATTTAATTCCGATGCAATTTCTGTGCTTCATCGTCGATACGAAGGTCCACGGGATACAGTAAACCTGAAGTGAAGCATCGGAATCTGAAACTGGACTCACAGGAGAGGTTCAAATCATAGAAAGTTTGAGTGTCAGTCCTCTTGTACTTAAGTCGGCATTGTGCCTTTTTTATTAAATTCGGATGCAATTTCAGTGTTTCATCGTCAGTAAGAAGGTCCAAGGGATACAGTAAACCTGAAGTGAAGCATCGGAATCTAAAACTGGACTCACAGGAGAGGTTCATATCATAGAAAGTTAAAGTGTCAGTCCTCTAGTACTTAAGTCGGCATTGTGCTCTTTGTACTAAATTCGAATGCAATAACTGTGTTTCATCGTCAATAAGAAGTCCAAGGTATACAGTAAACCTGAAGTGAAACATCGGAATCTAAAACTGGACTCACAGTTGAGGTTCAAGCCATTGAAATTTAGAGTGTCAGTCCTCTTGTACTTAAGTAGGCATTGTGCCTTTTGTATTCAATTCGAATGCAATTTCTGTGTGTCATCGTCAATAAGAAGGTCCAAGGGATACAGTAAACCTGAAGTGAAGCATCGGAAACTAAAACGAGACTCACAGGAGTGGTTCAAATCATAGATAGTTAGAGTGTCAGTCCTCTTGTACTTAAGTCGGCATTGTGAATTTTGTATTAAATTCGGATGCAATTTCTGTGTTTCATCGTCAATAAGAAGGTCCAAGGAATACAGTAAACCTGAAGTGAAGCATCGGAATCAAAAACTGGACTCACAGGAGAGGTTCAAATCATGGAAAGTTAGAGGGTCAGTCCTCGTGTACTTAAGTCGGCTTTGTGCCATTTGTATTAAATTCGGATTCAATTTCTGTGTTTCATCGTCAATAAGAAGGTACAAGGTAAACAGTAAACCTGAAGTGAAGCATCGGAATCTAAAACTGGACTCACAGGAGAGGTTCAAATCATAGAAAGTTAGAGTGTCAGTCCTCTTGTACTTAAGTTGTCATTGTGCCTTTTGAATTTAATTCCGATGCAATATATGTGCTTCATCTTCGATACGAAGGTCCACGGGATACAGTAAACCTGAAGTGAAGCATCGGAATCTGAAACTGGACTCACAGGAGAGGTTCAAATCATAGAAAGTCAGTGGGTCAGTCCTCTTGTACTTAAGTCGGCATTAAGCTTTCTGTATTAAACTCGGATGCAATTTCTGTGTATCATAGTCAATAAGAAGGTCCAAGGGATACAGTAAGCCTGAAGTGAAGCAACGGAATCTAAAACTGGCCTCACAGGAGAGGTTCAAATCATAGAAAGTTAAAGTGTCAGTCCTCTTGTACTTAAGTCGGCATTGTGCCCTTTCTACTAAATTCGAATGCAATAACTGTATTTCATCGTCAATAAGATGGTCCAAGGGATACAGAAAACCTGAACTGAAGCATCGGAAACTAAAACTGGACTCACAGGAGAGGTTCAAATCATAGAAAGTTAGAGTGTCAGTCCTCTTGTACTTAAGTCGGCATTGTGCTTTTTGAATTTAATTCCAATGCAATATCTGTGCTTCTTCGTCAATAACAAGATCCAAGGGATGCAGTAAAAATGAAGTGAAGCATCGGAATCTAAAACTGGACTCACAGGAGAGGTTCAAATCATAGAAAGTTTGAGTGTCAGTCCTCTTGTACTTAAGTCGGCATTGTCCCTTTTGTATTAAATTCGGATGCAATTTCTGTGTTTCAACGTCTGTAAGAAGGTCCAAGGGATACCGTAATCCTGAAGTAAAGCATCGGAATCTAAAACTGGACTCACAGCAGAGGTTCAAATCATAGAAAGTTAGAGTGTCAGTCCTCTTGTGCCTATTGTATTAAATTGGGATGTAATTTCTGTGTTTAATCGTTCATAAGAAAGTCCAAGGGATACAGTAAACCTGAAGTGAAGCATCGGAATCTGAAACAGGACCTACAGGAGAGGTTCAAGTCAAAGAAAGTTAGAGTGTAAGTCCTCTTGTACTTTAGTCGGCATTGTGCCTTTTGTAATAAACTCGGATGCAATTTCTGTGTTTCATCGTCAATAAGACGGCCAAGGTATACAGTAAACCTGAAGTGAAGCATCGGAATCCAAAACTGGACCCACAGGAGAGGTTCAAATCATAGAAAGTTAGAGTGTCAGTCCTCTTGTACTTAAGTCGTCATTGTGCCTTTTGTATTAAATTCGATGCAATTTCTGTGATTCATCGTCAATAAGAAGGTCCAAGGGATACAGTAAACCCGAAGTGAAACATCGGAATCTTAAGCTGGACTCACAGTTGAGGTTCAAATCATAGAAAGTTAGAGTGTCAGTCCTCTTGTACTTAAGTCGGCATTGTGCCTTTTGTATTAAATTCGGATGCAATTTCTGTGTTTCATCGTCAATAAGAAGCTCACAGGCATACAGTAAATCTGAAGTGAAGCATCGGAATCTAAAGCTGGACTCACAGGAGAGATTCAAATCATAGAAAGTTAGAGTGTCAGTCCTCTTGTACTTAAGTCGGCATTGTGCCTTTTGTATTAAATTCTGATGCAATTTCTGTGTTTCATCGCCAATAAGAAGGTCCAAGGTATACAGTGAACCAGAAGTGAAGCATCGCAATCTAAAACTGGACTCACAGGAGAGGTTCAAATCATAGAATGTTAGATTGTCAGTCCTCTTGTACTTAAGTCGACATTGTGCCTTTTGTATTAAATTCGGATGCAATTTCTGTGTTCCATCATCAATAAGACGGTCCAAGGGATACAGTAAACTTGAGGTGAAGCATCGGAATCAAAAACTGGACTCACAGGAGATTTTCAAATCATAGAACGTTGGAGTGTCAGCCCTCTTGTACTTAAGTCGGCATTGTGCCTTTTGAATTTTATTCCGATGCAATATCTGTGCTTCATCGTCAATAAGAAGGTCCAAGCGATACAGTAAACCGGAAGTGGAGCATCGGAATTTAAAACTAGACTAACAGGAGAGGTTCAAATCATAGAAAGTTAGAGTGTCAGTCCTCTTGTACCTAAGTCGGCATTGTGCCTATGGAATCTAATTCCGATGCAATATCTGTGCTTCATCGTTAATAAGAAGGTCCATGGGATACAGTAAACCTGATGTGAAGCATCGGAATCTGAAACTGGACTCAAAGGAGAGGTTCAAATCACAGAAAGTTAGAGTGTCAGTCCTCTTGTACTTTAGTCGGCATTGTGCATTTTGTATTAAATTCGGATGCAATTTCTGTGTTACAGCGTCAATAAGAAGGTCAAAGTGATACAGTAAACCTGAAGTGAAGCATCAGAATCTAAAACTTGACTCAGAGGAGAGGTTCAAATCATAGAAAGTTTGAGTGTCTGTCCTCTTGTACTTAAGTCGGCATTGTGCCTTTTTTAAATTCGGATGCAATTTCAGTGTTTCATCGTCAGTAACAAGGTCCAAGGGATACAGTAAACCTGAAGTGAAGCATCGGAATCTAAAACTGCACTCACAGGAGAGGTTCAAATCATAGAAAGTTAGAGTGCCAGTCCTCTTGCATTTAAGTCGGCATTATGCCATTTGAATTTAATTCCGATGCAATTTCTGTGCTTCATCGTCGATACGAAGGTCCACGGGATACAGTAAACCTGAAGTGAAGCATCGGAATCTGAAACTGGACTCACAGGAGAGGTTCAAATCATAGAAAGTTTGAGTGTCAGTCCTCTTGTACTTAAGTCGGCATTGTGCCTTTTTTATTAAATTCGGATGCAATTTCAGTGTTTCATCGTCAGTAAGAAGGTCCAAGGGATACAGTAAACCTGAAGTGAAGCATCGGAATCTAAAACTGGACTCACAGGAGAGGTTCAAATCATAGAAAGTTAAAGTGTCAGTCCTCTAGTACTTAAGTCGGCATTGTGCTCTTTGTACTAAATTCGAATGCAATAACTGTGTTTCATCGTCAATAAGAAGTCCAAGGTATACAGTAAACCTGAAGTGAAACATCGGAATCTAAAACTGGACTCACAGTTGAGGTTCAAGCCATTGAAATTTAGAGTGTCAGTCCTCTTGTACTTAAGTAGGCATTGTGCCTTTTGTATTCAATTCGAATGCAATTTCTGTGTGTCATCGTCAATAAGAAGGTCCAAGGGATACAGTAAACCTGAAGTGAAGCATCGGAAACTAAAACGAGACTCACAGGAGTGGTTCAAATCATAGATAGTTAGAGTGTCAGTCCTCTCGTACTTAAGTCGGCATTGTGAATTTTGTATTAAATTCGGATGCAATTTCTGTGTTTCATCGTCAATAAGAAGGTCCAAGGAATACAGTAAACCTGAAGTGAAGCATCGGAATCTAAAACTGGACTCACAGGAGAGGTTCAAATCATGGAAAGTTAGAGGGTCAGTCCTCGTGTACTTAAGTCGGCTTTGTGCCATTTGTATTAAATTCGGATTCAATTTCTGTGTTTCATCGTCAATAAGAAGGTACAAGGTAAACAGTAAACCTGAAGTGAAGCATCGGAATCTAAAACTGGACTCACAGGAGAGGTTCAAATCATAGAAAGTTAGAGTGTCAGTCCTCTTGTACTTAAGTTGGCATTGTGCCTTTTGAATTTAATTCCGATGCAATATATGTGCTTCATCTTCGATACGAAGGTCCACGGGATACAGTAAACCTGAAGTGAAGCATCGGAATCTGAAACTGGACTCACAGGAGAGGTTCAAATCATAGAAATTCAGTGGGTCAGTCCTCTTGTACTTAAGTCGGCATTAAGCTTTCTGTATTAAACTCGGATGCAATTTCTGTGTATCATAGTCAATAAGAAGGTCCAAGGGATACAGTAAGCCTGAAGTGAAGCAACGGAATCTAAAACTGGCCTCACAGGAGAGGTTCAAATCATAGAAAGTTAAAGTGTCAGTCCTCTTGTACTTAAGTCGGCATTGTGCCCTTTCTACTAAATTCGAATGCAATAACTGTATTTCATCGTCAATAAGATGGTCCAAGGGATACAGAAAACCTGAACTGAAGCATCGGAAACTAAAACTGGACTCACAGGAGAGGTTCAAATCATAGAAAGTTAGAGTGTCAGTCCTCTTGTACTTAAGTCGGCATTGTGCTTTTTGAATTTAATTCCAATGCAATATCTGTGCTTCTTCGTCAATAACAAGATCCAAGGGATGCAGTAAAAATGAAGTGAAGCATCGGAATCTAAAACTGGACTCACAGGAGAGGTTCAAATCATAGAAAGTTTGAGTGTCAGTCCTCTTGTACTTAAGTCGGCATTGTCCCTTTTGTATTAAATTCGGATGCAATTTCTGTGTTTCAACGTCTGTAAGAAGGTCCAAGGGATACCGTAATCCTGAAGTAAAGCATCGGAATCTAAAACTGGACTCACAGCAGAGGTTCAAATCATAGAAAGTTAGAGTGTCAGTCCTCTTGTGCCTATTGTATTAAATTGGGATGTAATTTCTGTGTTTAATCGTTCATAAGAAAGTCCAAGGGATACAGTAAACCTGAAGTGAAGCATCGGAATCTGAAACAGGACCTACAGGAGAGGTTCAAGTCAAAGAAAGTTAGAGTGTAAGTCCTCTTGTACTTTAGTCGGCATTGTGCCTTTTGTAATAAACTCGGATGCAATTTCTGTGTTTCATCGTCAATAAGACGGCCAAGGTATACAGTAAACCTGAAGTGAAGCATCGGAATCCAAAACTGGACCCACAGGAGAGGTTCAAATCATAGAAAGTTAGAGTGTCAGTCCTCTTGTACTTAAGTCGTCATTGTGCCTTTTGTATTAAATTCGATGCAATTTCTGTGATTCATCGTCAATAAGAAGGTCCAAGGGATACAGTAAACCCGAAGTGAAACATCGGAATCTTAAGCTGGACTCACAGTTGAGGTTCAAATCATAGAAAGTTAGAGTGTCAGTCCTCTTGTACTTAAGTCGGCATTGTGCCTTTTGTATTAAATTCGGATGCAATTTCTGTGTTTCATCGTCAATAAGAAGCTCACAGGCATACAGTAAATCTGAAGTGAAGCATCGGAATCTAAAGCTGGACTCACAGGAGAGATTCAAATCATAGAAAGTTAGAGTGTCAGTCCTCTTGTACTTAAGTCGGCATTGTGCCTTTTGTATTAAATTCTGATGCAATTTCTGTGTTTCATCGCCAATAAGAAGGTCCAAGGTATACAGTGAACCAGAAGTGAAGCATCGCAATCTAAAACTGGACTCACAGGAGAGGTTCAAATCATAGAATGTTAGATTTTCAGTCCTCTTGTACTTAAGTCGACATTGTGCCTTTTGTATTAAATTCGGATGCAATTTCTGTGTTCCATCATCAATAAGACGGTCCAAGGGATACAGTAAACTTGAGGTGAAGCATCGGAATCAAAAACTGGACTCACAGGAGATTTTCAAATCATAGAACGTTGGAGTGTCAGCCCTCTTGTACTTAAGTCGGCATTGTGCCTTTTGAATTTTATTCCGATGCAATATCTGTGCTTCATCGTCAATAAGAAGGTCCAAGCGATACAGTAAACCGGAAGTGGAGCATCGGAATCTAAAACTAGACTAACAGGAGAGGTTCAAATCATAGAAAGTTAGAGTGTCAGTCCTCTTGTACCTAAGTCGGCATTGTGCCTATGGAATCTAATTCCGATGCAATATCTGTGCTTCATCGTTAATAAGAAGGTCCATGGGATACAGTAAACCTGATGTGAAGCATCGGAATCTGAAACTGGACTCAAAGGAGAGGTTCAAATCACAGAAAGTTAGAGTGTCAGTCCTCTTGTACTTTAGTCGGCATTGTGCATTTTGTATTAAATTCGGATGCAATTTCTGTGTTACAGCGTCAATAAGAAGGTCAAAGTGATACAGTAAACCTGAAGTGAAGCATCGGAATCTAAAACCGGACTCACAGGAGAGGTTAAAATCACAGAAAGTTAGAGTGTCAGTCCTCATGTACTTTAGTCGGCATTGTGCCTTTTGTATTAAATTCGGATGCAATTTCTGTGTTACAGCGTCAACTCATAGGAGAGGTTCAAATCATTGAAAGTTAGAGTGTCAGTCCTCTTGTACTTAAGTCGGCATTGTCCCTTTTGTATTAAATTCGGATGCAATTTCTGTGTTTCATCGTCTGTAAGAAGGTCCAAGGGATACCGTAATCCTGAAGTGAAGCATCGTAATCTAAAACTGGACTCACAGGAGAGGTTCAAATCATAGAAAGTTAGAGTGTCAGTCCTCTTGTACTTAAGTCGGCATTGTGCCATTTGACTTTAATTCCGGTGCGATATCTGCGCTTCATCGTCAATAAGAAGGTCCATGGGATACAGTAAACCTGAAGTGAAGCATCGGAATCTGAAACCGGACTCACAGGAGAGGTTAAAATCACAGAAAGTTAGAGTGTCAGTCCTCATGTACTTTAGTCTGCATTGTGCCTTTTGTATTAAATTCGGATGCAATTTCTGTGTTACAGCGTCAATAAGAAGGTACAAGTGATACAGTATACCTGAAGTGAAGCATCGGAATCTAAAACTGGACTCACAGGAGAGGTTCTAATCATAGAAAGTTAGAGTGTCAGTCCTCTTGTACTTTAGTCGGCATTGTGCCTTTTGTATTAAATTCGGATGCAATTTCTGTGTTTCATCGTCAATAAGACGGCCAAGGTATACAGTAAACCTGAAGTGAAGCATAGGAATCTAAAACTGGACTCACAGGAGAGGTTCAATCATAGAAAGTTAGAGTGTCAGTCCTCTTGTACGTAAGTCGGCATTGTGCCTATTGTATTAAATTTGGATGCAATTTCTGTGTTTCGTCGTCAACAAGAAGGTCCAAGCTGTACAGTAAACCTGAAGTGAAGCATCGGAATCTAAAACTGGACTCACAGGAGTGGTTCAAATCATAGATAGTTAGAGAGTCAGTCCTCTTGTACTTAAGTCGGCATTGTGAATTTTGTATTAAATTCGGATGCAATTTCTGTGTTTATTCGTCAATAGGAATGTCCAAGGTATACAGTAAACCGGAAGTGAAGCATCGGAATCTGAAACTGGACTCACAGGAGAGGTTAAAATCACAGAAAGTCAGAGTGTCAGTCCTCTTGTACTTTAGTCGGCATTGTGCCTTTTGTATTAAATTCGGATGCAATTTCTGTGTTTCAGCGTCAATAAGAAGGTACAAGTGATACAGTAAACCTGAAGTGAAGCATCGGAATCTAAAACTGGACTCACAAGAGAGGTTCAAATCATAGAAAGTTAGAGTGACAGTCCTCTTGTACTTAAATCGGCATTGTCCCTTTTGTATTAAATTCGGATGCAATTTCTGTGTTTCATCGTCAATAAGACGGCCAAGGTATACAGTAAACCTGACGTGAAGCATCGGACTCTAAAACTGGATTCACAGGAGAGGTTCAAATCATAGAAAGTTAGATTGTCAGTCCTCTTGTACTTAAGTCATCATTGTGCCTTTTCTATTAAATTCGGATGCAATTTCTGTGTTCCATCATCAATAAAAAGGTCCACTGGAAACAGTAAACCTGAAGTGAAGCATCGGAATCTAAATCTGGACTTACAGGAGATTTTCAAATCATAGAAAGTTGGAGTGTCAGTCCTCTCGTACTTAACTTGGAATTGTGCCTTTTGTATTAAATCAGTATGCTATTTCTGTGTTTCATCGTCAACAAGAAGGTCCAAGGGATACAGTAAACCTGAAGTGGAGCATCGGAATCTAAAACTGGACTAACAGGAGAGGTTCAAATCATAGAAAGTTAGACTGTCAGTCCTCTTGTACTTAAGTCAGCATTGTGCATTTTGTATTAAATTCGGATGCAATTTCTGTGTTTCTTCGTCAATAAGAAGGTCCAAGGGTGACAGTAAACCTGAAGTGAAGCATAGGAATCTAAAACTGGACTCACAGGAGAGGTTCTAATCATAGAAAGTTAGAGTGTCAGTCCTCTTGGACTTAAGTCGGCATTGTGCCTTTGGTATTAAATTCCGATGCAATTTCGGTGTTTCATCGTCAATAAAACGGTCGAAAGTATAGAGTAAACCTGAAGTGAAGCGTCGGAATCTGAAACTGGACTCACAGGAGAGGTTCAAATCATAGAAAGTTAGAGTGTCAGTCCTCTTGTACTTAAGTCGGCAGTGGCCCTTTTGTTTTAAATTCAGATGCAATATCTGTGTTTCATCGTCAATAATACGCTGCTAGGTATACAGTAAACCTGAAGTGAAGCATCGGAATCTAAAACTGGTCTCACAGGAAAGGATCAAATCATAGAAAGTTAGAGTGTCAGTCCTCTTCTACTTAAGTCGGCATTGTGCCTTTTGAATTTAATTCCGCTGCAAAATCTGTGCTTCATCGTTAATAAGAAGGTCCATGGGATACAGTAAACCTGAAGTGAAGCATCGGATCTGAAACTGGACTCACTGGAGAGGTTCAAATCACCGAAAGTTAGAGTGTCAGTCCTCTTCTACTTAAGTCGGCATTGTGCCTTTTGTATTAAATTTGGATGCAAATTCTGTGTTTCATCGTCAACAAGAAGATCCAAGCTATACAGTAAACCTGAAGTGAAGCATCGGAACCTAAAACTGGACTCACAGGAGAGGTTCAAATCATAGAAAGTTAGAGTGTCAGTCCTCTTGTACTTAAGTCGGCATTGTGCCTTTTGTATTAAATTCGATGCAATTTCTGTGTTTCATCGTCAATACGAAGGTCCAAGGGATACAGTAAACCTGAGGTGAAACATCGGAATCTAAAACTGGACTCACAGTTGAGGTTCAAATC
Source organism: Schistocerca serialis cubense (assembly GCF_023864345.2). NCBI lineage: Eukaryota > Metazoa > Arthropoda > Insecta > Orthoptera > Acrididae > Schistocerca > Schistocerca serialis. Next base: position 85,986,779 of record NC_064645.1, read on the forward strand.
ATTGAAAGTTAGAGTGTCAGTCCTCTTGTACTTTAGTCGGCATTGTGCATTTTGTATTAAATTCGGACGCAATTTCTGTGTTTCATCGTCAATAAGAAGGTCCAAGGGATACAGAAAACCTGAAGTGAAGCATCGGAATCTAAAACGAGACTCACAGGAATGGTTCAAATCATAGATAGTTAGAGAGTCAGTCCTCTTGTACTTAAGTCGGCATTGTGAATTTTGTATTAAATTCGGATGCAATTTCTGTGTTTATTCGTCAACAAGAAGGTCCAAGGGATACAGTAAACCTGAAGTGAAGCATCGGAATCCAAAACTGGACTCACAGGAGATTTTCAAATTATAGAAAGTTGGAGTGTCAGTCCTCTTGTACTTAACTCGGAATTGTGCCTTTCGTATTAATTCAGTATGCAATTTCTGTGTTTCATCGTCAACAAGAACGTCCAAGGGATACAGTAAATCTGAAGTGAAGCATCGGATTCTAAGACTGGACTCACAGGAGAGGTTCAAATCATAGAAAGCTAGAGTGTCAGTCCTCTTCTACTTAAGTCGGCATAGTCCCTTTTGTATTAAATTCGGATGCAATTTCGGTGTTTCATCGTCAATAAGACGGTCCAAATTATAGAGTAAACCTGAAGTGAAGCGTCGGAATCTAAAACTGGACTCACAGGAGAGGTTCAAATCGTAGAAAGTTATAGTGTCAGTCCTCTTGTACTTAAGTCGGCATTGTCCCTTTTGTATTAAATTCGGATGCAATTTCTGTATTTCATCGTCTGTAAGAAGGTCCAAGCGATACAGTAAACCTGAAGTGAAGCATCGGAATCTAAAACTGGACTCACAGAAGAGGTTCAAATCATAGAAAGTTTGAGTGTCAGTCCTCTTTTACTTAAGTCGGCATTGTGCATTTTGTATTAAATTTGGATGCAATTTCTGTGCTTCATCGTCAATAAGAAGGTCCACCGGATACAGTAATCCTGAAGTGAAGCATCGGAATCTAAAACTGGACTCATAGGAGAGGTTCAAATCATAGAAAGTTAGAGTGTCAGTCCTCTTGTACTTAAGTCGGCATTCTGCCTTTTGATTTTAATTCCGATGCGATATCTGTGCTTCGTCGTTAATAAGAAGGTCCATGGGATACAGTAAACCTGAAGTGAAGCATCGGAATCTGAAACCGGACTCACAGGAGAGGTTCAAATCACAGAAAGTTAGAGTGTCAGTCCTCTTGTACTTTAGTCGGCATTGTGCCTTATGTATTAAATTCGGATTGAATTTCTGTGTTACAGCGTCAATAAGAAGGTACAAGTGATACAGTAAACCTGATGTGAAGCATCGGAATCTAAAACTGGACTCACAGGAGAGGTTCAAATCATAGAAAGTTAGAGTGTCAGTCCTCTTGTACTTAAGTCGGCATTGTGCCTTTTGTACTAAATTCGATGCAATTTCTGTGATTCATCGTCAATAAGAAGGTTCAAGGGATACAGTATACCTGAAGTGAAACATCGGAATCTAAAACTGGACTCACAGGAGAGGTTCAAATCATAGAAAGTTAGATTGTCAGTCCTCTTGTACTTAAGTCGTCATTGTGCCTTTTGTATTAAATTCGGATGCAATTTCTGTGTTCCATCATCAATAAGAAGGTCCAATGGAAACAGTAAACCTGAAGTGAAGCATCGGAATCTAAAACTGGACTCACAGGAGATTTTCAAATCATAGAAAGTTGGAGTGTCAGTCCTCTCGTACTTAACTTGGAATTGTGCCATTTGTATTAAATCAGTATGCAATTTCTGTGTTTCATCGTCAACAAGAACGTCCAAGGGATACAGTAAATCTGAAGTGAAGCATCGGATTCTAAAACTGGACTCACAGGAGAGGTTCAAATCATAGAAAGTTAGAGTGTCAGTCCTCTTGTACTTAAGTCGGCATTGTGCCTTTTGTACAAAATTCGATGCAATTTCTGTGATTCATCGTCAATAAGAAGGTCCAAGGGATACAGTATACCTGAAGTGAAACATCGGAATCTAAAACTGGACTCACAGTTGAGGTTCAAATCATAGAAAGTTAGAGTGTCAGTCCTCTTGTACTTAAGTCGGCATTGTGCCTTTTGTATTAAATTCGGATGCAATTTCTGTGTTCCATCATCAATAAGAAGATCCAAGGGATACAGTAAACCTGATAGAAGCATCGGAATCTAAAACTGGACTCACAGGAGATTTTCAAATCATAGAAAGTAGGAGTGTCAGCCCTCTTGTACTTAAGTCGGCTTTGTGCCTTTTGAATTTTATTCCGATGCAATATCTGTGCTTCATCGTCAATAAGAAGGTCCAAGCGATACAGTAAACCTGAAGTGAAGCATCGGAATCTAAAACTGGACTCACAGAAGAGGTTCAAATCATAGAAAGTTTGAGTGTCAGTACTCTTTTACTTAAGTCGGCATTGTGCATTTTGTATTAAATTCGGATGCAATTTCTGTGCTTCATCGTCAATAAGAAGGTCCACGGGATACAGTAAACCTGAAGTGAAGCATCGGAATCGAAAACTGGACTCACAGGAGAGGTTCAAATCATAGAAACTTAGAGTATCAGTCCTCTTGTACTTAAGTCGGCATTGTGCCTCTTGTATTAAATTGGGATGCAATATCTGTGTTTCGTCGTCAATAAGAAGGTCCAAGGGATACAGTAAACCTGAAGTGGAGCATCGCAATCTAAAACTGGACTAACAGCAGAGGTTCAAATGTTAGAAAGTTAGACTGTCAGTCCTCTTGTACTTAAGTCAGCATTGTGCATTTTGTATTAAATTCGGATGCAATTTCTGTGTTTCTTCGTCAATAAGAAGGTCCAAGGGTTACAGTAAACCTGAAGTGAAGCATAGGAATCTAAAACTGGACTCACAGGAGAGGTTCTAATCATAGAAAGTCAGAGTGTCAGTCCTCTTGTACTTAAGTCGGCATTGTGCCTTTGGTATTAAATTCCGATGCAATTTCGGTGTTTCATCGTCAATGAAACGGTCGAAATTATAGAGTAAACCTGAAGTGAAGCGTCGGAATCTAAAACTGGACTCATAGGAGAGGTTCAAATCATAGAAAGTTAGAGTGTCAGTCCTCTTGTACTTAAGTCGGCAGTGGCCCCTTTGTTTTAAATTCAGATGCAATATCTGTGTTTCATCGTCAATAATACGCTGCTAGGTATACAGTAAACCTGAAGTGAAGCATCGGAATCTAAAACTGGTCTCACAGGAGAGGATCAAATCATAGAAAGTTAGAGTGTCAGTCCTCTTCTACTTAAGTCGGCATTGTGCCTTTTGAATTTAATTCCGCTGCAATATCTGTGCTTCATCGTTAATAAGAAGGTCCATGGGATACAGTAAACCTGAAGTGAAGCATCAGATCTGAAACTGTACTCACAGGAGAGGTTCAAATCACAGAAAGTTAGAGTATCAGTCCTCTTCTACTTAAGTCGGCATTGTGCCTTTTGTATTAAATTTGGATGCAAATTCTGTGTTTCATCGTCAACAAGAAGATCCAAGCTATACAGTAAACCTGAAGTGAAGCATCGGAATCTAAAACTGGACTCACAGGAGAGGTTCAAATCATAGAAAGTTAGAGTGTCAGTCCTCTTGTACTTAAGTCGGCATTGGGCCTTTTGTATTAAATTCGATGCAATTTCTGTGTTTCATCGTCAATACGAAGGTCCAAGGGATACAGTAAACCTGAGGTGAAACATCGGAATCTAAAACTGGACTCACAGTTGAGGCTCAAATCATTGAAAGTTAGAGTGTCAGTCCTCTTGTACTTTAGTCGGCATTGTGCATTTTGTATTAAATTCGGACGCAATTTCTGTGTTTCATCGTCAATAAGAAGGTCCAAGGGATACAGAAAACCTGAAGTGAAGCATCGGAATCTAAAACGAGACTCACAGGAGTGGTTCAAATCATAGATAGTTAGAGAGTCAGTCCTCTTGTACTTAAGTCGGCATTGTGAATTTTGTATTAAATTCGGATGCAATTTCTGTGTTTATTCGTCAACAAGAAGGTCCAAGGGATACAGTAAACCTGAAGTGAAGCATCGGAATCCAAAACTGGACTCACAGGAGATTTTCAAATTATAGAAAGTTGGAGTGTCAGTCCGCTTGTACTTAACTCGGAATTGTGCCTTTCGTATTAATTCAGTATGCAATTTCTGTGTTTCATCGTCAACAAGAACGTCCAAGGGATACAGTAAATCTGAAGTGAAGCATCGGATTCTAAAACTGGACTCACAGGAGAGGTTCAAATCATAGAAAGCTAGAGTGTCAGTCCTCTTCTACTTAAGTCGGCATAGTGCCTTTTGTATTAAATTCGGATGCAATTTCGGTGTTTCATCGTCAATAAGACGGTCCAAATTATAGAGTAAACCTGAAGTGAAGCGTCGGAATCTAAAACTGGACTCACAGGAGAGGTTCAAATCGTAGAAAGTTATAGTGTCAGTCCTCTTGTACTTAAGTCGGCATTGTCCCTTTTGTATTAAATTCGGATGCAATTTCTGTGTTTCATCGTCTGTAAGAAGGTCCAAGCGATACAGTAAACCTGAAGGGAAGCATCGGAATCTAAAACTGGACTCACAGAAGAGGTTCAAATCATAGTAAGTTTGAGTGTCAGTCCTCTTTTACTTAAGTCGGCATTGTGCATTTTGTATTAAATTTGGATGCAATTTCTGTGCTTCATCGTCAATAAGAAGGTCCACCGGATACAGTAATCCTGAAGTGAAGCATCGGAATCTAAAACTGGACTCACAGGAGAGGTTCAAATCATAGAAAGTTAGAGTGTCAGTCCTCTTGTACTTAAGTCGGCATTCTGCCTTTTGATTTTAATTCCGATGCGATATCTGTGCTTCGTCGTTAATAAGAAGGTCCATGGGATACAGTAAACCTGAAGTGAAGCATCGGAATCTGAAACCGGACTCACAGGAGAGGTTCAAATCACAGAAAGTTAGAGTGTCAGTCCTCTTGTACTTTAGTCGGCATTGTGCCTTATATATTAAATTCGGATTGAATTTCTGTGTTACAGCGTCAATAAGAAGGTACAAGTGATACAGTAAACCTGAAGTGAAGCATCGGAATCTAAAACTGGACTCACAGGAGAGGTTCAAATCATAGAAAGTTAGAGTGTCAGTCCTCTTGTACTTAAGTCGGCATTGTGCCTTTTGTACTAAATTCTATGCAATTTCTGTGATTCATCGTCAATAAGAAGTTCCAAGGGATACGGTAAACCTGAAGTGAAACATCGGAATCTAAAACTGGACTCACAGTTGAGGTTCAAATCGTAGAAAGTTAGAGTGTCAGTCCTCTTGTACTAAAGTCGGCATTGTGCCTTTTGTATTAAATTCGGATGCAATTTCTGTGTTCCATCATCAATAAGAAGATCCAAGGGATACAGTAAACCTGAAGTGAAGCATCGGAATCTAAAACTGGACTCACAGGAGATTTTCAAATCATAGAAAGTTGGACTGTCAGCCATCTTGTACTTAAGTCGGCATTGTGCCTCTTGAATTTTATTCCGATGCAATATCTGTGCTTCATCGTCAATAAGAAGGTCCAAGCGATACAGTAAACCTGAAGTGAAGCATCGGAATCGAAAACTGGACTCACAGGAGAGGTTCAAATCATAGAAACTTAGAGTATCAGTCCTCTTGTACTTAAGTCGGCATTGTGCCTTTTGTATTAAATTGGGATGCAATATCTGTGTTTCGTCGTCAATAAGAAGGTCCAAGGGATACAGTAAACCTGAAGTGGAGCATCGGAATCTAAAACTGGACTAACAGGAGAGGTTCAAATCATAGAAAGTTAGACTGTCAGTCCTCTTGTACGTAAATCAGCATTGTGCCTTTTGTATTAAATTCGGATGCAATTTCTGTGTTTCATCGTCAATAAGAAGGTCCAAGTGTTACAGTAAACCTGAAGTGAAGCATAGGAATCTAAAACTGGACCCACAGCAGAGGTTCTAATCATAGAAAGTTAGTGTGTCAGTCCTCTTGCACTTAAGTCGGAATTGTGCCTTTTGTATTAAATTCGTATGCAATTTCTGTGTTTCATCGTCAACAAGAAGGTCCAAGGGATACAGTAAATCTGAAGTGAAGCATCGGATTCTTAAACTAGACTCACAGGAGAGGTTCAAATCATAGAAAGTTAGAGTGTCAGTCCTCTTGTACTTAAGTCGGCATTGTGCCTTTTGAATTAAATTCGGATGCAATTTCGGTGTTTCATCGTCAAAAAAACGGTCCAAATTATATTGTAAACCTGATGTGAAGCGTCGGAATCAAAAACTGGACTCACAGGAGAGGTTCAAATCATAGAAAGTTAGAGTGTCAGTCCTCTTGTACTTTAGTCGGCATTGTGGATTTTGTATTAAATTTGGATGCAATTTCTGTGTAACAGCGTCAATAAGAAGGTCAAAGTGATACAGTAAACCTAAAGTGAAGCATCGGAATCTAAAACAGGACTCACTGGAGATGTTCAAATCATAGAAAGTTAGAGTGTCATTCCTCTTGTACTTAAGTCGGCATTGTGCCTTTTGTATTAAATTCGGATGCAATTTCTGTGTTTCATCGTCAATAAGACCGCCAAGGTATATTGTAAACCAGAAGTGAAGCATCGGAATCTAAATCTGGACTCACAGGAGAGGTTCGAATCATAGAAAGGTAAAGTGTCAGTCCTCTTGACCTTAAGTCGGCATTGTGTCTTTTGTATTAAATTTGGATGCAATTTCTGTCTTTCATCGTCAACAAGAACGTCCAAGCTATACAGTAATCCTGAAGTGAAGCATCGGAATCTAAAACTGGACTCACCGGAGAGGTTCAAATCATAGAAAGTTAGAGTGTCAGTCCTCTTGTACTTAAGTCGGCATTGTGCCTTTTGTATTAAATTCGGATGCAATATCTGTGTTTCATCGTCAATAAGAAGGTCCAAGGTATACAGTAAACCTGAAGTGACGCATCGGAATCTAAAACTGGACTCATAGGAGAGGTTCAAATCATAGAAAGTTAGAGTGTAGGTCCTATTGTACTTAAGTCGGCATTGTCCCTTTTGTATTAAATTCGGATGCAATTTCTGTGTTTCATCGTCTGTAAGAAGGTCCAAGGGATACCGTAATCCTGAAGTGAAGCATCGGAATCTAAAACTGGACTCACAGGAGAGGTTGAAATCATAGAAAGTTTGAGTGTCAGTCCTCTTGTACTTAAGTCGGCATTGCGCCTTTTGTATTAAATTCGGATGCAATTTCCGTGTTTCATCGTCAATAAGAAGGTCCAAGGGATACCGTAAACCTGAAGTGAAGCATCGGAATCTAAAACTAGACTCACAGGAGAGGTTCAAATCATAGAAAGTTAGAGTGTAAGTCCTCTTGTACTTAAGTCGGCATTGCGCCTTTTGTATTAAATTCGGATGCAATTTCCGTGTTTCATCGTCAATAAGAAGGTCCAAGGGATACCGTAAAGCTGAAGTGAAGCATCGGAATCTAAAACTAGACTCACAGGAGAGGTTCAAATCATAGAAAGTTAGAGTGTCAGTCCTCCTGTACTTAAGTCGGCATTGTGCCTTTTGTATTAAATTCCGATGAAATATCTGTGTTTCATCGTCAATAAGAAGGTCCAAGGTATACAGTAAACCTGAAGTGACGCATCGGAATCTAAAACTGGACTCATAGGACAGGTTCAAATCATAGAAAGTTAGAGTGTAAGTATTATTGTACTTAAGTCGGCATTGTCCCTTTTGTATTAGATTCGGATGCAATTTCTGTGTTTCATCGTATGTAAGAAGGTCCAAGGGATACCGTAATCCTGAAGTGAAGCATCGGAATCTAAAACTGGACTCACAGGAGAGGTTCAAATCATAGAAAGTTAGAGTGTCAGTCCTCTTGTACTTAAGTCGGCATTGTGCCTATTGTATTAAATTGGGATGTAATTTCTGTGTTTCATCGTTAATAAGAAAGTCCAAGGGAAACAGTAAACCTGAAGTGAAGCATCGGAATCTGAAACAGGACCTACAGGAGAGGTTCAAATCATAGAAAGCTAGAGTGTCAGTCCTCTTCTACTTAAGTCGGCATAGTGCCTTTTGTATTAAATTCGGATGCAATTTCGGTGTTTCATCGTCAATAAGACGGTCCAAATTATAGAGTAAACCTGAAGTGAAGCGTCGGAATCTAAAACTGGACTCACAGGAGAGGTTCAAATCGTAGAAAGTTATAGTGTCAGTCCTCTTGTACTTAAGTCGGCATTGTCCCTTTTGTATTAAATTCGGATGCAATTTCTGTGTTTCATCGTCTGTAAGAAGGTCCAAGCGATACAGTAAACCTGAAGTGAAGCATCGGAATCTAAAACTGGACTCACAGAAGAGGTTCAAATCATAGAAAGTTTGAGTGTCAGTCCTCTTTTACTTAAGTCAGCATTGTGCATTTTGTATTAAATTCGGATGCAATTTCTGTGCTTCATCGTCAATAAGAAGGTCCACCGGATACAGTAATCCTGAAGTGAAGCATCGGAATCTAAAACTGGACTCACAGGAGAGGTTCAAATCATAGAAAGTTAGAGTGTCAGTCCTCTTGTACTTAAGTCGGCATTGTGCCTTTTGTATTAAATTGGGATGCAATATCTGTGTTTCGTCGTCAATACGAAGGTCCAAGGTATACAGTAAACCTGAAGTGGAGCATCGGAATCTAAAACTGGACTAACAGGAGAGGTTCAAATCATAGAAAGTTAGACTGTCGGTCCTCTTGTACTTAAGTCAGCATTGTGCCTTTTGTATTAAATTCGGATGCAATTTCTGTGTTTCATCGTCAATAAGAAGGTCCAAGGATTACAGTAAACCTGAAGTGAAGCATAGGAATCTAAAACTGGTCTCACAGGAGAGGTTCTAATCATAGAAAGTTAGAGTGTCAGTCCTCTTGCACTTAAGTCGGAATTGTGCCTTTTGTATTAAATTCGTATGCAATTTCTGTGTTTCATCGTCAACACGAAGGTCCAAGGGATACAGTAAATCTGAAGTGAAGCATCGGATTCTTGAACTAGACTCACAGGAGAGGTTCAAATCATAGAAAGTTAGAGTGTCAGTCCTCTTGTACTTAAGTCGGCATTGTGCCTTTTGTATTAAATTCTGATGCAATTTCTGTGTTTCATCGTCAATAAGACCGCCAAGGTATATTGTAAACCAGAAGTGAAGCATCGGAATCTAAAACTGGACTCACAATAGAGGTTCGAATCATAGAAAGTTAGAGTGTCAGTCCTCTTGACCTTAAGTCGGCATTGTGCCTTTTGTATTAAATTCGGATGCAATATCTGTGTTTCATCGTCAATAAGAAGGTCCAAGGTATACAGTAAACCTGAAGTGACGCATCGGAATCTAAAACTGGACTCATAGGAGAGGTTCAAATCATAGAAAGTTAGAGTGTAGGTCCTATTGTACTTAAGTCGGCATTGTCCCTTTTGTATTAAATTCGGATGCAATTTCTGTGTTTCATCGTCTGTAAGAAGGTCCAAGGGATACCGTAATCCTGAAGTGAAGCATCGGAATCTATAACTGGACTCACAGGAGAGGTTGAAATCATAGAAAGTTTGAGTGTCGGTCCTCTTGTACTTAAGTCGGCATTGCGCCTTTAGTATTAAATTCGGATGCAATTTCCGTGTTTCATCGTCAATAAGAAGGTCCAAGGGATACCGTAACCCTGAAGTGAAGCATCGGAATCTAAAACTAGACTCACAGGAGAGGTTCAAATCATAGAAAGTTAGAGTGTAAGTCCTCTTGCACTTAAGTCGGCATTGTCCCTTTTGTATTAAATTCGGATGCAATTTCTGTGTTTAATCGTCAATACGAAGGTCCAAGGGATACAGTAAACCTTAGGTGAAACATCGGAATCAATAACTGGACTCACAATTGAGGTTCAAATCATAGAAAGTTAGAGTGTTAGTCCTCTTGTACTTTAGTCGGCATTGTGCCTTTTGTAATAAATTGGGATGCAATTTTTGTGTTACATCGTCAATAAGAAGATCCAACTGATACAGTAATCCTGAAGTGAAGCATCGGAATCTAAAACTGGACTCAAAGGAGAGGTTGAAATCAGAGAAAGTTTGAGTGTCAGTTCTCTTGTACTTAAGTCGGCATTGTGCCTTTTGCTTTAAATTCAGATGCGATATCTGTGTTTCATCGTCAATAAGACGGTCCAAGGTATACAGTAAACCTGAAGTGAAGCATCGGAATCTAAAACTGGACTCACAGGAGAGGTTCAAATCATAGAAAGTTAGAGTGTCACTCCTCTTGTAGTTAATTCGGCATTGTGCCTTTTGTATTAAATTCGTATGCAATTTCTGTGTTTCATCGTCAATAAGAAGGTCCAAGGTATACAGTAAAGCTGAAGTGAAGCATCGGAATATAAAACTGGACTCACAGGGGATGTTCAAATCATAGAAAGTTAGAGGGTCAGTCATCTCGTACTTAAGTCGGCATTGTGCCTTTTGTATTAAATTCGAATGCGATTTATGTGTTTCTTCGTCAATAAGAAGGTCCAAGAGATACAGTAAACCTGAAGTGAAGCATCGGAATCTAAAACTGGACTCACAGCAGAGGTTCAAATCATAGAAAGTCAGAGTGTCTGTCCTCTTGTACTTAAGTCAGCATTGTTCCTTTTGTATTAAATTCGGATGCAATTTCAGCATTTCATCGTCAATAAGAAGGCCCAAGGGATACAGTAATCCTGAAGTGAAGCATCGGAATCTAAAACTGGACTCACAGGAGAGGTTCAAATCATAGAGAGTTGGAGTATCAGTCCTCTTGTACTTAAGTCGGCATTGTGCCTTTTGTTTTAAATTCCGATGCAATTTCGGTGTTTCATCGTCAATAAGACGGTCCAAGGTATAGAGTAAACGTGAAGTGAAGCATCGGAATCTAAAAGAGGACTCACAGGAGAGGTTCAAATCATAGAAAGTTATAGTGTCAGTCCTCTTGTACGTAAGTCGGCATTTTGCCTTTTGTATTAAATTCGGATGCAATTTCTGTGTTTCATCGTCAATACGAAAATCACAGGCATACAGTAAACATGAAGTGAAGCATCGGAATCAAAAACTGGACTCACAGGAGAGGTTCAAATCAGAGAAAGTTTGAGTGTCAGTTCTCTTGTACTTAAGTCGGCATTGTGCCATTTGTTTTAAATTCAGATGCGATATCTGTGTTTCATCGTCAATAAGACGGTCCAAGGTATACAGTAAACCTGAAGTGAAGCATCGGAATCTAAAACTGGACTCACAGGAGAGGTTCAAATCATAGAAAGTTAGAGTGTCACTCCTCTTGTAGTTAATTCGGCATTGTGCCTTTTGTATTAAATTCGTATGCAATTTCTGTGTTTCATCGTCTGTAAGAAGGTCCAAGCCATACAGTAAACCTGAAGTGAAGCATCGGAATCTAAAACTGGACTCACAGAAGAGGTTCAAATCATAGAAAGTTTGAGTGTCAGTCCTCTTGTACTTTAGTCGGCATTGTGCCTTATGTATTAAATTCGGATTGAATTTCTGTGCTACAGCGTCAATAAGAAGGTACAAGTGATACAGTAAACCTGAAGTGAAGCATCGGAATCTAAAACTGGACTCACAGGAGAGGTTCAAATCATAGAAAGTTAGAGTGTCAGTCCTCTTGTACTTAAGTCGGCATTGTGCCTTTTGTATTAAATTGGGATGTAATTTCTGTGTTTCATCGTTAATAAGAAAGTCCAAGGGATACAGTAAACCTGAAGTGAAGCATCGGAATCTGAAACAGGACCTACAGGAGAGGTTCAAGTCATAGAAAGCTAGAGTGTCAGTCCTCTTCTACTTAAGTCGGCATAGTGCCTTTTGTATTAAATTCGGATGCAATTTCGGTGTTTCATCGTCAATAAGACGGTCCAAATTATAGAGTAAACCTGAAGTGAAGCGTCGGAATCTAAAACTGGACTCACAGGAGAGGTTCAAATCATAGAAAGTTAGAGTGTCACTCCTCTTGTAGTTAATTCGGCATTGTGCCTTTTGTATTAAATTCGTATGCAATTTCTGTGTTTCATCGTCTGTAAGAAGGTCCAAGCGATACAGTAAACCTGAAGTGAAGCATCGGAATTTAAAACTGGTCTCACAGAAGAGGTTCAAATCATAGAAAGTTTGAGTGTCAGTCCTCTTTTACTTAAGTCGGCATTGTGCATTTTGTATTGAATTCGGATGCAATTTCTGTGCTTCATCGTCAATAAGAAGGTCCACCGGATACAGTAATCCTGAAGTGAAGCATCGGAATCTAAAACTGGACTCACAGGAGAGGTTCAAATCATAGAAAGTTAGAGTGTCAGTCCTCTTGTACGTAAGTCGCCATTCTGCCTTTTGATTTTAATTCCGATGCGATATCTGTGCTTCGTCGTTAATAAGAAGGTCCATGGGATACAGTAAACCTGAAGTGAAGCATCGGAATCTGAAACCGGACACACAGGAGAGGTTCAAATCACAGAAAGTTAGAGTGTCAGTCCTCTTGTACTTTAGTCGGCATTGTGCCTTATGTATTAAATTCGGATTGAATTTCTGTGTTACAGCGTCAATAAGAAGGTACAAGTGATACAGTAAACCTGAAGTGAAGCATCGGAATCTAAAACTGGACTCACAGGAGATGTTCAAATCATAGAAAGTTAGAGTGTCAGTCCTCTTGTATTTAAGTCGGCATTGTGCCTTTTGTACTAAATTCTATGCAATTTCTGTGATTCATCGTCAATAAGAAGGTCCAAGGGATACGGTAAACCTGAAGTGAAACATCGGAATCTAAAACTGGACTCACTGTTGAGGTTCAAATCGTAGAAAGTTAGAGTGTCAGTCCTCTTGTACTAAAGTCGGAATTGTGCCTTTTGTATTAAATTCGGATGCAATTTCTGTGTTCCATCATCAATAAGAAGATCCAAGGTATACAGTAAAGCTGAAGTGATGCATCGGAATCTAAAACTGCACTCACAGGAGATTTTCAAATCATAGAAAGTTGGAGTGTCAGCCCTCTTGTACTTAAGTCGGCATTGTGCCTCTTGAATTTTATTCCGATGCAATATCTGTGCTTCATCGTCAATAAGAAGGTCCAAGCAATACAGTAAACCTGAAGTGAAGCATCGGAATCTAAAACTGGACTCACAGAAGAGGTTCAAATCATAGAAAGTTTGAGTGTCAGTCCTCTTTTACTTAAGTCGGCATTGTGCATTTTGTATTAAATTCGGATGCAATTTCTGTGCTTCATCGTCAATAAGAAGGTCCACCGGATACAGTAAACCTGAAGTGAAGCATCGGAATCGAAAACTGGACTCACAGGAGAGGTTCAAATCATAGAAACTTAGAGTATCAGTTGTAGTGGGACGAAATTAAACGTCACCCATCCACCAAGTCAGCCCAGTTTGCAGGTGACTATAAGTTTAATTTAGTTTTTGTTTATGTGTTTTCTTATTATTTGTAATAAATGTGAATTATCTAAAAGTTTTGTATTTTTTTATGTGTTTCATGTACGGAGAGATCGGCGCAACGAACGGGGACAGCATCTTCGTTGCCGCGACCAGAGAGGAAATTGCTGGCCGCTATACGTCGCGGGTCGACAGCCAAGGAGCAACAGAAGATCCTGGAACCGAGTTGTTGCGTCGTGTTTCTAAAAAATTAAAAATGAATTTTTATACTCTTTTTGTACAACAATGACGTCATAATGATCTTAACCTTATTGAAAAGTTAGTCACTGTCTGTCAACGCTCTAGTTCACATCTGTATGTGTAGGAAGCTAATAAAATAGTGTATGCTACTAAAGTTGAAACACGTGTCGTGAAGATTTATTTATGAAGAGTTATGTGAACGGATTAATAATATATTTGACAAGATTATTGATTCAGACAGCGTTGGCCGAAACTTTGAATCTAAAAAGTTTATTTAATGTGTGATTCTGATATCGATTAGATCAAGATAACGTGTGTCGATATAATTTTCTGAGGAGAAACAAACGAAATTGAAATTCGAAAAAGTTACGAAAACCAATTGGCCCAAGTGATGTAATTCTCTGCACACGACTCAACTGATGTTTTACAGTTTCGTTCAAGAACCATTCTATGACAATTTAAAAAGAATATAAATCATTTTTGAAGTGAGTGTAACTGACGTAGGTGACGAAGTCTGCACATGGTCATACATATATCAAACGAAAAACCTAATACGTCGTTACACCGCACCGTGGCGACCTTAGAAACAGGACTTGTGTGCAACTCAGGCACACAGGTACGAAACAAAGCATCAAGAGTCCTTCGGAAGTCAACGCGAGTTTCTTGGAGCCTTCACCAGCCAGCGGCGACTTCGCGGGTGTGGGCATCTGACGGAGTGCAGCCAAGCAGTACGGTCACGCGGTTGTTCCACGAGAAGTCGCATCTGTTGGGCAGCAGCTGAACGCTGCAAACCCCGACAACCTTTTTTCTCCCTAAACTAATAGGCCCAGTACGTCAGCTGCGGGGCGTTCCTCCGGCTGGTATTAGAGGTGTTGCTGAGGGCTTCGCCTGTCTACGGCGGTGCCGGGCGTGGTTGCAGCCAGCGACGTTTCCGGTGTTCGACTCAGCGTCCGGCCGGTCTAACGAGGAATCTACTGCTAGATTAAAAGAGGAATTAAAACAGTCTAACGAAGAATCTATGGCTAGATTAAAACAGTCTAACGAGGAATCTACTGTTAGATTAAAAGAGGAACTAAAACAGGAATTAAAACAGTCTAACGAAGAATCTACTGCTAGATTAAAACAGTCTAACGAAGAATCTATGGCTAGATTAAAACAGTCTAATGAGGAATCTACTGCTAGATTGAAACAGGAACTAAAACAGGAATTAAAACAGTCTAACGAGGAATCTACTGCTAGACTTAAAGGGGAGCTAACAAAATCAACAGACAGGTTGTAGGAATATCTTAATGAAACCAGTCGAGAATTAAGTGATAAAATAGAGTCTTCTAAAGTTGAAATGCAAGAAAAATTAGTAGGACTTAGTAATAAGATTGCCGATAATTGTAAAAGGTTAGAAGAACATATCCAGGAATCGCGCGAGGAAAAAGCTCGCATGCGAAACGATATCACTGACTTAACCGAGAGACTAGATAGTGTCAATATCTTAGTTGTAAATGAAATACAGAAAAATAACGATAGGTTACGAGATGAATTTTCTATGCAAACAGAAACTGTTCGCAGAGAATTATTGAAATCTATTAAAGAGGTCTCTACCAAACCTGTAGAGATTTCTTCAATAGATAATGTAGAATTAGAAACATTAACTCATCAAGTAGAAAAGGACCATACCGAAATCGAAAACATGAAATTTTTAATTACTGAGATATGCAGTAATCTTGAGACTGCCAAAGATAATAATATTGACGAAGGTACAGAGCGTTCACATCGTGAACACAGTGAAGAATCGATATTAGCTAATCGCGTATCCAATACAGAAATGCGGATACAGGAAATTACGAAACGGTTATCGGAATTAGATAATAACGAGAACATTTCAGGTAGCAGAGGTAATAACATAATCAGAGACAACAGTCGCATCGAATTTGCTAGCACGGATGGCAACAATATGAATAAGGCAGTCACGGCAAGCCAATCCGATGCAACTCCGTCTCTGCCAGCTAAACAGAATCCGACTATTTCTCTCGCAGAATGTCTGGATGACATAACAACAAATTCAAATGTAGCAAGTCGATTTCCTGTATTCAAACCAGGAGGCGAACTGCACCCTATAATCTTTATAAAAGCTTTTGAAACATCATTATCTCCTAAATGGAGTAATGAAAAACGCATTCAATTTGTAATAGGACATTTAGAAGCAGAAGCTGCGGAATGGGCAGTACTGCATAGAAATGAATTCAGGGATTGGGATGATTTTGTTAAGCAGTTTAAACAAAATTATTGGTCAAGAGGAAAACAACAACACTTAACTTTAGAATTGTTAGACCCTCCTCCATATTCTAAACGGTGGGGAGGTTATAGGAATTATTTTGAATGGCATTTAAACCGTGCTAAATTAATTGAAGAACCAATTATTGAAAGTCATTTAATACGAGTCCTAATTAGTAGGTTACCGTATTATGTAAAGGAAAGAATGATAGAAAGAGAATGGTCACAGCCGTGCGAATTGTTAGGATATTTAGAGCAGTTAGATATACTTAATAGAGAAAGGGAAGACGAGAAGTTTAGATTTGGTAGAAATGACAATCCTCGAAATAATAATAATAATTCAGAACCACGAAAAGCTAATAACAACAATCATAGCCGGTTCTGTTATATAAAACGTCAATCTAAAGATAAAGAGAGCCAACAAAATCGTGGTAATAACCCTAAAGTGCGGAAATTACACAATAACGATCATGAGATAAATCATCCTCAAGTAATTAATGAAGGTCAAGTGGTAGGTGACGTCATCATAGAACGTTCGGAAAACTAGTAAAGTCCTTTAGTACGGGTCAACTAAAGGGAACTATTGGTCAAGATTATCCAAGACCCAATTGCAATTTATCATTAAGCTGCCAAAAGGACGGTGACTGGCAACAAGATTTACTTCAGGAAGACAATCAGATAAGGGAGAATGTAACATATAAACCCGTTATTAAAGGTTATATTAAAGACACCGAAGTAAATATTATAGTTGATTCGGGTAGCGAAGTAAGTATTTTATCCAAAGAATTATTTCAGCTTAAAAGAAAATATTGGAATTTCCCGACTTTACCTGTAACTGGGGTGAAAATTATAGGAGTTACTGGTAAAAGAAGTCAAAATATTACTGAAGAAGTTTATGTAACTTTTTAAATTGCTAAACAATTAATTGCTCACTCTGTACTCGTCGTAGCCAACTTAAATGTGGCCATAATTTTAGGTATAGATTGGCTGTGTAAATATAAAGCTATATTAGATTTTAAAGACTCTTCCTTAACCATCCATAAGGAGGCATGTACTTTTAAAGTGAGGTTTTCTAACAGTCAAGTACCTGAAAATTGCTACGAATCCTTACAGATTAAGTACGCACCGACCATGAATCTATTAACAGATTTTAGTGATCTTGGGTATGCAGTATACCAATGTCAGGCTAGTAATAGTATCGAAACCGAAGTGAAAGAAAAATGTTTATCTACGAATTGTCTATCCGAGCAAGAAAAGGAAGAGTTGGAATCTTTGATGTTAGAATTTAGAGCCGTCTTCTCAGATGAACCGGGGAGAATTAAAGATTACGTTTGTAAACTTAAGATTAAAGATAAGAAACCATTCTTTAAGAAACCTTATCCTATTCCAGTACAATTCAAAGAAGCGGCTAGTAGAGAAATAAGTAAGATGCTAGAACAAAACATTATCGAACGATCATGTAGCGCTTTTAACAGTCCGTTGTGGGTAGTTAAGAAAGCTACTGGTGGGGTACGACTGGTTCTGGATGCCCGTGAATTAAATAAAATTATAGAGATGGAAAGAGACAGACCTATTCCTATGGAGGACGTACTTCTTAAGATCGCTGGTTCTCGTTATATGAGTACAATGGATCTAACCTCTGGCTACCATCAAGTAACATTACACCCGGATTCACGGCAATATACGGCTTTTCTTTTTGAAGGCAGATCATATCAGTTCCAAGTTTTACCTTTTGGACTTAATATATCAGTGTCAACTTTCATTAGGGCATTAGATTCTGCTTTGGGTCAGCAATTGTTACAAAAGATTATTTTATATGTAGATGATATTTTAGTAGCTACTAAAACGTGGGAAGAACACGTAACGATATTACGGGGATTGTTTAACCGTTTAATTGACAGAGGAATTACTTTAAAATTATCTAAGTCTTACTTCGGAAAGGAGGAAGTGAGATTTTTGGGGCACATAGTGGACAGTAAAGGTATTAGGCCAGACCCAGCACGTATTGAAGCTATTGCTCGATGCCCGAGTCCTAGAAATCGGAAACAATTGAAATCATTCCTAGGAATGGTAGGATTTCTGAGAAGATTTCTTCCAGGGCAGGATATTGTTAATCCTACATTACTAGATTTATTGAAAGAGAAGTCAGTATGGCTCTGGGGACAAAAGGAAGAGGAAGTTTTTAATAAGATAAAAGGAGCGTTAACCAAAGCCAAAATGTTATACCACCCAGATTTCGATCAGGACTTTGGTATGTGTACGGATGCCTCTGATTATGGTGTGTCTTGTGTAATATTCCAAGGTGATCTGACCAATGAAGAGGGATTATATCGGCCTATTGGATTCGCTAGTCGAACTTTAAATAAACATGAAAGAAATTATTTTGTATCCGAGAAGGAAGCTGTCGCAGTGGTATGGGGTTTTCAGCGATTTAGAGGATTATTAATGGGAAGAAAAACAATTGTATATACTGATCATCGGGATTTAATCTTTTTGAACAATTGCCGGTTACTTCACCGTAGGCTATTACGTTGGGTATTATACTTGCAAGAATTTCAGTACGAAATTAGGTATATAAAAGGATCTCAGAATGTAGTTTCAGATGCTTTGTCAAGGCTTCCCGTAGGAATGGAGAATATTAATATTGCAGAAGAACCAGGAACAAATTATCATGTTTACTTCCTTTTGACTAAGGAGAACGAACGTAAGGTTAAACGGATAGTAACTGCTGTTAGATGCAATCAAAGAAATGACGATCAATATAGGGACCTTATACAAAACCTTAATAATGGGGACGAAACAGTTAACACCCGGGGTGTGTGGTTATATTTTAACGACTTGTTGTATTGGAAAGCACAGAGGGAACACCAGAGATGGAAAATCTGCATTCCGGAAACTGTTGTGGACGAGTTAATTACTTATATTCATGAAGGTTACGGGCATTTCGGAATTCATAAATGTATTAAACATCTAATGAAGTATTATTATTTCAAAAATATGTCCCGTATTGTGAGAAGTATTATTAGGGCTTGTGAAACCTGTCAAAAGGTTAAAGTTAATAACAAATCCAAGCGTTATAAATTATATGCTGTAATTCCTCAAGGTTTGTGGGATCTACTGTCATTAGATTTTTTCGGCCCTCTGCCTCGGAGTTCAGGAGGATTAACGTATGTGTTTGTTGTAATGGAATGTTGGTCCAAACATGTGAAACTGTATACTTTGAAACGAGCGAATACAGCAAGCGTTATACGCTGCCTCACCCGAAATTACTTTGTTAACTGGGGCATTCCTAAACGACTTATGTCTGACAACGGTAGTGCCTTTATTAGTCAAAGATTTCAAGATATGATAAGACAATATGGAATCAAACATATCTTAATTTCGAAATATCACCCTCAAAGTAATTTAGTAGAAAGAGTCATGAAAGAATTAGGACGATTATGTAGAACTTATTGTGCACATAAACATACTCGGTGGGCCAAACTAATGCCTGAATTCGAAAAGATATTAAATGAATTGCCTCACCTAACGACGGGATTATCACCTATAGAAATTTTAGGCAAACGAATTATAGGTGAGCCTTTACTAGCTGCTTTACCTTGGCCACCAGTAAATGAGATACAACAAGATATTCCAGACGAAAAAGTTTGCGAACAGATTGTAAAAAATGCCGAACGGAGAATTAAAAGTTATAATCAACAGGCTGTAGAACCCTCATTTCAGGTAGGAGATCTTGTGTTAGTACGATCTCATCCTAAAAGTTCTAAGATCGATAAGGAATGTAGAAAATTCTTCTTTATCTTTGAAGGTCCATATGTTGTACATAAGATTGTACATCCCAAAGCATTACTTCTTATGGAACCTTCATCAGGTGTAATTAAAGGATTATATAGTGTTGATCAAATGAAACTCTTCATTCCTAAATAAGTTAATATTTAGTATATGTTACACACGGAAGAGCGTTCATAGTTTATTCATGTGAAGTTTTTCGTGATAGTTACGTGTTATTTTAAATAAATGACAGAAAGCTTAAACATGTGTTCTACAATAATCTACTGGTACTTCAAAAAGAGAAAGATAACCAAAAGGGGGATTTATATGGAGGAAATTTTGCTCTTAGGTCTAAAGGAATTTTGCGTATTTTAAATTTACTCGGATAGTAGGAACCAAAGGGGATGGTTAATAGTTTTAGGGACCATGGGCGTCCAGAGCTATATGGCTCACGAGAACATAGCAGAGTGCCTTTAATAGAGGTTTGTAATAGTGTTAATATAGAACACACCAAACGGGGCTCTCTCGCTTGTTTCTCCTAAATAAATGGCCATTACCCAACAAGGTGTCCGAAACTAAAGAAAGCCATGCCGAGATTCTAAAGAAAGTTTTTCTTGATTTCTTCTTGACCTCAGGCATAAATAAGGCATTAGGGAAAACAATGACGTAAAGTAAATAGTACTATTAGTTATTGTGAGAAACGTATTGGTAATATACATTCTTGGAAAGAATAACTCTAGTAAATAAATGAAACTATAACTAATCTATCACAATTTGAATGCTCTGTCCTAATGTACAACGTTAAAAAACGTACTAAATTAGTATTTATTAGCAACTATTAACTGAAGAGGAGCAATCTCCCTATATTCGGCTACGAATTACCATAATAGCACAATTAAGAGTAAATGACAAATAGTCACAACAATATCGTATTAAAAGGATTAAATCTATCTAAGAGCAAGGGCTCTAGGTTACGTAAAATGTGAGAAAAATGTATTAACAGTTAAATATTGTATATTGAAAAGTTTTAATTTCGGTTAAGACCTGACAAACTGAGCTTGTGGGTGGGGTACGTAGTGGGACGAAATTAAACGTCACCCATCCACCAAGTCAGCCCAGTTTGCAGGTGACTATAAGTTTAATTTAGTTTTTGTTTATGTGTTTTCTTATTATTTGTAATAAATGTGAATTATCTAAAAGTTTTGTATTTTTTTTATGTGTTTCATGTACGGAGAGATCGGCGCAACGTACGGGGACAGCATCTTCGTTGCCGCGACCAGAGAGGAAATTGCTGGCCGCTATACGTCGCGGGTCGACAGCCAAGGAGCAACAGAAGATCCTGGAACCGAGTTGTTGCGTCGTGTTTCTAAAAAATTAAAAAAGAATTTTTATACTCTTTTTGTACAACAATGACGTCATAATGATCTTAACCTTATTGAAAAGTTAGTCACTGTCTGTCAACGCTCAAGTTCACATCTGTATGTGTAGGAAGCTAATAAAATAGTGTATGCTACTAAAGTTGAAACACGTGTCGTGAAGATTTATTTATGAAGAGTTATGTGAACGGATTAATAATATATTTGACAAGATTATTGATTCAGACAGCGTTGGCCGAAACTTTGAATCTAAAAAGTTTATTTAATGCGTGATTCTGATATCGATTAGATCAAGATAACGTGTGTCGATATAATTTTCTGAGGAGAAACAAACGAAATTTAAATTCGAAAAAGTTACGAAAACCAATTGGCCCAAGTGATGTAATTCTCTGCACACGACTCAACTGATGTTTTACAGTTTCGTTCAAGAACCATTCTATGACAATTTAAAAAGAATATAAATCATTTTTGAAGTGAGTGTAACTGACGTAGGTGACGAAGTCTGCACATGGTCATACATATATCAAACGAAAAACCTAATACGTCGTTACACCGCACAGTCCTGTTGTACTTAAGTCGGCATTGTGCCTTTTGTATTAAATTGGGATGCAATATCTGTGTTTCGTCGTCAATAAGAAGGTCCAAGGGATACAGTAAACCTGAAGTGGAGCATCGGAATCTAAAACTGGACTAACAGGAGAGGTTCAAATCATAGAAAGTTAGATTGTCAGTCCTCTTGTACGTAAGTCAGCATTGTGCCTTTTGTATTAAATTCGGATGCAATTTCTGTGTTTCATCGTCAATAAGAAGGTCCAAGGGTTACAGTAAACCTGAAGTGAAGCATAGGAATCTAAAACTGGACTCACAGGAGAGGTTCTAATCATAGAAAGTTAGAGTGTCAGTCCTCTTGCACTTAAGTCGGAATTGTGCCTTTTGTATTAAATTCGTATGCAATTTCTGTGTTTCATCGTCAACAAGAAGGTCCAAGGGATACAGTAAATCTGAAGTGAAGCATCGGATTCTTAAACTAGACTCACAGGAGAGGTTCAAATCATAGAAAGTTAGAGTGTCAGTCCTCTTGTACTTAAGTCGGCATTGTGCCTTTTGTATTAAATTCGGATGCAATTTCTGTGTTTCATCGTCAATAAGAAGGTCACAGGCATACAGTAAATCTGAAGTGAAGCATCGGAATCTAAAACTGGTCTCACAGGAGAGGATCAAATCATAGAAAGTTAGAGTTTCAGTCCTCTTGTACTTAAGTCGGCATTGTGCCTTTTGAATTTAATTCCGATGCAATATCTGTGCTTCATCGTTAATAAGAAGGACCATGGGATACAGTAAACCTGAATTGAAGCATCGGATCCGAAATTGGACTCACAGGAGAGGTTCAAATCACAGAAAGTTAGAGTGTCAGTCCTCTTGTACTTTAGTCGGCATTGTGGCTTTTGTATTAAATTTGGATGCAATTTCTGTGTTACAGCGTCAATAAGAAGGTCAAAGTGATACAGTAAACCTAAAGTGAAGCATCGGAATCTAAAACAGGACTCACAGGAGATGTTCAAATCATAGAAAGTTAGAGTGTCATTCCTCTTGTACTTAAGTCGGCATTGTGCCTTTTGTATTAAATTCGGATGCAATTTCTGTGTTTCATCGTCAATAAGACCGCCAAGGTATATTGTAAACCAGAAGTGAAGCATCGGAATCTAAAACTGGACTCACAATAGAGGTTCGAATCATAGAAAGTTAGAGTGTCAGTCCTCTTGACCTTAAGTCGGCATTGTGCCTTTTGTATTAAATTTGGATGCAATTTCTGTCTTTTATCGTCAACAAGAACGTCCAAGCTATACAGTAAACCTGAAGTGAAGCATCGGAATCTAAATCTGGACTCACAGGAGAGGTTCAAATCATAGAAAGTTAGAGTGTCAGTCCTCTTGTACTTAAGTCGGCATTGTGCCTTTTGTATTAAATTCGGATGCAATATCTGTGTTTCATCGTCAATAAGAAGGTCCAAAGTATACAGTAAACCTGAAGTGACGCATCGGAATCTAAAACTGGACTCATAGGAGAGGTTCAAATCATAGAAAGTTAGAGTGTAGGTCCTATTTTACTTAAGTCGGCATTGTCCCTTTTGTATTAAATTCGGATGCAATTTCTGTGTTTCATCGTCTGTAAGGAGGTCCAAGGGATACCGTAATCCGGAAGTGAAGCATCGGAATCTAAAACTGGACTCACCAGAGAGGTTGAAATCATAGAAAGTTTGAGTGTCGGTCCTCTTGTACTTAAGTCGGCATTGCGCCTTTTGTATTAAATTCGGATGCAATTTCCGTGTTTCATCGTCAATAAAAAGGTCCAAGGGATACCGTAAACCTGAAGTGAAGCATCGGAATCTAAAACTAGACTCACAGGAGAGGTTCAAATCATAGAAAGTTAGAGTGTAAGTCCTCTTGCACTTAAGTCGGCATTGTCCCTTTTGTATTAAATTCGGATGCAATTTCTGTGTTTCATCGTCAATACGAAGGTCCAAGGGATACAGTAAACCTTAAGTGAAACATCGGAATCAATAACTGGACTCACAGTTGAGGTTCAAATCATAGAAAGTTAGAGTGTCAGTCCTCTTGTACTTAAGTCGGCATTGCGCCTTTTGTATTAAATTCGGATGCAATTTCCGTGTTTCATCGTCAATAAGAAGGTCCAAGGGATACCGTAAAGCTGAAGTGAAGCATCGGAATCTAAAACTAGGCTCACAGGAGAGGTTCAAATCATAGAAAGTTAGAGTGTCAGTCCTCTTGTACTTAAGTCGGCATTGTGCCTTTTGTATTAAATTCGGATGAAATATCTGTGTTTCATCGTCAATAAGAAGGTCCAAGGTATACAGAAAACCTGAAGTGACGCATCGGAATCTAAAACTGGACTCATAGGACAGGTTCAAATCATAGAAAGTTAGGGTGTAAGTCCTATTGTACTTAAGTCGGCATTGTCCCTTTTGTATTAAATTCGGATGCAATTTCTGTGTTTCATCGTCTGTAAGAAGGTCCAAGGGATACCGTAATCCTGAAGTGAAGCATCGGAATCTAAAACTGGACTCACAGGAGAGGTTCAAATCATAGAAAGTTAGAGTGTCAGTCCTCTTGTACTTAAGTCGGCATTGTGCCTATTGTATTAAATTGGGGTGTAATTTCTGTGTTTCATCGTTAATAAGAAAGTCTAAGGGATACAGTAAACCTGAAGTGAAGCATCGGAATCTGAAACAGGACCTTCTGGATAGGTTTAAATCTCAGAAAGTTAGAGTGTAAGTCCTCTTGTACTTTAGTCGGCATTGTGCCTTTTGTAATAAATTGGGATGCAATTTCTGTGTTACATCGTCAATAAGAAGATCCAACTGATACAGTAATCCTCAAGTGAAGCATCGGAATCTAAAACTGGACTCAAAGGAGAGGTTCAAATCAGAGAAAGTTTGAGTGTCAGTTCTCTTGTACTTAAGTCGGCATTGTGCCTTTTGCTTTAAATTCAGATGCGATATCTGTGTTTCATCGTCAATAAGACGGTCCAAGGTATACAGTAAACCTGAAGTGAAGCATCGGAATCTAAAACTGGACTCACAGGAGAGGTTCAAATCATAGAAAGTTAGAGTGTCACTCCTCTTGTAGTTAATTCGGCATTGTGCCTTTTGTATTAAATTCGTATGCAATTTCTGTGTTTCATCGTCAATAAGAAGGTCCAAGGTATACAGTAAACCTGAAGTGAAGCATCGGAATATAAAACTGGACTCACAGGGGATGTTCAAATCATAGAAAGTTAGAGGGTCAGTCATCTCGTACTTAAGTCGGCATTGTGCCTTTTGTATTAAATTCGAATGCAATTTATGTGTTTCTACGTCAATAAGAAGGTCCAAGAGATACAGTAAACCTGAAGTGAAGCATCGGAATCTAAAACTGGACTCACAGCAGAGGTTCAAATCATAGAAAGTCAGAGTGTCTGTCCTCTTGTACTTAAGTCGGCATTGTTCCTTTTGTATTAAATTCGGATGCAATTTCAGCGTTTCATCGTCAATCAGAAGGCCCAAGGGATACAGTAATCCTGAAGTGAAGCATCGGAATCTAAAACTGGACTCACAGGAGAGGTTCAAATCATAGAGAGTTGGAGTATCAGTCCTCTTGTACTTAAGTCGGCATTGTGCCTTTTCTTTCAAATTCGGATGCAATTTCGGTGTTTCATCGTCAATAAGACGGTCCAAGGTATAGAGTAAACGTGAAGTGAAGCATCGGAATCTAAAAGAGGACTCACAGGAGAGGTTCAAATCATAGAAAGTTATAGTGTCAGTCCTCTTGTACGTAAGTCGGCATTTTGCCTTTTGTATTAAATTCGGATGCAATTTCTGTGTTTCATCGTCAATACGAAAATCACAGGCATACAGTAAACATGAAGTGAAGCATCGGAATCAAAAACTGAACTCACAGGAGAGGTTCAAATCATAGAAAGTTAGAGTGTCACTCCTCTTGTAGTTAATTCGGCATTGTGCCTTTTGTATTAAATTCGTATGCAATTTCTGTGTTTCATCGTCAATAAGAAGGTCCAAGGTATACAGTAGACCTGAAGTGAAGCATCGGAATATAAAACTGGACTCACAGGGGATGTTCAAATCATAGAAAGTTAGAGGGTCAGTCATCACGTACTTAAGTCGGCATTGTGCCTTTTGTATGAAATTCGAATGCAATCTATGTGTTTCTTCGTCAATAAGAAGGTCCAAGAGATACAGTAAACCTGAAGTGAAGCATCGGAATCTAAAACTGGACTCACAGCAGAGGTTCAAATCATAGAAAGTCAGAGTGTCTGTCCTCTTGTACTTAAGTCGGCATTGTTCCTTTTGTATTAAATCCGGATGCAATTTCAGCGTTTCACCGTCAATAAGAAGGCCCAAGGGATACAGTAATCCTGAAGTGAAGAATCGGAATCTAAAACTGGACTCACAGGAGAGGTTCAAATCATAGAAAGTTAGAGTGTCAGTCCTCTTGCACTTAAGTCAGCATTGTGCCTTTTGTATTAAATTCGATGCAATTTCTGTGTTTCATCGTCAATACGAAGGTCCAAGGGATACAGTAAACCGTAAGTGAAACATCGGAATCAAAAACTGGACTCACAGTTGAGGTTCAAATCATAGAAAGTTAGAGTGTCAGTCCTCTTGTACTTAAGTCGGCATTGCGCCTTTTGTATTAAATTCGGATGCAATTTCCGTGTTTCATCGTCAATAAGAAGGTCCAAGGGATACCGTAAACCTGAAGTGAAGCATCGGAATCTAGAACTAGACTCACAGGAGAGGTTCAAATCATAGAAAGTTAGAGTGTCAGTCCTCTTGTACTTAAGTCGGCATTGTGCCTTTTGTATTAAATTCGGATGCAATATCTGTGTTTCATCGTCAATAAGAAGGTCCAAGGTATACAGTAAACCTGAAGTGACGCATCGGAATCTAAAACTGGACTCATAGGAGAGGTTCAAATCATAGAAAGTTAGAGTGTAAGTCCTATTGTACTTAGGTCGGCATTGTGAATTTTGTATTAAATTCGGATGCAATTTCTGTGTTTCATCGTCTGTAAGAAGGTCCAAGGGATACCGTAATCCTGAAGTGAAGCATCGGAATCTAAAACTGGACTCACAGGAGAGGTTCAAATCATAGAAAGTTATAGTGTCAGTCCTCTTGTACGTAAGTCGGCATTTCGCCTTTTGTATTAAATTCGGATGCAATTTCTGTGTTTCATCGTCAATACGACAATCACAGGCATACAGTAAACTTGAAGTGAAGCATCGGAATCAAAAACTGGACTCACAGGAGAGGTTCAAATCAGAGAAAGTTTGAGTGTCAGTCCTCTTGTACTTAAGTCGGCATTGTGCCTTTTGTTTTAAATTCAGATGCGATATCTGTGTTTCATCGTCAATAAGACGGTCCAAGGTATACAGTAAACCTGAAGTGAAGCATCGGAATCTAAAACTGGACTCACAGGAGAGGTTAAAAACATAGAAAGTTAGAGTGTCACTCCTCTTGTAGTTAATTCGGCATTGTGCCTTTTGTATTAAATTCGGATGCAATTACTGTGTTTCATCGTCAATAAGAAGGTCCAAGGTATACAGTAAACCTGAAGTGAAGCATCGGAATATAAAACTGGAATCACAGGGGATGTTCAAATCATAGAAAGTTAGAGTGTCAGTCATCTCGTACTTAAGTCGGCATTGTGCCTTTTGTATTAAATTCGAATGCAATTTATGTGTTTCTTCGTCAATAAGAAGGTCCCTGAGATACAGTAAACCTGAAGTGAAGCATCGGAATCTAAAACTGGACTCACAGCAGAGGTTCAAATCATAGAAAGTTAGAGTGTTAATCCTCTTGTACTTAAGTCGGCATTGTGTCTTTTGTATTAAATTCGGATGCAATATCTGTGTTTCATCGTCAATAAGAAGGTCCAAGCGATACAGTAAACCTGAAGTGAAGCATCGGAATCTAAAACTGGACTCACAGCAGAGGTTCAAATCATAGAAAGTCAGAGTGTCTGTCCTCTTGTACTTAAGTCGGCATTGTTCCTTTTGTATTAAATTCGGATGCAATTTCAGCGTTTCATCGTCAATAAGAAGGCCCAAGGAATACAGTAATCCTGAAGTGAAGAATCGGAATCTAAAACTGGACTCACAGGAGAGGTTCAAATCATAGAAAGTTAGAGTGTCAGTCCTCTTGTACTTAAGTCGGCATTGTGCCTTTTGTATTAAATTTGGATGCAATTTCTGTGTTTCATCGTCAACAAGAAGGTCCAAGCTATACAGTAAACCTGAAGTGAAGCATCGGAATCCAAAACTGGACTCACAGGAGAGGTTGAAATCATAGAAAGTTAGAGTGTCAGTCCTCTTGTACTTAAGTCGGCATTGTGCCTTTTGTATTAAATTCGATGCAATTTCTGTGTTTCATCGTCAATAAGAAGGTCCAAGGGATACAGTAAACCTGAAGTGATACATCGGAATCTAAAACTGGACTCACAGTTGAGGTTCAAATCATAGAAAGTTAGAGTGTCAGTCCACTTGTACTTAAGTCGGCATTGTGCCTTTTGTATTAAATTCGGATGCAATTTCTGTGTTTCATCGTCAACAAGAAGGTCCAAGGGATACAGTAAACCTGAAGTGAAGCATCGGAATCTAAAACCAGACTCACAGGAGTGGTTTAAATCATAGATAGTTAGAGTGTCAGTCCTCTTGTACGTAAGTCGGCATTGTGAATTTTGTATTAAATTCGGATGCAATTTCTGTGTTTCATCGTCAATAAGAAGGCCAAGGTATACAGTAAACCAGAAGTGAAGCATCGGAATCTAAAACTGGACTCACAGGAGAGGTTTAAATCATAGAAAGTTAGATTGTCAGTCCTCTTGTACTTAAGTCGTCATTGTGCCTTTTGTATTAAATTCGGATGCAATTTGTGTGTTCCATCATCAATAAGAAGGTTCAAGGGATACAGTAAACCTAAAGTGAAGTATCGGAAACTAAAACTGGACTCACAGGAGATTTTCAAATCATAGAACGTTGGAGTGTCAGCCCTCTTGTACTTAAGTCGGCATTGTGCCTTTTGAATTTCATTCCGATGCAATATCTGGGCTTCATCGTCAATAAGAAGGTCCAAGCGATACAGTAAACCTGAAGTGAAGCATCGGAATCTAAAACTGGACTCACAGAAGAGGTTCAAATCATAGAAAGTTTGAGTGTCAGTCCCCTTTTACTTAAGTCGGCATTGTGCATTTTGTATTAAATTCGGATGCAATTTCTGTGCTTCATCGTCAATAAGAAGGTCCACGGGATACAGTAAACCTGAAGTGAAGCATCGGAGTCTAAAGATGGACTCACAATAGAGGTTCAACTCATAGAAAGTTAGAGTGTCAGTCCTCTTGTACTTAAGTCGGCATTGGGACTTTTATATTAAATTCGGATGCAATATCTGTGTTTCATCGTCAATAAGAAGGCCCAAGGGATACAGCAAACCTGAAGGGAAGCATCGGAATCTAAAACTGGACTAACAGGAGATTTTCCAATCGTAGGAAGTTGGAGTGTCAGTCCTCTTGTACTTAAGTCGGCATTGTGCCTTTTGTATTAAATTCGGATGCAATTTCTGTGTTTCATCGTTAATAAGAAGGTCCAAGGTATACAGTAAACCTGAAGTGAAGCCTCGGAATCGAAAACTGGACTCACAGGAGAGGTTCTAATCATAGAAAGTTAGAGTGTCAGTCCCCTTGTACTTAAGTCGGAATTGTGCCTTTTGTATTAAATTCATATGCAATTTCTGTGTTTCATCGTCAACAAGAAGGTCCAAGGGATACAGTAAATCTGAAGTGAAGCATCGGATTCTAAAACTGGACTCACAGGAGAGGTTCAAATCATAGAAAGTTAGAGTGTCAGTCCTCTTGTACTTAAGTCGGCATTGTGCCCTTTGTATTAAATTCGGATGCAATTTCTGTGCTTCATCGTCAATAAGAAGGTCCACGGGATACAGTAAACCTGAAGTGAAGCATCGGAGTCTAAAGATGGACTCACAGGAGAGGTTCAATTCATAGAAAGTTAGAGTGTAAGTCCTCTTGTACTTAAGTCGGCATTGGGACTTTTATATTAAATTCGGATGCAATTTCTGTGTTACAGCGTCAATAAGAAGGTAAAGTGATACAGTAAACCTGAAGTGAAGCATCGGAATCTAAAACAGGACTCACAGGAGAGGTTCAAATCATAGAAAGTTAGAGTGTCAGTCCTCTTGCACTTAAGTCGGCATTGTGCCTTTTGTATTAAATTCGGACGCAAATTCTGTGTTTCATCGTCAATAAGACCGCCAAGGTATATTGTAAACCAAAAGTGAAGCGTCGGAATCTAAAACTGGACTCTCAGGAGAGGTTCAAATCATAGAAAGTTAGAGTGTCAGTCCTCTTGTACTTAAGTCGGCATTGTGCCTTTTGTATTACATTCGGATGCAATATCTGTGTTTCATCGTCAATGAGAAGGTCCAAGGTATACAGTAAACGTGAGGTGACGCATCGGAATCTAAAACTGGACTCATAGGAGTGGTTCAAATCATAGAAAGTTAGAGTGTCAGTCCCCTTGTACTTAATTCGGCATTGCGCCTTTTGTATTAAATTCGGATGCAATTTCCGTGTTTCATCGTCAATAAGAAGGTCCAAGGGATACCGTAAACCTGAAGTGAAGCATCGGAATCTAAAAGTAGACTCACAGAAGAGGTTCATATCATAGAAAGTTAGAGTGTCAGTCCTCTTGTACTTAAGTCGGCATTGTGCCTTTTGTATTACATTCGGATGCAATATCTGTGTTTCATCGTCAATAAGAAGGTCCAAGGTATACAGTAAACCTGAAGTGACGCATCGGAATCTAAAACTGGACTCATAGGAGAGGTTCAAATCATAGAAAGTTAGAGTGTCAGTCCTCTAGTACTTAAGTCGTCATTGTGCTTTTGTATTAAATTCGGTTGCAATTTCTGTGTTTCATCGTCAATAAGAAGGTCCAAGGGATACAGTAAACCTGAAGTAAAGCATCAGAATCTGAAACTGGACTCACAGAAGAGGTTCAAATCATAGAAAGTTAGAGTGTCGGTCCTCTTGTACTTAAGTCGGCATTGTGCCTTTTGTATTAAATTCGGATGCAATTTCTGTGCTTCATCGTCAGTAAGAAGGTCCAAGGGATACAGTAAACCTGAAGTGAAGCATCGGAATCTAAAACTGGACACACAGGAGAGGATCAAATCATAGAAAATTAGAGTGTCAGTCCTCTTGTACTTAAGTCGGCATTGTGCCTTTGGAATTTAATTCCGATGCAATATCTGAGCTTCACCGTCAATAAGAAGGTCCTAGGGATACAGTAAACCTGAAGTGAAGCATCGGAATCTCAAACTGGACACACAGGAGAGAATCAAATCATAGAAAATTAGAGTGTCAGTCCTCTTGAACTTAAATCGGCATTGTGCTTTTGGAATTTAATTCCGATGCAATATCTGAGCTTCACCGTCAATAAGAAGGTCCACAGGATACAGTTAACCTGAAGTGAAGCATCGGAATCTAAAGCTGGACTCACAGGAGAGGTTCAAATCATAGAAAGTTATAGTGTCAGTCCTCTTGTACTTAAGTCGGAATTGTGCCTTTTGTATTAAATTCGGATGCAATTTCTGTGTTTCATCGTCAGTAAGAAGGTCACAGGCATACAGTAAATTTGAAGTGAAGCATCGGAATCTAAAACTGTACTCACAGGAGAGGTTTAAATCATAGAAAGTTATCGTGTCAGTCCTCTTGTACTTAAGTCGGCAGTGGCCCTTTTGTTTAAAATTCAGATGCAATATCTGTGTTTCATCGTCAACAATACGCTGCTAGGTATACAGTAAACCTGAAGTGAAGCATCGGAATCTAAAACAGGACTCACAGGAGAGGTTCAAATCATAGAAAGTTAGAGTGTCAGTCCTCTTGTACTTAAGTCGGCATTGTGCCTTTTGTATTAAATTCGATGCAATTTCTGTGTTTTATCGTCAATAAGAAGGTCCAAGGCATACAGTAAACCTGAAGTGTAACATCGGAATCTAAAACTGGACTCACAGTTGAGGTTCAAATCATAGAAAGTTAGAGTGTCAGTCCTCTTGTACTTAAGTCGGCATTGTGCCTTTTGTATTAAATTCGGATGCAATTTCTGTGTTTCATCGTCAATAAGAAGGTCCAAGGGATACAGTTAACCTGAAATGAAGCATCGGAATCTAAAACGAGACTCACAGGAGTGGTTGAAATCATAGATAATTAGAGTGTCAGTCCTCTTGTACTTAAGTCGGCATTGTGAATTTTGTATTAAATTCGGATGCAATTTCTGTGTTTCATCGTCAATAAGAAGGCCAAGGTATACAGCTAACCAGAAGTGAAGCATCGGAATCTAAAACTGGACTCACAGGAGAGGTTCAAATCATAGAAAGTTAGATTGTCAGTACTCTTGTACTTAAGTCGTCATTGTGCCTTTTGTATTAAATTCGGATGCAATTTGTGTGTTCCATCATCAATAACAAGGTTCAAGGGATACAGTAAACCTGAAGTGAAGCATCGGAATCTAAAACTGGACTCACAGGAGATTCTCAAATCATAGAAAGTTGGAGTGTCAGCCCTCTTGTACTTAAGTCGGCATTGTGCCTTTTGAATTTCATTCCGATGCAATATCTGTGCTTCATCGTCAATAAGAAATTCCAAGCGATACAGTAAACCTGAAGTGAAGCATCGGAATCTAAAACTGAACTCACAGAAGAGGTTCAAATCATAGAAAGTTTGAGTGTCATTCCCTATTTACTTATGTCGGCATTGTGCATTTTGTATTAACTTCGGATGCAATTTCTGTGCTTCATCGTCAATAAGAAGGTCCACGGGATACAGTAAACCTGAAGTGAAGCATCGGAGTCTAAAGATGGACTCACAGGAGAGGTTCAATTCATAGAAAGTTAGAGTGTCAGTCCTCTTGTACTTAAGTCGGCATTGGGCCTTTTGTATTACATTCGGATGCAATATCTGTGTTTCATCGTCAATAAGAAGGCCCAAGGGATACAGCAAACCTGAAGGGAAGCATCGGAATCTAAAACTGGACTCACAGGAGATTTTCAAATCGTAGGAAGTTGGAGTGTCAGTCCTCTTGTACTTAAGTCGGCATTGTGCCTTTTGTATTAAATTCGGATGCAATTTCTGTGTTTCATCGTCAATAAGAAGGTCCAAGGAATACAGTTAACCTGAAGTGAAGCCTCGGAATCGAAAACTGGACTCACAGAGGAGGTTCTAATCATAGAAAGTTAGAGTGTCAGTCCCCTTGTACTTAAGTCGGAATTGTGCCTTTTGTATTAAATTCAGATGCAATTTCTGTGTTTCATCGTCAACAAGAAGGTCCAAGGGATACAGTAAACCTCAAGTGAAGCATCGGAATCTAAAACTGAACTCACAGAAGAGGTTCAAATCATAGAAAGTTTGAGTGTCATTCCCTATTTACTTAAGTCGGCATTGTGCATTTTGTATTAAATTCGGATGCAATTTCTGTGCTTCATCGTTAATAAGAAGGTCCGTGGGATACAATAAACCTGAAGTGAAGCATCGGAATCTGAAACTGGACTCACAGGAGAGGTTCAAATCACAGAAAGTTAGAGTGTCAGTCCTCTTGTACTTAAGTCGGCATTGTGCCTTTTGTATTACATTCGGATGCAATATCTGTGTTTCATCGTCAATAAGAAGGTCCAAGGTATACAGTAAACCTGAAGTGACGCATCGGAATCTAAAACTGGACTCATAGGAGTGGTTCAAATCATAGAAAGGTAGAGTGTCAGTCCTCTTGTACTTAATTCGGCATTGAGCCTTCTGTATTAAATTCGGATGCAATTTCCGTGTTTCATCGTCAATAAGAAGGTCCAAGGGATACCGTAAACCTGAAGTGAAGCATCGGAATCTAAAACTAGACTCACAGGAGAGGTTCAAATCATAGAAAGTCAGTGTGTCAGTCCTCTTGTACGTAAGTCGGCATTGTGCCTTTTGTATTACATTCGGATGCAATATCTGTGTTTCATCGTCAATAAGAAGGTCCAAGGTATACAGTAAACCTGAAGTGACGCATCGGAATCTAAAACTGGACTCATAGGAGAGGTTCAAATCATAGAAAGTTAGAGTGTCAGTCCTCTAGTACTTAAGTCGTCATTGTGCTTTTGTATTAAATTCGGTTGCAATTTCTGTGTTTCATCGTCAATAAGAAGGTCCAAGGGATACAGTAAACCTGAAGTAAAGCATCAGAATCTGAAACTGGACTCACAGAAGAGGTTCAAATCATAGAAAGTTAGAGTGTCGGTCCTCTTGTACTTAAGTCGGCATTGTGCCTTTTGTATTAAATTCGGATGCTATTTCTGTGTTTCATCGTCAATAAGAAGGTCCAAGGGATACAGTAAACCTGAAGTGAAGCATTGGAATCTAAAACTGGACTCACAGGAGAGGTTCAAATCATAGAAAGTTAGAGAGTCAGTCCTCTTGTACTTAAGTTGGCATTGTGCTTTTGGAATTTAATTCCGATGCAATATCTGAGCTTCACCGTCAATAAGAAGGTCCACAGGATACAGTAAACCTGAAGTGAAGCATCGGAATCTAAAGCTGGACTCACAGGAGAGGTTCAAATCATAGAAAGTTATAGTGTCAGTCCTCTTGTACTTAAGTCGGAATTGTGCCTTTTGTATTAAATTCGGATGCAATTTCTGTCTTTCATCGTCAGTAAGAAGGTCACAGGCATACAGTAAATTTGAAGTGAAGCATCGGAATCTAAAACTGTACTCACAGGAGAGGTTTAAATCATAGAAAGTTATCGTGTCAGTCCTCTTGTACTTAAGTCGGCAGTGGCCCTTTTGTTTAAAATTCAGATGCAATATCTGTGTTTCATCGTCAACAATACGCTGCTAGGTATACAGTAAACCTGAAGTGAAGCATCGGAATCTAAAACAGGACTCACAGGAGAGGTTCAAATCATAGAAAGTTAGAGTGTCAGTCCTCTTGTACTTAAGTCGGCATTGTGCCTTTTGTATTAAATTCGGACGCAATTTCTGTGTTTCATCGTCAATAAGACCGCCAAGGTATATTGTAAACCAAAATTGAAGCATCGGAATCTAAAACTGGACTCGCAGGAGAGGTTAAAATCATAGTAAGTTAGAGTGTCAGTCCTCTTGTACTTAAGTCGGCATTGTGCCATTTGTATTACATTCGGATGCAATATCTGTGTTTCATCGTCAATAAGAAGGTCCAAGGTATGCAATAAACCTGAAGTGACGCATCGGAATCTAAAACTGGACTCATAGGAGTGGTTCAAATCATAGAAAGTTAGAGTGTCAGTCCTCTTGTACTTAATTCGGCATTGCGCCTTTTGTATTAAATTCGGATGCAATTTCCGTGTTTCATCGTCAATAAGAAGGTCCAAGGGATACCGTAAACCTGAAGTGAAGCATCGGAATCTAAAACTAGACTCACAGGAGAGGTTCAAATCATAGAAAGTTAGAGTTTCAGTCCTCTTGTACGTAAGTCGGTATTGTGCCTTTTGTATTACATTCGGATGCAATATCTGTGTTTCATCGTCAATAAGAAGGTCCAAGGTATACAGTAAACCTGAAGTGACGCATCGGAATCCAAAACTGGACTCATAGGAGAGGTTCAAATCATAGAAAGTTAGAGTGTCAGTCCTCTAGTACTTAAGTCGTCATTGTGCCTTTTGTATTAAATTCGGTTGCAATTTCTGTGTTTCATCGTCAATAAGAAGGTCCAAGGGATACAGTAAACCTGAAGTAAAGCATCAGAATCTAAAACTGGACTCACAGAAGAGGTTCAAATCATAGAAAGTTAGAGCGTCGGTCCTCTTGTACTTAAGTCGGCATTGTGCCTTTTGTATTAAATTCGGAAGCAATTTCTGTGTTTCATCGTCAATAAGAAGTTCCAAGGGATACCGTATACCTGAAGTGAAGCATTGGAATCTAAAACTGGACTCACAAGAGAGGTTCAAATCATAGAAAGTTAGAGAGTCAGTCCTCTTGTACTTAAGTCGGCAATGTGCCTTTTGTATTAAATTCGGTGCAATTTCTGTGCTTCATCGTCAGTAAGAAGGTCCAAGGGATACAGTAAACCTGAAGTGAAGCATCGGAATCTAAAACTGGACACACAGGAGAGGATCAAATCATAGAAAATTAGAGTGTCAGTCCTCTTGTACTTAAGTCGGCATTGTGCCTTTGGAATTTAATTCCGATGCAATATCTGAGCTTCACCGTCAATAAGAAGGTCCACAGGATACAGTTAACCTGAAGTGAAGCATCGGAATCTAAAGCTGGACTCACAGGAGAGGTTCAAATCATAGAAAGTTATAGTGTCAGTCCTCTTGTACTTAAGTCGGAATTGTGCCTTTTGTATTAAATTCGGATGCAATTTCTGTGTTTCATCGTCAGTAAGAAGGTCACAGGCATACAGTAAATTTGAAGTGAAGCATCGGAATCTAAAACTGTACTCACAGGAGAGGTTTAAATCATAGAAAGTTATCGTGTCAGTCCTCTTGTACTTAATTCGGCATTGCGCCTTTTGTATTAAATTCGGATGCAATTTCCGTGTTTCATCGTCAATAAGAAGGTCCAACCGATACCGTAAACCTGAAGTGAAGCATCGGAATCTAAAACTAGACTCACAGGAGAGGTTCAAATCATAGAAAGTTAGAGTTTCAGTCCTCTTGTACGTAAGTCGGCATTGTGCCTTTTGTATTACATTCGGATGCAATATCTGTGTTTCATCGTCAATAAGAAGGTCCAAGGTATACAGTAAACCTGAAGTGACGCATCGGAATCCAAAACTGGACTCATAGGAGAGGTTCAAATCATAGAAAGTTAGAGTGTCAGTCCTCTAGTACTTAAGTCGTCATTGTGCCTTTTGTATTAAATTCGGTTGCAATTTCTGTGTTTCATCGTCAATAAGAAGGTCCAAGGGATACAGTAAACCTGAAGTAAAGCATCAGAATCTAAAACTGGACTCACAGAAGAGGTTCAAATCATAGAAAGTTAGAGCGTCGGTCCTCTTGTACTTAAGTCGGCATTGTGCCTTTTGTATTAAATTCGGAAGCAATTTCTGTGTTTCATCGTCAATAAGAAGGTCCAAGGGATACCGTATACCTGAAGTGAAGCATTGGAATCTAAAACTGGACTCACAGGAGAGGTTCAAATCATAGAAAGTTAGAGAGTCAGTCCTCTTGTACTTAAGTCGGCATTGTGCCTTTTGTATTAAATTCGGATGCAATTTCTGTGCTTCATCGTCAGTAAGAAGGTCCAAGGGATACAGTAAACCTGAAGTGAAGCATCGGAATCTAAAACTGGACACACAGGAGAGGATCAAATCATAGAAAATTAGAGTGTCAGTCCTCTTGTACTTAAGTCGGCATTGTGCCTTTGGAATTTAATTCCGATGCAATATCTGAGCTTCACCGTCAATAAGAAGGTCCACGGGATACAGTTAACCTGAAGTGAAGCATCGGAATCTAAAACTGGACTCACAGGAGAGGTTCAAATCATAGAAAATTAGAGTGTCAGTCCTCTTGTACTTAAGTCGGCATTGTGCCTTTTGTATTAAATTCGGATGCAATTTCTGTGTTTCATCGTCAATAAGAAGGTCCAAGTGATACAGTAAACCTGAAGTGAAGCATCGGAATCTAAAACTGGACTCACAGCAGAGGTTCAACTCATAGAAAGTTAGTGTGTCAGTCCTCTTGTACTTATGTCGGCATTGTGTCTTTTGTATTAAATTCGGATGCAATTTCTGTGTTTCATCGTAAATAAGAAGGTCCAAGCGATACAGTAAACCTGAAGTGAAGCATCGGAATTTAGAACTGGACTCACAGCAGAGGTTCAAATCATAGAAAGTTAGAGTGTCTGTCCTCTTGTACTTAAGTCGGCATTGTTCCTTTTGTATTAAATTCGGATGCAATTTCAGTGTTTCTTCGTAAATAAGAAGGCCCAAGGGATACTGTAAACCTGAAGTGAAGCATCGGAATCTAAAACTGGACGCACAGGAGAGGTTCAAATCATAGAAAGTTAGAGTGGCTGTAATCTTGTACTTAAGTCGGCATTGTGCCTTTTGTATTAAATTCGGATGCGATTTCTGTGTTTCATCGTCAATAAGACGGACAACGTAAACAGGAAACCTGAAGTGAAGCATCGGAATCTAAAAATGGACTCACAGTTAAGGTTCAAATCATAGAAAGTTAGAGTGTCAGTCCTCTTGTACTTAAGTCCTCATTGTGCCTTTTGTATTAAATTCGATGCAATTTCTGTGTTTTATCGTCAATAAGAAGGTCCAAGGCATACAGTAAACCTGAAGTGAAACATCGGAATCTAAAACTGGACTCACAGTTGAGGTTCAAATCATTGAAAGTTAGAGTGTCAGTCCTCTTGTACTTAAGTCGGCATTGTGCCTTTTGTATTAAATTCGGATGCAATTTCTGTGTTTCATCGTCAATAACAAGGTCCAAGGGATACAGTTAACCTGAAGTGAAGCATCGGAATGTAAAACGAGACTCACAGGGGTGGTTGAAATCATAGATAGTTAGAGTGTCAGTCCTCTTGTACTTAAGTCGGCATTGTGAATTTTGTATTGAATTCGGATGCAATTTCTGTGTTTCATCGTCAATAAGAAGGCCAAGGTATACAGCAAACCAGAAGTGAAGCATCGGAATCTAAAACTGGACTCACAGGAGCGGTTCAAATCATAGAAAGTTAGATTGTCAGTACTCTTGTACTTAAGTCGTCATTGTGCCTTTTGTATTAAATTCGGATGCAATTTGTGTGTTCCATCATCAATAACAAGGTTCAAGGGATACAGTAAACCTGAAGTGAAGCATCGGAATCTAAAACTGGACTCACAGGAGATTTTCAAATCATAGAAAGTTGGAGTGTCAGCCCTCTTGTACTTAAGTCGGCATTGTGCCTTTTGAATTTCTTTCCGATGCAATATCTGTGCTTCATCGTCAATAAGAGGGTCCAAGCGATACAGTAAACCTGAAGTGAAGCATCGGAATCTAAAACTGAACTCACAGAAGAGGTTCAAATCATAGAAAGTTTGAATGTCATTCCCTATTTACTTAAGTCGGCATTGTGCATTTTGTATTAAATTCGGATGCAATTTCTGTGCTTCATCGTCAATAAGAAGGTCCACGGGATACAGTAAACCTGAAGTGAAGCATCGGAGTCTAAAGATGGACGTACAAGAGATGTTCAATTCATAGAAAGTTAGAGTGTCAGTCTTCTTGTACTTAAGTCGGCATTGGGCCTTTTGTATTAAATTCGGATGCAATATCTGTGTTTCATCGTCAATAAGAAGGCCCAAGGGATACAGAAAACCTGAAGGGAAGCATCGGAATCTAAAACTGGACTCACAGGAGATTTTCAAATCGTAGGAAGTTGGAGTGTCAGTCCTCTTGTACTTAAGTCGGCATTGTGCCTTTTGTATTAAGTTCGGATGCAATTTCTGTGTTTCATTGTCAATAAGAAGGTCCAAGGAATACAGTTAACCTGAAGTGAAGCCTCGGAATCGAAAACTGGACTCACAGGAGAGGTTCTAATCATAGAAAGTTAGAGTGTCAGTCCCCTTGTACTTAAGTCGGAATTGTGCCTTTTGTATTAAATTCAGATGCACTTTCTGTGTTTCATCGTCAACAAGATGGTCCAAGGGATACAGTAAATCTGAAGTGAAGCATCGGATTCTAAAACAGGACTCACAGGAGAGTTTCAAATCATAGAAAGTTAGAGTGACAGTCCTCTTGTACTTAAGTCGGCATTGTGCCTTTTGTATTAAATTCGGATGCAATTTCGGTGTTTCATCGTCAATAAGACGTTCCATATTATAGGGTAAACCTGAAGTGAAGCTTCGGAATTTAAAACTGGACTCACAGGTGAGGTTCAAATCATAGAAAGTTATAGTGTCAGTCCTCTTGTACTTAAGTCGGAATTGTGCCTTTTGTATTAAATTCGGATGCAATTTCTGTCTTTCATCGTCAGTAAGAAGGTCACAGGCATACAGTAAATCTGAAGTGAAGCATCGGAATTTAAGACTGGACTCACAGGAGAGGTTCAAATCATAGAAAGTTAGAGTGTCAGTCCTCTTGTACTTAAGTCGGCAGTGGCCTTTTTGTTTAAAATTCACATGCAATATCTGTGTTTCATCGTCTATAATACGCTGCTAGGTATACAGTAAACCTGAAGTGAAGCATCGGAATCTAAAACTGGACTCACAGGAGAGGATCAAATCATAGAAATTTAGAGTGTCAGTCCTCTTGTACTTAAGTCGGCATTGTGCCTTTTGAATTTAATTCCGATGCAATATCTGTGCTTCATCGTTAATAAGAAGGTGCATGGGATACAATAAACCTGAAGTGAAGCATCGGAATCTGAAACGGGACTCACAGGAGAGGTTCAAATCACAGAAAGTTAGAGTGTCAGTCCTCTTGTACTTAAGTCGTCATTGTGCCTTTTGTATTACATTCGGATGCAATATCTGTGTTTCATCGTCAATAAGGAGGTCCAAGGTATACAGTAAACCTGAAGTGACGCATCGGAATCTAAAACTGGACTCATAGGAGTGGTTCAAATCATAGAAAGGTAGAGTGTCAGTCCTCTTGTACTTAATTCGGCATTGCGCCTTTTGTATTAAATTCGGATGCAATTTCCGTGTTTCATCGTCAATAAGAAGGTCCAAGGGATACCGTAAACCTGAAGTGAAGCATCGGAATCTAAAACTAGACTCACAGGAGAGGTTCAAATCATAGAAAGTCAGTGTGTCAGTCCTCTTGCACGTAAGTCGGCATTGTGCCTTTTGTATTACATTCGGATGCAATATCTGTGTTTCATCGTCAATAAGAAGGTCCAAGGTATACAGTAAACCTGAAGTGACGCATCGGAATCTAAAACTGGACTCATTGGAGAGGTTCAAATCATAGAAAGTTAGAGTGTCAGTCCTCTAGTACTTAAGTCGTCATTGTGCTTTTGTATTAAATTCGGTTGCAATTTCTGTGTTTCATCGTCAATAAGAAGGTCCAAGGGATACAGTAAACCTGAAGTAAAGCATCAGAATCTAAAACTGGACTCACAGAAGAGGTTCAAATCATAGAAAGTTAGAGTGTCGGTCCTCTTGTACTTAAGTCGGCATTGTGCCTTTTGTATTAAATTCGGATGCTATTTCTGTGTTTCATCGTCAATAAGAAGGTCCAAGGGATACAGTAAACCTGAAGTGAAGCATTGGAATCTAAAACTGGACTCACAGGAGAGGTTCAAATCATAGAAAATTAGAGAGTCAGTCCTCTTGTACTTAAGGCGGGAATTGTGCCTTTTGTATTAAATTCGGATGCAATTTCTGTGCTTCATCGTCAATAAGAAGGTCCTAGGGATACAGTAAACCTGAAGTGAAGCATCGGAATCTAAAACTGGACACACAGGAGAGGATCAAATCATAGAAAATTAGAGTGTCAGTCCTCTTGTACTTAAGTCGGCATTGTGCTTTTGGAATTTAATTCCGATGCAATATCTGAGCTTCACCGTCAATAAGAAGGTCCACAGGATACAGTTAACCGGAAGTGAAGCATCGGAATCTAAAGCTGGACTCACAGGAGAGGTTCAAATCATAGAAAGTTATAGTGTCAGTCCTCTTGTACTTAAGTCGGAATTGTGCCTTTTGTATTAAATTCGGATGCAATATCTGTGTTTCATCGTCAGTAAGAAGGTCACAGGCATACAGTAAATTTGAAGTGAAGCATCGGAATCTAAAACTGGACTCACAGGAGAGGTTTAAATCATAGTAAGTTATAGTGTCAGTCCTCTTGTACTTAAGTCGGCAGTGGCCCTTTTGTTTACAATACAGATGCAATATCTGTGTTTCATCGTCAACAATACGCTGCTAGGTATACAGTAAACCTGAAGTGAAGCATCGGAATCTAAAACAGGACTCACAGGAGAGGTTCAAATCATAGAAAGTTAGAGTGTCAGTCCTCTTGTACTTAAGTCGGCATTGTGCCTTTTGTATTAAATTCGGACGCAATTTCTGTGTTTCATCGTCAATAAGACCGCTAAGGTATATTGTAAACCAAAATTGAAGCATCGGAATCTAAAACTGGACTCGCAGGAGAGGTTAAAATCATAGTAAGTTAGAAAGTCAGTCCTCTTGTACTTAAGTCGGCATTGTGCCATTTGTATTACATTCGGATGCAATATCTGTGTTTCATCGTCAATAAGAAGGTCCAAGGTATGCAATAAACCTGAAGTGACGCATCGGAATCGAAAACTGGACTCATAGGAGTGGTTCAAATCATATAAAGTTAGAGTGTCAGTCCTCTTGTACTTAATTCGGCATTGCGCCTTTTGTATTAAATTCGGATGCAATTTCCGTGTTTCATCGTCAATAAGAAGGTCCAAGGGATACCGTAAACCTGAAGTGAAGCATCGGAATCTAAAACTAGACTCACAGGAGAGGTTCAAATCATAGAAAGTTAGAGTTACAGTCCTCTTGTACGTACGTCGGCATTTGCCTTTTGTATTACATTCGGATGCAATATCTGTGTTTCATCGTCAATAAGAAGGTCCAAGGTATACAGTAAACCTGAAGTGACGCATCGGAATCTAAAACTGGACTCATAGGAGAGGTTCAAATCATAGAAAGTTAGAGTGTCAGTCCTCTAGTACTTAAGTCGTCATTGTGCCTTTTGTATTAAATTCGGTTGCAATTTCTGTGTTTCATCGTCAATAAGAAGGTCCAAGGGATACAGTAAACCTGAAGTAAAGCATCAGAATCTAAAACTGGACTCACAGAAGAGGTTCAAATGATAGAAAGTTAGAGAGTCAGTCCTCTTGTACTTAAGTCGGCATTGTGCCTTTTGTATTAAATTCGGATGCAATTTCTCTGCTTCATCGTCAGTAAGAAGGTCCAAGGCATACAGTAAACCTGAAGTGAAGCATCGGAATCTAAAACTGGACACACAGGAGAGGATCAAATCATAGAAAATTAGAGTGTCAGTCCTCTTGTACTTAAGTCGGCATTGTGCCTTTGGAATTTAATTCCGATGCAATATCTGATCTTCACCGTCAATAAGAAGGTCCACGGGATACAGTTAACCTGAAGTGAAGCATCGGAATCTAAAACTGGACTCACAGGAGAGGTTCAAATCATAGAAACTTAGAGTGTCAGTCCTCTTGTACTTAAGTCGGCATTGTGCCTTTTGTATTAAATTCGGATGCAATTTCTGTGTTTCATCGTCAATAAGAAGGTCCAAGTGATACAGTAAACCTGAAGTGAAGCATCGGAATCTAAAACTGGACTCACAGCAGAGGTTCAACTCATAGAAAGTTAGTGTGTCAGTCCTCTTGTACTTATGTCGGCATTGTGTCTTTTGTATTAAATTCGGATGCAATTTCTGTGTTTCATCGTAAATAAGAAGGTCCAAGCGATACAGTAAACCTGAAGTGAAGCATCGGAATTTAGAACTGGACTCACAGCAGAGGTTCAAATCATAGAAAGTTAGAGTGTCTGTCCTCTTGTACTTAAGTCGGCATTGTTCCTTTTGTATTAAATTCGGATGCAATTTCAGTGTTTCTTCGTCAATAAGAAGGCCCATGGGATACTGTAAACCTGAAGTGAAGAATCGGAATCTATAACTGGACTCACAGGAGAGGTTCAAATCATAGAAAATTAGAGTGTCAGTCCGCTTGTACTTAAGTCGGCATTGGGCCTTTTGTATTAAATTCGGATCAATTTCTGTGTTTCATCGTCAATAGGTAGGTCCAAGGGATGCAGTAAACCTGAAGTGAAGCATCGGAATCTAAAACTGGACTCACAGGAGATTTTCAAATCAAAGAAAGTTGAGTGTCAGTCCTCTTGTACTTAAGTCGGCATTTTGCCTTTTGTATTAAATTCGGATTTAATTTTTGTGTTTCATCGTCAATAAGAAGGTCCAAGGGATACAGTAAACCTGAAGTGAAGCATCGGAATCTAAAACTGGACTCACAGGTGAGGCTCTAATCATAGAAAGTTAGGGTGTCAGCCCTCTTGTACTTAAGTCGGCATTGTGCCTTTTGTATTACATTTGTATGCAATTTCTGTGTTTCATCGTCAACAAGAAGGTCCAAGGGACACAGTAAACCTGAAGTGAAGCATCGGAATCTAAAACTGGGCTCACAGGAGAGTATTCAATTCATAGAAAGTTAGAGTGTCAGACCTCTTGTACTTAAGTCAGCATTGTTCCTTTTGTATTAAATTCTGATGCAATTTCTGTGTTTCATCGTTAATAAGACGGTCCAAGGGTTACAGTGAACCTGAAGTGAAGCATCGGAATCTAAAACTGGACTCACAGCAGAGGTTCAAATCATATAAAGTTAGAGTGTCACTCATCATGTACTTAACTCGGCATTGTGCCTTATCGTCAATTAGAAGGTCCAAGGGATACAGTAAATTGGAAGTGAAGCATCGGAATCTAAAACTGGACTCACAGGAGAGGTTCAAATCATAGAAAGTTAGTGTGTCTGTCCTCTTGTACTTAAGTCGGCATTGTGCATTTTGTATTAAATTCGGATGCAATTTCTGTGTTTCATCGTCAATAAGAAGGTCCAAGGGATACAGTAAACCTGAAGTGAAGCATCGGAATCTAAGACTGGACCCACAGCAGAGGTTCAAATCATAGAAAGTTAGAGTGTCAGGCCTCTTGTACTTAAGTCAGCATTGTGCCTTATCGTCAATTAGAAGGTCCAAGGGATACAATAAATCTGAAGTGAAGCATCGGAATTTAAAACTGGACTCACAGCAGAGGTTCAAATCATAGAGAAAAAGAGTGTCAGTCCTCTTGTACTTAAGTCGGCATTGTGCCTTATCGTCAATAAGAAGGTCCAAGGGATACAGTAAATCGGAAGTGAAGCTTCGGAATCTAAAACTGGACCCACAGCAGAGGTTCAAATCATAGACAGTTAGACTGTCAGTTCTCTTGTACTTAAGTCGGCATTGTGCGTTATCGTCAATAAGAA
Organism: Schistocerca serialis cubense; assembly: GCF_023864345.2. Classification (NCBI taxonomy): domain Eukaryota; kingdom Metazoa; phylum Arthropoda; class Insecta; order Orthoptera; family Acrididae; genus Schistocerca; species Schistocerca serialis. Next base: position 86,031,407 of record NC_064645.1, read on the forward strand.
GCTCCAAGGGATACAGTAAATCTGAAGTGAAGCATCGGAATCTAAAACTGGACTCACAGCAGAGGTTCAAATCATAGAAAGTTAGGTGTGTCAGTCCTCCTGTACTTAAGTCAGCATTGTGCCTTTTGTATTAAATTCGGATGCAATTTCTGTGTTTCATCGTCAATCAGAAGGTCCAAGGGATACAGTAAACCTGAAGTGAAGCATCGAAATCTAAAACTAAACTCAGAGCAGAGGTTCAAATCATAGAAACTTAGAGTGTCAGTCCTCTTGTACTTATATCGTCATTGTGCCTTATCGTCAATAAGAAGGTCAAAGGGATACAGTAAATCTGAAGTGAAACATCGGAATCTAAAAATGGACTCACTGGAGGGGTTCAAATCATAGAATGTTAGTGTGTCAGTCCTCTTATACTTAAGACGGCATTGTGCCTTTTGTATTAAATTCCGATGCAATTTCTGTGTTTCATCATCAATAAGAAGGTCCAGGGGAACAGTAAACCTGAAGTGAAGCATCGGAATCTAAAAGTGGACTCACAGCAGACGTTCAAATCATAGAAAGAGTGTCAGTCCTCTTGTACTTAAGTCGGCATTGTGCCTTTTGTATTTAATTCGGATGCAATTTCTGTGTTTCATCGTCAATAAGAAGGTCCAAGGGATACAGTAAACCTGAAGTGAAGCATCGGAATCTAAAACTGGACTCACAGGTGAGGTTCAAATCATAGAAACTAAAAGTGTCAGTCCTCTTGTACTTAAGTCGGCATTGTGCCTTTTGTATTAAATTGGGATGCAATTTCTGTGTTTCGTCGTCAATAAGAAAGTCCAAGGGATACAGTAAACCTGAAGTGGAGCATCGGAATCTAAAACTGGACTAGCAGGAGAGGTTCAAATCATAGAAAGTTAGAGTGTCAGTCCTCTTGTACTTAAGTCGGCATTCTGCCTTTTGTATTAAATTCGGATGCAATTTCCGTGTTTCATCGTCAATAAGAAGGTCCAAGGGAAACAGTAAACCTGAAGCAAAGCATCGGAATCTAAAACTGGACTCACAGGTGAGGCTCTAATCATAGAAAGTTAGGGTGTCAGCCCTCTTGTACTTAAGTCGGCATTGTGCCTTTTGTATTACATTCGTATGCAATTTCTGTGTTTCATCGTCAACAAGAAGGTCCAAGGGATACAGTAAATCTGAAGTGAAGCATCGGAATCTAAAACTGGACTCACATGAGAGGTTCAAATCACAGAAAATTAGAGTGTCAGTCCTCTTGTACTTAAGTCGGCATTGTGCCTTTTGTATTTAATTCGGACGGAATTTCAGTGTTTCATCGTCAATAACAAAGTCCAAGGTATACAGTAAACCTGAAGTGAAGCATCGGAATCTAAAACTGGACTAACAGGAGAGGTTCAAATCATGGAAAGCTAGAGTGTCAGTCCTCTTGTACTTAAGTCGGCATTGTGCTTTTGGAATTAAATTCGGATGCAATTTCTGTGTTTCATCGTCAATAAGAAGGTCCATGGGAGACAGTAAACCTGAAGTGGGGTATCGGAATCTAAAACTGGACACACAGGAGAGGTTCAAATCATAGAAAGTTAGAGTGTCAGTCCTCTTGTACTTAAGTCGACTTTGGGCCTTTTGTATTAAATTCGGATCCAATTTCTGTGTTTCATCGTCAATACGAAGGTCCAAGGGAAACAGTAAGCCTGATGTGAAGCATCGGAATCTAAATCTGGACTCACAGGAGAGGTTCAAGTCATATAAAGTTAGAGTGTCAGTCCTCTTGTACTTAAGTTGGCATTTTGCCTTTGGCATTTAATTCATGTGCAATTTAAGTGTTTCATCGTCAATAAGAACGTTCAAGGGATACAGTAAACCTGAAGTGAAGCATCGAAATCTAAAACTGGACTCACAGGAGAGTATTCAATTCATAGAAAGTTAGAGTGTCAGACCTCTTGTACTTAAGTCAGCATTGTTCCTTTTGTATTAAATTCTGATGCAATTTCTGTGCATCATCGTTAATAAGACGGTCCATGGGTTACAGTGAACCTGAAGTGAAGCATCGGAATCTAAAAGTGGACTCACAGCAGATGTGCAAATCATAGAAAGAGTGTCAGTCCTCTTGTACTTAAGTCGGCATTGTGCCTTTTGTATTTAATTCGGATGCAATTTCTGTGTTTCATCGTCAATAAGAAGGTCCAAGGGATACAGTAAACCTGAAGTAAAGCATCGGAATCTAAAACTGGACTCACAGCAGAGGTTCAAATCATAGAAAGCTAGAGTGTCAGTCCTCTTGTACTTAAGTCGGCATTGTGCCTTATCGTCAATAAGAAGGTCCAAGGGATACAGTAAATCGGAAGTGAAGCATCGGAATCTAAAACTGGACTCACAGGAGAGGTTCAAATCATAGAAAGCTAGAGTGTCAGTCCTCTTGTACTTACGTCGGCATTGTGCCTTATCGTTAATAAGAAGTTCCAAGGGATACAGAAAACCTGAAGTGAAGCATCGGAATCTAAAACTGGACTCACAGCAGAGGTTCAAATCATAGAAACTTAGAGTGTCAGTCCTCTTGTACTTAAGTCGGCATTGTGCCATATCGTCAATAAGAAGGTCCAAGGGATACAGTAAACCTGAAGTGAAGCATCGGAATCTAAAACTGGACTCACTGGAGAGGTTCAAATCATAGAAAGTTAGAGTGTCAGTCCTCTAGTACTTAAGTCGGCATTGTGCCTTTAGTATTAAATTCGGATGCAATTTCTGTGTTTCATCGTCAATATGAAGGTCCAAGGGATACAGTAAACCTGAAGTGAAGCATCGGAATCTAAAACTGGACCCACAGCAGAGGTTCAAATCATAGAAACTTAGAGTGTCAGGCCTCTTGTACTTAAGTCAGCATTGAGCCTTATCGTTAATTAGAAGGTCCAAGGGATACAATAAATCTGAAGTGAAGCATCGGAATCTAAAACTGGACTCACAGCATAGGTTCAAATCATAGAAAAAAAGAGTGTCAATCCTCTTGTACTTAAGTCGGCATTGTGCCTTATCGTCAATAAGAAGGTCCAAGGGATACAGTAAACCTGAAGTGAAGCATCGGAATCTAAAACTGGACTCACAGGAGAGGTTCAAATCATAGAAAGTTAGAGTGTCAGTCCTCTTGTACTTAAGTCGGCGTTGTGCCTTATCGTCAATAAGAAGGTCCGAGGGTACAGTAAATCGAAGTGAAGCATCGGAATCTAAAACTGGAATCACAGGAGAGGTTCAAATCATAGAAAGATAGTGTGTCAGTCCTCTAGTACTTAAGTCGGCATTGTGCCTTTTGTATTTAATTCGGATGCATTTTCTGTGTTTCATCGCCAATAACAACGTCCAAGTGATACAGTAAACCTGAAGTGGAGCATCGGAATCTAAAACTGGACTCACAGGAGAGGTTCAAATCATAGAAAGATAGAGTGTCAGTCCTCTTGTACTTAAGTCGGCATTGTGCCTTATCGTCAATAAGAAGGTCCAAGGGATACAGTAAAAACCTAAAGTGAACAATCGGATACTAAAACTGGACTCACAGCAGAGGTTCAAATCATAGAAAGTTAGAGTGTCAGTCCTCTTGTACTTAAGTCGGCATTTTGCCTTATCGTCAATAAGAAAGTCCAAGGGATACAGTAAATATGAAGTGAAGCATCGGAATCTAAAACTGGACTCACAGGTGAGGTTCAAATCATAGAAAGTTAGTGTGTCAGTCCTCTTGTACTTTAGTCGGTATTGTGCCTTTTGTATTAAATTCGGATGCAATTACTGTGTTTCATCGGCAATAAGAAGGTGCAAGTGATACAGTAAACCTGAAGTGAAGCATTGGAATCTAAAACTGGACTCACAGCAGAGGTTCAAATCATAGAAAGTTAGTGTGTCAGTCCTCTTGTACTTCAGCCAGCATTGTGCCTGTTGTATTAAATTCGGATGCAATTTCTGTGTTTCATCGTCAATAAGAAGGTCCAAGGGATACAGTAAACCTGAAGTGAAGCATCGGAATTTAAAACTGGACCCACAGCAGAGGCTCAAATCGTAGACAGTTAGTGTGTCAGTCTTCTTGTACTTAAGTCGGCATTGTGCCTTATCGTCAATAAGAAGCTCCAAGGGATACAGTAAATCTGAAGTGAAGCATCGGAATCTAAAACTGGACTCACAGCAGAGGTTCAAATCATAGAATGTTAGTGTGGCAGTCCTCCTGTACTTAAGTCGGCATTGTGCCTTTTGTATTAAATTCGGATGCAATTTCTGTGTTTCATCGTCAATAAGAAGGTCCAAGGGATACAGTAAACCTGAAGCTAAGCATCGGAATCTAAAACTGGACTCACAGGAGAGGTTCAAATCATAGAAAGTTAGAGTGTCAGTCCTCTTGTACTTACGTCGGCATTGTGCCTTTTCGTCAATAAGAAAGTCCAAGGGATACAGTAAACCTGAAGTGAAGCATCGGAATTTAAAACTGGACTCACAGCAGAGGTTCAAATCATAGAAAGTTGGAGTGTCAGTCCTCTTGTACTTAAGTCGGCATTGAGCCATATCGTCAATTAGAAGGTCCAAGGGATACAGTAAAACTGAAGTGAAGCATCGGAATCTAAAACTGGACTCACAGGAGAGGTTCCAAGCATAGAAAGTTAGAGTGTCAGTCCTCTTGTACTTAAGTCGGCATTGTGCTTTATAGTCAATAAGAAGGTGCAAGGGATACAGTAAACCTGAAGTGAAGCATCGGAATCTAAAACTGGACTCACAGGAGAGGTTCAAATCATAGAAAGTTAGAGTGTCAGTCCCCTTGTACTTAAGTTGGCATTGTGCCTTTTGTATTAAATTTGGATGCAATTTCTGTTTTTCATGGTCAATAAGAAGGTCCAAGGGATACAGTAAACCTGAAGTGAAGCATCAGAAGCTCAAACTGGACTCACAGCACAGGTTCAAATCATAGAAATTTAGAGTGTCAGTCCTCTTGTACTTTAGTCGTCATTGTGCCTTATCATCGATAAGAAGGTCCAAGGGATACAGTAAACCTGAAGTGAAGCATCAGAATCTCAAACTGGACTCACAGCACAGGTTCAAATCATAGAAATTTAGAGTGTCAGTCCTCTTGTACTTAAGTCGGCATTGTGCCATGTCGTCAATAAGAAGGTCCAAGGGATACAGTAAACCTGAAGTGAAGCATCGGAATCTAAAACTGGACTCACAGGAGAGGTTCAAATCATAGAGTGTTAGAGTTTCAGTCCTCTTGTACTTAGGTCGGCATTGTGCCATACCGTCAATAAGAAGGTCCAAGGGATACAGTAAATCTGAAGTGAAGCAACGGAATCTAAAACTGGACTCATAGGAGAGATTCAAATCATTGAAAGTTAGTGTGTCAGTCCTCTTGTACATAAGTCGGCATTGTGCCTTTTGTATTTAATTCGGATGCAAATTCTGTGTTTCATCGTCAATAAGAAGGTCCAAGTGATACAGTAAACCAGAAGTGAAGCATCGGAAGCTAAAACTGGACGCACAGGAGAGGTTCAAAGCATAGAAAGTTAGAGTGTCAGCCCTCTTGTACTTAAGTCGGCATTGTGCCTTATCGTCAATAAGAAGGTGCAAGGGATACAGTTAAACCTGAAGTGAAGCATCGGAATCTAAAACTGCACTCACAGCAGAGGTTCAAATCATAGAAAGTTAGAGTGTCAGTCCTCTTTTACTTAAGTCGGCATTTTGCCTTATCGTCAGTAAGAAAGTCCAAGGGATACAGTAAATATGAAGTGAAGCATCGGAATCTAAAACTGGACTCACAGGAGAGGTTCAAATCATAGAAAGTTAGTGTGTCAGTCCTCTTGTACTTTAGTCGGTATTGTGCCTTTTGTATTAAATTCGGATGCAATTTCTGTGTTTCATCGGCAATAAGAAGGTGCAAGTGATACAGTAAACCTGAAGTGAAGCATCGGAATCTAAAACTGGACTCACAGCAGAGGTTCAAATCATAGAAAGTTAGTGTGTCAGTCCTCTTGTACTTCAGCCAGCATTGTGCCTGTTGTATTAAATTCGGATGCAATTTCTGTGTTTCATCGTCAATAAGAAGGTTCAAGGGATACAGTAAACCTGAAGTGAAGCATCGGAATTTAAAACTGGACCCACAGCAGAGGCTCAAATCGTAGACAGTTAGTGTGTCAGTCTTCTTGTACTTAAGTCGGCATTGTGCCTTATCGTCAATAAGAAGCTCCAAGGGATACAGAAAATCTGAAGTGAAGCATCGGAATCTAAAACTGGACTCACAGCAGAGGTTCAAATCATAGAAAGTTAGTGTGTCAGTCCTCCTGTACTTAAGTTGGCATTGTGCCTTTTGTATTAAATTCGGATGCAATTTCTGTGTTTCATCGTCAATAAGAAGGTCCAAGGGATACAGTAAACCTGAAGTTAAGCACCGGAATCTAAAACTGGACTCACGGGAGAGGTTCAAATCATAGAAAGTTAGAGTGTCAGTCCTCTTGTACTTACGTCGGCATTGTGCCTTTTCGTTAATAAGAAAGTCCAAGGGATACAGTAAACCTGAAGTGAAGCATCGGAATTTAAAACAGGACTCACAGCAGAGGTTCAAATCATAGAAAGTTGGAGTGTCAGTCCTCTTGTACTTAAGTCGGCATTGAGCCATATCGTCAATTAGAAGGTCCAAGGGATACAGTAAAACTGAAGTGAAGCATCGGAATCTAAAACTGGACTCACAGGAGAGGTTCAAATCATAGAAAGCTAGAGTGTCAGTCCTCTTGTACTAATGTCGGCATTGAGCCATATCGTCAATAAGAAGGTCCAAGGGATACAGTAAATCTGAAGTGACGCATCTGAATCTAAAACTGGACTCCCAGGAGAGGTTCAAATCATAGAAAGTTAGTGTGTCAGTCCTCTTGTACTTAAGTCGGCATTGTGCCTTTTGTATTTAATTCGGATGCAAATTCTGTGTTTCATCGTCAATAAGAAGGTCCAAGTGATACAGAAAACCTGAAGTGGAGCATCGGAATCTAAAACTAGACGCACAGGAGAGGTTCCAAGCATAGAAAGTTAGAGTGTCAGTCCTCTTGTACTTAAGTCGGCATTGTGCTTTATCGTCAATAAGAAGGTGCAAGGGATACAGTAAAACCTGAAGTGAAGCATCGGAATCTAAAACTGGACTCACAGTAGAGGTTCAAATCATAGAAAGTTAGAGTGTCAGTCCTCTTGTACTTAATTCGGCATTGTGCCTTATCATCAATAAGAAGGTCCAAGGGATACAGTAAACCTTAAGCGAAGCATCGGAATCTAAAACTGGACTCACAGGAGATGTTCCAATCATAGAAAGTTAGAGTGTCAGTCCCCTTGTACTTAAGTTGGCATTGTGCCTTTTGTATTAAATTTGGATGCAATTTCTGTTTTTCATGGTCAATAAGAAGGTCCAAGGGATACAGTAAACCTGAAGTGAAGCATCAGAATCTCAAACTGGACTCACAGCACAGGTTCAAATCATAGAAATTTAGAGTGTCAGTCCTCTTGTACTTTAGTCGTCATTGTGCCTTATCATCAATAAGTAGGTCCAAGGGATACAGTAAATCTCAAGTGAAGCATCGGAATCTAAAACTGGACTCACAGGAGAGGTTCAAATCATAGAAAGTTAGAGTGTCAGTCCTCTTGTACTTAAGTCGGCATTGTGCCATATCGTCAATAAGAAGGTCCAAGGGATACAGTAAACCTGAAGTGAAGCATCGGAATCTAAAACTGGACTCACAGGAGAGGTTCAAATCATAGAATGTTAGAGTTTCAGTCCTCTTGTACTTAAGTCGGCATTGTGCCATATCGTCAATAAGAAGGTCCAAGGGATACAGTAAATCTGAAGTGAAGCAACGGAATCTAAAACTGGACTCATAGGAGAGATTCAAATCATTGAAAGTTAGTGTGTCAGTCCTCTTGTACTTAAGTCGGCATTGTGCCTTTTGTATTTAATTCGGATGCAAATTCTGTGTTTCATCGTCAATAAGAAGGTCCAAGTGATACAGTAAACCAGAAGTGAAGCATCGGAATCTAAAACTGGACGCACAGGAGAGGTTCAAAGCATAGAAAGTTAGAGTGTCAGCCTTCTTGTACTTAAGTCGGCATTGAGCCTTATCGTCAATTAGAAGGTGCAAGGGATACAGTTATACCTGAAGTGAAGCATCGGAATCTAAAACTGCATTCACAGCAGAGGTTCAAATCATAGAAAGTTAGAGTGTCAGTCCTCTTGTACTTAAGTCGGCATTTTGCCTTATCGTCAATAAGAAAGTCCCAGGGATACAGTAAATATGAAGTGAAGCATCGGAATCTAAAACTGGACTCACAGCAGAGGTTCAAGTCATAAAAAGTTAGAGTGTCAGTCCTCTTGTCCTTAATTCGGCATTGTGCCTTATCGTCAATAAGAAGGTCCAAGGGATACAGTAAACCTTAAGCGAAGCATCGGAATTTAAAATTGGACTCACAGGAGAGGTTCCAATCATAGAAAGTTAGAGTGTCAGTCCCCTTGTACTTAAGTAGGCATTGTGCCTTTTGTATTAAATTTGGATGCAATTTCTGTGTTTCATCGTCAATAAGAAGGTCCTAGGGATACAGTAAACCTGAAGTGAAGCATCGGAATCAAAAACTGGACTCACAGCAGAGGTTCAAATCATAGAAAGTTAGAGTGACAGTCCTCTTGTACTTAAGTCGGCATTGTGCCTTATCGTCAATAAGAAGGTCCAAAGGATACAGTAAATCTGAAGTGAAGCATCGGAATCTAAAACTGGACTCACAGCAGAGGTACAAATCATAGAAACTTAGAGTGTCAGTCCTCTTGTACTTAAGTCGTCATTGTGCCTTATCGTCAATAAGAAGGTCAAAGGGATACAGTAAATCTGAAGTGAAGCATCGGAATCTCAAACTGGACTCACAGCACAGGTTCAAATCATAGAAATTTAGAGTGTCAGTCCTCTTGTACTTAAGTCGGCATTGTGCCATATCGTCAATAAGAAGGTCCAAGGGATACAGTAAACCTGAAGTGAAGCATCGGAATCTAAAACTGGACTCACAGGAGAGGTTCAAATCATAGAATGTTAGAGTTTCAGTCCTCTTGTACTTAAGTCGGCATTGTGCCATATCGTCAATAAGAAGGTCCAAGGGATACAGTAAATCTGAAGTGAAGCAACGGAATCTAAAACTGGACTCATAGGAGAGATTCAAATCATTGAAAGTTAGTGTGTCAGTCCTCTTGTACATAAGTCGGCATTGTGCCTTTTGTATTTAATTCGGATGCAAATTCTGTGTTTCATCGTCAATAAGAAGGTCCAAGTGATACAGTAAACCAGAAGTGAAGCATCGGAATCTAAAACTGGACGCACAGGGTGGTTCAAAGCATAGAAAGTTAGAGTGTCAGCCCTCTTGTACTTAAGTCGGCATTGTGCCTTATCGTCAATAAGAAGGTGCAAGGGATACAGTTAAACCTGAAGTGAAGCATCGGAATCTAAAACTACACTCACAGCAGAGGTTCAAATCATAGAAAGTAAGAGTGTCAGTCCTCTTGTACTTAAGTCGGTATTTTGCCATATCGTCAGTAAGAAAGTCCAAGGGATACAGTAAATATGAAGTGAAGCATCGGAATCTAAAACTGGACTCACAGGAGAGGTTCAAATCATAGAAAGTTAGTGTGTCAGTCCTCTTGTACTTTTGTCGGTATTGTGCCTTTTGTATTAAATTCGGATGCAATTTCTGTGTTTCATCGGCAATAAGAAGGTGCAAGTGATACAGTGAACCTAAAGTGGAGCATCGGAATCTAAAACTGGACTCACAGCAGAGGTTCAAATCATAGAAAGTTAGTGTGTCAGTCCTCTTGTACTTCAGCCAGCATTGTGCCTGTTGTATTAAATTCGGATGCAATATCTGTGTTTCATCGTCAATAAGAAGGTCCAAGGGATACAGTAAACCTGAAGTGAAGCATCGGAATTTAAAACTGGACCCACAGCAGAGGCTCAAATCGTAGACAGTTAGTGTGTCAGTCTTCTTGTTCTTAAGTCGGCATTGTGCCTTATCGTCAATAAGAAGCTCCAAGGGATACAGTAAATCTGAAGTGAAGCATCGGAATCTAAAACTGGACTCACAGCAGAGGTTCAAATCATAGAAAGTTAGTGTGTCAGTCCTCCTGTACTTAAGTTGGCATTGTGCCTTTTGTATTAAATTCGGATGCAATTTCTGTGTTTCATCGTCAATAAGAAGGTCCAAGGGATACAGTAAGCCTGAAGTTAAGCATCGGAATCTAAAACTGATCTCACAGGAGAGGTTCAAATCATAGAAAGTTAGAGTGTCAGTCCTCTTGTACTTACGTCGGCATTGTGCCTTTTCGTTAATAAGAAAGTCCAAGGGATACAGTAAACCTGAAGTGAAGCATCGGAATTTAAAACTGGACTCACAGCAGAGGTTCAAATCATAGAAAGTTGGAGTGTCAGTCCTCTTGTACTTAAGTCGGCATTGAGCCATATCGTCAATTAGAAGGTCCAAGGGATACAGTAAAACTGAAGTGAAGCATCGGAATCTAAAACTGGACTCACAGGAGAGGTTCAAATCATAGAAAGCTAGAGTGTCAATCCTCTTGTACTAATGTCGGCATTGAGCCATATCGTCAATAAGAAGGTCCAAGGGATACAGTAAATCTGAAGTGACGCATCTGAATCTAAAACTGGACTCCCAGGAGAGGTTCAAATCATAGAAAGTTAGTGTGTCAGTCCTCTTGTACTTAAGTCGGCATTGTGCCTTTTGTATTTAATTCGGATGCAAATTCTGTGTTTCATCGGCAATAAGAAGGTCCAAGTGATACAGAAAACCTGAAGTGGAGCATCGGAATCAAAAACTAGACGCACAGGAGAAGTTCCAAGCATAGAAAGTTAGAGTGTCAGTCCTCTTGTACTTAAGTCGGCATATTGCTTTATCATCAATAAGAAGGTGCAAGGGATACAGTAAAACCTGAAGTGAAGCATCGGAATTTAAAACTGGACTCACAGCAGAGGTTCAAATCATAGTAAGTTGGAGTGTCAGTCCTCTTGTACTTAAGTCGGCATTGAGCCATATCGTCAATTAGAAGGTCCAAGGGATACAGTAAAACTGAAGAGAAGCATCGGAATCTAAAACTGGACTCACAGGAGAGGTTCAAATCATAGAAAGCTAGAGTGTCAGTCCTCTTGTACTAATGTCGGCATTGAGCCATATCGTCAATAAGAAGGTCCAAGGGATACAGTAAATCTGAAGTGACGCATCTGAATCTAAAACTGGACTCCCAGGAGAGGTTCAAATCATAGAAAGTTAGTGTGTCAGTCCTCTTGTACTTTAGTCGGTATTGTGCCTTTTGTATTAAATTCGGATGCAATTTCTGTGTTTCATCGGCAATAAGAAGGTGCAAGTGATACAGTAAACCTGAAGTGAAGCATCGGAATCTAAAACTGGACTCACAGCAGAGGTTCAAATCATAGAAAGTTAGTGTGTCAGTCCTCTTGTACTTCAGCCAGCATTGTGCCTGTTGTATTAAATTCGGATGCAATTTCTGTGTTTCATCGTCAATAAGAAGGTCCAAGGGATACAGTAAACCTGAAGTGAAGCATCGGAATTTAAAACTGGACCCACAGCACAGGCTCAAATCGTAGACAGTTAGTGTGTCAGTCTTCTTGTTCTTAAGTCGGCATTGTGCCTTATCGTCAATAAGAAGCTCCAAGGGATACAGTAAATCTGAAGTGAAGCATCGGAATCTAAAACTGGACTCACAGCAGAGGTTCAAATCATAGATAGTTAGTGTGTCAGTCCTCCTGTACTTAAGTTGGCAATGTGCCTTTTGTATTAAATTCGGATGCAATTTCTGTGTTTCATCGTCAATAAGAAGGTCCAAGGGATACAGTAAACCTGAAGTGAAGCATCGGAATTTAAAACTGGACTCACAGCAGAGGTTCAAATCATAGTAAGTTGGAGTGTCAGTCCTCTTGTACTTAAGTCGGCATTGAGCCATATCGTCAATTAGAAGGTCCAAGGGATACAGTAAAACTGAAGTGAAGCATCGGAATCTAAAACTGGACTCACAGGAGAGGTTCAAATCATAGAAAGCTAGAGTGTCAGTCCTCTTGTACTAATGTCGGCATTGAGCCATATCGTCAATAAGAAGGTCCAAGGGATACAGTAAATCTGAAGTGACGCATCTGAATCTAAAACTGGACTCCCAGGAGAGGTTCAAATCATAGAAAGTTAGTGTGTCAGTCCTCTTGTACTTAAGTCGGCATTGTGCCTTTTGTATTTAATTCGGATGCAAATTCTGTGTTTCATCGTCAATAAGAAGGTCCAAGTGATACAGAAAACCTGAAGTGGAGCATCGGAATCTAAAACTAGACGCACAGGAGAGGTTCCAAGCATAGAAAGTTAGAGTGTCAGTCCTCTTGTACTTAAGTCGGCATTGTGCTTTATCGTCAATAAGAAGGTGCAAGGGATACAGTAAAACCTGAAGTGAAGCATCGGAATCTAAAACTCGACTCACAGTAGAGGTTCAAATCATAGAAAGTTAGAGTGTCAGTCCTCTTGTACTTAATTCGGCATTGTGCCTTATCGTCAATAAGAAGGTCCAAGGGATACAGTAAACCTTAAGCGAAGCATCGGAATCTAAAACTGGACTCACAGGAGATGTTCCAATCATAGAAAGTTAGAGTGTCAGTCCCCTTGTACTTAAGTTGGCATTGTGCCTTTTGTATTAAATTTGGATGCAATTTCTGTTTTTCATGGTCAATAAGAAGGTCCAAGGGATACAGTAAACCTGAAGTGAAACATCAGAATCTCAAACTGGACTCACAGCACAGGTTCAAATCATAGAAATTTAGAGTGTCAGTCCTCTTGTACTTTAGTCGTCATTGTGCCTTATCATCAATAAGAAGGTCCAAGGGATACAGTAAACCTGAAGTGAAGCATCAGAATCTCAAACTAAACTCACAGCACAGGTTCAAATCATAGAAATTTAGAGTGTCAGTCCTCTTGTACTTTAGTCGTCATTGTGCCTTATCATCAATAAGTAGGTCCAAGGGATACAGTAAATCTCAAGTGAAGCATCGGAATCTAAAACTGGACTCACAGGAGAGGTTCAAATCATAGAAAGTTAGAGTGTCAGTCCTCTTGTACTTAAGTCGGCATTGTGCCATATCGTCAATAAGAAGGTCCAAGGGATACAGTAAACCGGAAGTGAAGCATCGGAATCTAAAACTGGACTCACAGGAGAGGTTCAAATCATAGAATGTTAGAGTTTCAGTCCTCTTGTACTTAAGTCGGCATTGTGCCATATCGTCAATAAGAAGGTCCAAGGGATACAGTAAATCTGAAGTGAAGCAACGGAATCTAAAACTGGACTCATAGGAGAGATTCAAATCATTGAAAGTTAGTGTGTCAGTCCTCTTGTACTTAAGTCGGCATTGTGCCTTTTGTATTTAATTCGGATGCAAATTCTGTGTTTCATCGTCAATAAGAAGGTCCAAGTGATACAGTAAACCAGAAGTGAAGCATCGGAATCTAAAACTGGACGCACAGGAGAGGTTCAAAGCATAGAATGATAGATTCAGCCCTCTTGTACTTAAGTCGGCATTGTGCCTTATCGTCAATAAGAAGGTCCAAGGGATACAGTAAATCTGAAGTGAAGCATCGGAATCTAAAACTGGACTCACTGGAGGGGTTCAAATCATAGAATGTTTGTGTGTCAGTCCTCTTATACTTAAGACGGCATTGTGCCTTTTGTATTAAATTCCGATGCAATTTCTGTGTTTCATCATCAATAAGAAGGTCCAGGGGAACAGTAAACCTGAAGTGAAGCATCGGAATCAAAAAGTGGACTCACAGCAGTGGTTCAAATCATAGAAAGAGTGTCAGTCCTCTTGTACTTAAGTTGGCATTGTGCCTTTTGTATTTAATTCGGATGCAATTTCTGTGTTTCATCGTCAATAAGAAGGTCCAAGGGATACAGTAAACCTGAAGTAAAGCATCGGAATCTAAAACTGGACTCACAGCAGAGGTTCAAATCATAGAAAGCTAGAGTGTCAGTCCTCTTGTACTTAAGTCGGCATTGTGCCTTATCGTCAATAAGAAGGTCCAAGGGATACAGTAAATCGGAAGTGAAGCATCGGAATCTAAAACTGGACTCACAGGAGAGGTTCCAATCATAGAAAGCTAGAGTGTCAGTCCTCTTGTACTTACGTCGGCATTGTGCCTTATCGTTAATAAGAAGTTCCAAGGGATACAGTAAACCTGAAGTGAAGCATCGGAATCTAAAACTGGACTCACAGGAGATGTTCAAATTATAGAAAGTTAGAGCGTCAGTCCTCTTGTACTTAAGTCGGCATTGTGCCTTATCGTCAATAGGAAGGTCCAAGGGATACATTAAAACCTGAAGTTAAGCATCGGAATCTAAAACTTGACTCACAGCAGAGGTTCAAATCATAGAAAGTTTGAGTGTCAGTCCTCTTGTACTTAAGTCGGCATTGTGCCTTTTGTATTAAATTCGGATGTAATTTCTGTGTTTCATCGTCAATAAGATGGTACAAGTGATACAGTAAACCTGAAGTGAAGCATCGGAATCTAAAACTGGACTCACAGCAGAGGTTCAAATCATAGAAAGTTAGAGTGTCAGTCCTCTTGTACTTAAGTCGGCATTGTGCCTTGTCGTCAATAAGAAGGTCCAACGGATACAGTAAACCTGAAGCGAAGCATTGGAATCTAAAACTGGACTCACAGGAGAGGTTCCAATCATAGAAAGTTAGAAAGTCAGTCCCCTTGTACTAAAGTCGGCATTGTGCCTTTTGTATTAAATTTGGATGCAATTTCTGTGTTTCATCGTCATTAAGAAGGTCCTAGGGATACAGTAAACCTGAAGTGAAGTATCGGCATTTAAAACTGGACTCACAGCAGAGGTTCATATCATAGAAAGTTAGAGTGTCAGTCCTCTTTAAATTAAGTCGGCATTGTGCCTTACGTCAATAAGAAGGTCCAAGGGATACAGTAAATCTCAAGTGAAGCATCGGAATCTAAAACTGGACACACAGCAAAGTTCAAATCATAGTAAGAGTGTCAGTCCTCTTGTACTTAAGTCGGCATTGTGCCTTTTGTATTAATTTCGGATGCAATTTCTGTGTTTCATCGTCAATAAGAAGGTCTAAGTGATACAGTAAACCTGAAGTGAAGCATTGGAATCTAAAACTGGACTCACAGCAGAGGTTCATATCATAGAAAGTTAGAGTGTCAGTCCTCTTATACTTACGTCGGCTTTGTGCCTTATCGGTAATAAGAAGGTCCAAGGGATACAGTAAATCTGAAGTGAAGCATCGGAATCTAAAACTGTACTCACAGCAGAGGTTCAAATCATAGAAAGTTAGAGTGTCAGTCCTCTCATACTTAAGTCGGCATTGTGCCTTATCGTGTATAAGAAGGTCTAAGAGATACAGTAAACCTGAAGTGAAGCATCGGAATCTAAAACTGGACTCACAGCAGAGGTTCAAATCATAGAAAGTTAGAGTGTCAGGGCTCTTGTACTTAAGTCGGCATTGTGCCTTACCGTCAATAAGAAGGTCCAGGGGATACAGTAAATCTGAAGTGAAGCATCAGAATCTAAACCTGGACACACAGCAGAGGTTCAAATCATAGAAAGAAAGTCAGTACTCTTGTACTTAAGTCGGCATTGTGCCTTTTGTATTAAATTCGGATGCAATTTCTGTGTTTCATCGTCAATAAGAAGGTACAAGTGATACAGTAAAACTGAAGTGAAGCATCGGAATCTAAAACTGCATTCACAGCAGAGGTTCAAATCATAGAAAGTTAGAGTGTCAAACCTCTTGTACTTAAGTCGGCATTGTGCCTTGTCGTCAATAAGAGGGTCCAAGTTATACAGTAAACCTGAAGCGAAGCATCGGAATCTAAAACTGGACTCACAGGAGAGGTTCCAATCATAGAAACTTAGAGTGTTAGTCCCCTTGTACTTAAGTCCGCATTGTGCCTTTTGTATTAAATTTGGATGCAATTTCTGTGTTTCATCGTCAATAAGAAGGTCCTAGGGATACAGTAAACCTGAAGTGAAGCATCGGAATCTAAAACTGGACTCACAGCAGAGGTTCAAATCATAGAAAGTTAGAGTGGCAGTCCTCTTGTACTTAAGTCGGCATTGTGCCTTATCGTCAGTAAGAAGGTCCAAGGGATACAGTAGATCTGAAGTGAAGCATCGGAATCGAAAACTGGACTCACAGGAGAGGTTCAAATCATAGAAAGTTAGTGTGTCAGTCCTCTTGTACTTCAGTCGGCATTGTGCCATTTGTATTAATTTCGGATGCAATTTCTGTGTTTCATCGTCAATAAGAAGGTCCAAGTGATACAGTAAACCAGAAGTGAAGCATCGGAATCTAAATCTGGACGCACAGGAGAGGTTCAAAGCATAGAATGATAGATTCAGCCCTCTTGTACTTAAGTCGGCATTGTGCCTTATCGTCAATAAGAAGGTGCAAGGGATACAGTTAAACCTGAAGTGAAGCATCGGAATCTAAAACTGCATTCACAGCAGAGGTTCAAATCATAGAAAGTTAGAGTGTCAGTCCTCTTGTACTTAAGTCGGCATTTTGCCTTATCGTCAATAAGAAAGTCCAAGGGATACAGTAAATATGAAGTGAAGCATCGGAATCTAAAACTGGACTCACAGCAGAGATTCAAGTCATAAAAAGTTAGAGTGTCAGTCCTCTTGTCCTTAATTCGGCATTGTGCCTTATCGTCAATAAGAAGGTCCAAGGGATACAGTAAACCTTAAGCGAAGCATCGGAATCTAAAATTGGACTCACAGGAGAGGTTCCAATCATAGAAAGTTAGAGTGACAGTCCCCTTGTACTTAAGTAGGCATTGTGCCTTTTGTATTAAATTTGGATGCAATTTCTGTGTTTCATCGTCAATAAGAAGGTACAAGTGATACAGTAAAACTGAAGTGAAGCATCGGAATCTAAAACTGCACTCACAGCAGAGGTTCAAATCATAGAAAGTTAGAGTGTCAAACCTCTTGTACTTAAGTCGGCATTGTGCCATGTCGTCAATAAGAGGGTCCAAGTTATACAGTAAACCTGAAGCGAAGCATCGGAATCTAAAACTGGACTCACAGGAGAGGTTCCAATCATAGAAACTTAGAGTGTTAGTCCCCTTGTACTTAAGTAGGCATTGTGCCTTTTGTATTAAATTTGGACGCAATTTCTGTGTTTCATCGTCAATAAGAAGGTCCTAGGGATACAGTAAACCTGAAGTGAAGCATCGGAATCAAAAACTGGACTCACAGCAGAGGTTCAAATCATAGAAAGTTAGAGTGACAGTCCTCTTGTACTTAAGTCGGCATTGTGCCTTATCGTCAATAAGAAGGTCCAAGGGATACAGTAAATCTGAAGTAAAGCATCGGAATCTAAAACTGGACTCACAGCAGAGGTTCAAATCATAGAAAGTTAGTGTGTCAGTCGTCCTGTACTTAAGTCGGGATTGTGACTTTTGTATTAAATTAATATGGAATTTCTGTGTTTCATCGTCAATAAGAAGGTCCAAGGGATACAGTAAACCTGATGTGAAACATCGGAATCTTAAACTGGACTCACAGCAGAGGTTCAAATCGTAGAAAGTTAGAGTGTCAGTCCTCATCTACTTAAGTCGGCATTGTGCCTTATCGTCAATAAAAAGGTCCAAGGGATACAGTAAATCTGAAGTGAAGCATCGGAATCTAAAACTGGACTCACAGCGGAGGTTCAAATCATAGAAACTTAGAGTGTCAGTCCTCTTGTACTTAAGTCGTCATTGTGCCTTATCGTCAATAAGACGGTCAAAGGGATACAGTAAATCTGAAGTGAAGCATCGGAATCTAAAACTGGACTCACAGCGGAGGTTCAAATCATAGAAACTTAGAGTGTCAGTCCTCTTGTACTTAAGTCGTCATTGTGCCTTATCGTCAATAAGAAGGTCCAAGGGATACAGTAAATCGGAAGTGAAGCATCGGAATCTAAAACTGGACTCACAGGAGAGGTTCCAATCATAGAAAGCTAGAGTGTCAGTCCTCTTGTACTTACGTCGGCATTGTGCCTTATCGTTAATAAGAAGTTCCAAGGGATACAGTAAACCTGAAGTGAAGCATCGGAATCTAAAACAGGACTCACAGCAGAGGTTCAAATCATAGAAACTTAGAGTGTCAGTCCTCTTGTACTTAAGTCGGCATTGTGCCGTATCGTCAATAAGAAGGTCCAAGGGATACAGTAAACCTGAAGTGAAGCATCGGAATCTAAAACTGGACCCACAGCAGAGGTTCAAATCATAGAAACTTAGAGTGTCAGGCCTCTTGTACTAAAGTCAGCATTGTGCCTTATCGTCAATTAGAAGGTCCAAGGGATACAATAAATCTGAAGTGAAGCATCGGAATCTAAAACTGGACTCACAGCAGAGGTTCAAATCATAGAAAAAAAGAGTGTCAATCCTCTTGTACTTAAGTCGGAATTGTGCCTTATCGTCAATAAGAAGGTCCAAGGGATACAGTAAACCTGAAGTGAAGCATCGGAATCTAAAACTGGACTCACAGGAGATGTTCAAATCATAGAAAGTTAGAGCGTCAGTCCTCTTGTACTTAAGTCGGCATTGTGCCTTATCGTCAATAGGAAGGTCCAAGGGATACAGTAAAACCTGAAGTTAAGCATCGGAATCTAAAACTTGACTCACAGCAGAGGTTCAAATCATAGAAAGTTTGAGTGTCAGTCCTCTTGTACTTAAGTCGGCATTGTGCCTTTTGTATTAAATTCGGATGTAATTTCTGTGTTTTATCGTCAATAAGATGGTACAAGTGATACAGTAAACCTGAAGTGAAGCATCGGAATCTAAAACTGGACTCACAGCAGAGGTTCAAATCATAGAAAGTTAGAGTGTCAGTCCTCTTGTACTTAAGTCGGCATTGTGCCTTGTCGTCAATAAGAAGGTCCAACGGATACAGTAAACCTGAAGCGAAGCATTGGAATCTAAAACTGGACTCACAGGAGAGGTTCCAATCATAGAAAGTTAGAAAGTCAGTCCCCTTGTACTAAAGTCGGCATTGTGCCTTTTGTATTAAATTTGGATGCAATTTCTGTGTTTCATCGTCATTAAGAAGGTCCTAGGGATACAGTAAACCTGAAGTGAAGTATCGGCATCTAAAACTGGACTCACAGCAGAGGTTCATATCATAGAAAGTTAGAGTGTCAGTCCTCTTTTAATTAAGTCGGCATTGTGCCTTACGTCAATAAGAAGGTCCAAGGGATACAGTAAATCTCAAGTGAAGCATCGGAATCTAAAACTGGACACACAGCAAAGTTCAAATCATAGTAAGAGTGTCAGTCCTCTTGTACTTAAGTCGGCATTGTGCCTTTTGTATTAAATTCGGATGCAATTTCTGTGTTTCATCGTCAATAAGAAGGTCTAAGTGATACAGTAAACCTGAAGTGAAGCATTGGAATCTAAAACTGGACTCACAGCAGAGGTTCAAATCATAGAAAGTTAGAGTGTCAGTCCTCTTATACTTACGTCGGCTTTGTGCCTTATCGGTAATAAGAAGGGCCAAGGGATACAGTAAATCTGAAGTGAAGCATCGGAATCTAAAACTGTACTCACAGCAGAGGTTCAAATCATAGAAAGTTAGAGTGTCAGTCCTCTCATACTTAAGTCGGCATTGTGCCTTATCGTGTATAAGAAGGTCTAAGAGATACAGTAAACCTGAAGTGAAGCATCGGAATCTAAAACTGGACTCACAGCAGAGGTTCAAATCATAGAAAGTTAGAGTGTCAGGCCTCTTGTACTTAAGTCGGCATTGTGCCTTACCGTCAATAAGAAGGTCCAGGGGATACAGTAAATCTGAAGTGAAGCATCGGAATCGAAAACTGGACTCACAGGAGAGGTTCAAATCATAGAAACTTAGAGTGTTAGTCCCCTTGTACTTAAGTCCGCATTGTGCCTTTTGTATTAAATTTGGATGCAATTTCTGTGTTTCATCGTCAATAAGAAGGTCCTAGGGATACAGTAAACCTGAAGTGAAGCATCGGAATCTAAAACTGGACTCACAGCAGAGGTTCAAATCATAGAAAGTTAGAGTGGCAGTCCTCTTGTACTTAAGTCGGCATTGTGCCTTATCGTCAGTAAGAAGGTCCAAGGGATACAGTAAATCTGAAGTGAAGCATCGGAATCGAAAACTGGACTCACAGGAGAGGTTCAAATCATAGAAAGTTAGTGTGTCAGTCCTCTTGTACTTCAGACGGCATTGTGCCATTTGTATTAATTTCGGATGCAATTTCTGTGTTTCATCGTCAATAAGAAGCTCCAAGGGATACAGTAAACCTGAAGTGAAGCATTGGAGTCTAAAACTGAACTCTCAGCAGAGGCTCAAATCATAGACACTTAGAGAGTCAGTCCTCTTGTACTTAAGTCGTCATTGAGCGGTATCGTCAACAAGAAGGTCCAAGGGATACAGTAAATCTGAATTGAAGCATCGGAATCTAAAGCTGGACTCACAGCAGAGGTTCAAATCATAGAAAGTTAGTGTGTCAGTCCTCCTGTACTTAAGTCGGCATTGTGCCTTTTGTATTAAATTCGGATGCAATTTCTGTGTTTCATCGTCAATATGAAGGTCCAAGGGATATAGTAAATCTGAAGTGAAACATCGGAATCGGAAACTGGACTCACAGCAGATGTTCAAGTCATAGAAAGTTAGAGTGTCAGTCCTCTTGTACTTAAGTCGGCATAGTGCCTTATCGTCAATAAAAAGGTCCAAGGGATACAGTAAATCTAAAGTGAAGCTTCGGAATCTAAAACAGGACTCACAGGAGAGGTTCAAATCATAGAGAGTTGGTGTGTCAGTCCTCTTGTACTAAAGTCGGCATTGTGCCTTTTGTATTAAATTTGGATGCAATTTCTGTGTTTCATCGTCAATAAGAAGGTCCAAGGGATACAGTAAATCTGAAGTCAAACATCGGAATCTAAAACTGGACTCACAGCAGAGGTTCAAATCATAGAAAGTTACAGTGTCAGTCCTCTTGTACTTAAGTCGGCATAGTGCCTTATCGTGAATAAGAAGGTCCAAGGGATACAGTAAAACTGAAGTGAAGCATCGGAATCTAAAACTGGATTCACAGCAGACGTTCAATTCATAGAAAGTTAGAGTGTCAGTCCTCTTGTACTTAAGTCGGCATTGTGCCTTGCCGTCAATAAGAAGGTCCAAGGGATATAGTAAATCTGAAGTGATGCATCGGAATCTAAAACTGGACACACAGCAGAGGTTCAAATCATAGAAAGAGTGTCAGTCCTCTTGTACTTAAGTCGGCATTGTGCCTTTTGTATAATATTCGGATGCAATTTCTGTGTTTCATCGTCAATAAGAAGGTCCAAGTGATACAGTAAACCTGAAGTGAAGCATCGGAATCTAAAACTGGACTCTCAGCAGAGGTTCAAATCATAGACACTTAGAGAGTCAGTCCTCTTGCACTTAAGTCGTCATTGAGCCGTATCGTCAATAGGAAAGTCCAAGGGATACAGTAAATCTGAAGTGAAGCATCAGAATCTAAACCTGGACACACAGCAGAGGTTCAAATCATAGAAAGAGTGTCACTACTCTTATACTTAAGTCGGCATTGTGCCTTTTGTATTACATTCGAATGCAATTTCTGTGTTTCATCGGCAATAAGAAGGTCCAAGTGATACAGTAAACCTGAAGTGAAGCATCGGAATCTAAAACTGGACTCACAGCACAGGTTCAAATCATAGAAAGTTAGAGTGTCAGTCCTCTTGTACTTAAGTCGGCATTGTGCCTTATCGTCAATAAGAAGGTCCATGGTATACAGTAAATATGAAGTGAAGCATCGGAATCTAAAACTGGACTCACAGGAGAGGTTCAAATCATAGAAAGTTAGTGTGTCAGTCCTCTTGTACTTAAGTCGGCATTGTGCCTTTTGTATTAAATTCGGATGCAATTTCTGTGTTTCGTCGTCAATAAGAAGGTACAAGTGATACAGTAAAACTGAAGTGAAGCATCGGAAACTAAAACTGCACTCACAGCAGAGGTTCAAATCATAGAAAGTTAGAGTGTCAGTCCTCTTGTACTTAAGTCGGCATTGTGCCTTGTCGTCAATAAGAGGGTCCAAGTTATACAGTAAACCTGAAGCGAAGCATCGGAATCTAAAACTGGACTCACAGGAGAGGTTCCAATCATAGAAACTTAGAGTGTTAGTCCCCTTGTACTTAAGTCCGCATTGTGCCTTTTGTATTAAATTTGGATGCAATTTCTGTGTTTCATCGTCAATAAGAAGGTCCTAGGGATACAGTAAACCTGAAGTGAAGCATCGGAATCTAAAACTGGACTCACAGCAGAGGTTCAAATCATAGAAAGTTAGAGTGGCAGTCTTCTTGTACTTAAGTCGGCATTGTGCCTTATCGGCAGTAAGAAGGTCCAAGGGATACAGTAAATCTGAAGTGAAGCATCGGAATCGAAAACTGGACTCACAGGAGAGGTTCAAATCATAGAAAGTTAGTGTGTCAGTCCTCTTGTACTTCAGTCGGCATTGTGCCATTTGTATTAATTTCGGATGCAATTTCTGTGTTTCATCGTCAATAAGAAGCTCCAAGGGATACAGTAAACCTGAAGTGAAGCATTGGAGTCTAAAACTGAACTCTCAGCAGAGGCTCAAATCATAGACACTTAGAGAGTAAGTCCTCTTGTACTTAAGTCGTCATTGAGCGGTATCGTCAACAAGAAGGTCCAAGGGATACAGTAAATCTGAATTGAAGCATCGGAATCTAAAGCTGGACTCACAGCAGAGGTTCAAATCATAGAAAGTTAGTGTGTCAGTCCTCCTGTACTTAAGTCGGCATTGTGCCTTTTGTATTAAATTCGGATGCAATTTCTGTGTTTCATCGTCAATATGAAGGTCCAAGGGATACAGTAAATCTGAAGTGAAACATCGGAATCGGAAACTGGACTCACAGCAGATGTTCAAGTCATAGAAAGTTAGAGTGTCAGTCCTCTTGTACTTAAGTCGGCATAGTGCCTTATCGTCAATAAAAAGGTCCAAGGGATACAGTAAATCTAAAGTGAAGCATCGTAATCTAAAACTGGATTCACAGCAGACGTTCAAATCATAGAAAGTTAGAGTGTCAGTCCTCTTGTACTTAAGTCGGCATTGTGCCTTGCCGTCAATAAGAAGGTCCAAGGGATATAGTAAATCTGAAGTGATGCATCGGAATCTAAAACTGGACACACAGCAGAGGTTCAAATCATAGAAAGAGTGTCAGTCCTCTTGTACTTAAGTCGGCATTGTGCCTTTTGTATAATATTCGGATGCAATTTCTGTGTTTCATCGTCAATAAGAAGGTCCAAGTGATACAGTAAACCTGAAGTGAAGCATCGGAATCTAAAACTGGACTCTCAGCAGAGGTTCAAATCATAGACACTTAGAGAGTCAGTCCTCTTGCACTTAAGTCGTCATTGAGCCGTATCGTCAATAAGAAAGTCCAAGGGATACAGTAAATCTGAAGTGAAGCATCAGAATCTAAACCTGGACACACAGCAGAGGTTCAAATCATAGAAGGAGTGTCACTACTCTTATACTTAAGTCGGCATTGTGCCTTTTGTATTACATTCGAATGCAATTTCTGTGTTTCATCGGCAATAAGAAGGTCCAAGTGATACAGTAAACCTGA
The DNA here is from genome assembly GCF_023864345.2 of Schistocerca serialis cubense. NCBI lineage: Eukaryota > Metazoa > Arthropoda > Insecta > Orthoptera > Acrididae > Schistocerca > Schistocerca serialis. The sequence goes on from NC_064645.1 coordinate 86,055,137, forward strand.
AGTGAAGCATCGGAATCTAAAACTGGACTCACAGCACAGGTTCAAATCATAGAAAGTTAGAGTGTCAGTCCTCTTGTACTTAAGTCGGCATTGTGCCTTATCGTCAATAAGGAGGTCCATGGTATACAGTAAATATGAAGTGAAGCATCGGAATTTAAAACTGGACTCACACGAGAGGTTCAAATCATAGAAAGTTAGTGTGTCAGTCCTCTTGTACTTAAGTCGGCATTGTGCCTTTTGTATTAAATTCGGATGCAATTTCTGTGTTTCATCGTCAATAGGAAGGTACAAGTGATACAGTAAACCTGAAGTGAAGCATCGGAATCTAAAACTGGACTCACAGCAGAGGTTCAAATCATAGAAAGTTAGAGTGTCAGTCCTCTTTTACTTAAGTCGGCATTGTGGCTTGTCGTCAATAAGAAGGTCCAAGGGATGCAGTAAACCTGAAGCGAAGCATCGGAATCTAAACCTGGACTCAGAGGAGAGGTTCCAATCATAGGGAGTTAGAGTGTCAGTTCCCTTGTACTTAAGTCGGCATTGTGCCTTTTGTATTAAATTTGGATGCAATTTCTGTGTTTCATCGTCAATAAGAAGGTCCTAGGGATACAGTAGACCTGAAGTGAAGCATCGGAATCTAAAACTGGACTCACAGCAGAGGTTCAAATCATAGAAAGTTAGAGTGGCAGTCCTCTTGTTCTTAAGTCGGCATTGTGCCTTATCGTCAGTAAGAAGGTCCAAGGGATACAGTAAATCTGAAGTGAAGCATCGGAATCCAAAACTGGACTCACAGGAGAGGTTCAAATTATAGAAAGTTAGTGTATCAGTCCTCTTGTACTTCAGTCGGCATTGTGCCATTTGTATTAAATTCGGATGCAATTTCTGTGTTTCATCGCCAATTAGAAGCTCCAAGGTATACAGTAAACCTGAAGTGAAGCATCGGAATCTAAAACTGGACTCTCAGCAGAGGCTCAAATCATAGACATTTAGAGAGACAGTCCTCTTGTACTTAAGTCGTCACTGAGCCGTATCGTCAATAAGAATGTCCAAGGGATACAGTAAATCTGAAGTGAAGCATCGGAATCTAAAATTGGACTCACAGCAAAGGTTCAAATAATAGAAAGTTAGTGTGTCAGTCCTCTTGTACTTAAGTCGGCATTGTGCCTTATCGTCTATGTGAAGCTCCAAGGGATACAGTAAAACTGAAGTGAAGCATCGGAATCTAAAACTGGACTCGCAGCAGAGGTTCAAATCATAGAAAGTTAGAGTGTCAGTCCTCTTGTATTTAAGTCGGCATTATGCCTTATCGTCAATAAGGAGGTCCATGGTAAACAGTAAATATGAAGTGAAGCATCGGAATCTAAAACTGGACTCACAGGAGAGGCTCAAATCATAGAAAGTTAGTGTGTCAGTCCTCTTGTACTTAAGTCGGCATTGTGCCTTTTGTATTAAATTCGGATGCAATTTCTGTGTTTCATCGTCAATATGAAGGTCCAAGGGATACAGTAAATCTGAAGTGAAACATCGGAATCGGAAACTGGACTCACAGCAGATGTTCAAGTCATAGAAAGTTAGAGTGTCAGTCCTCTTGTACTTAAGTCGGCATAGTGCCTTATCGTCAATAAAAAGGTCCAAGGGATACAGTAAATCTAAAGTGAAGCTTCGGAATCTAAAACAGGACTCACAGGAGAGGTTCAAATCATAGAGAGTTGGTGTGTCAGTCCTCTTGTACTAAAGTCGGCATTGTGCCTTTTGTATTAAATTTGGATGCAATTTCTGTGTTTCATCGTCAATAAGAAGGTCCAAGGGATACAGTAAATCTGAAGTCAAGCATCGGAATCTAAAACTGGACTCACAGCAGAGGTTCAAATCATAGAAAGTTACAGTGTCAGTCCTCTTGTACTTAAGTCGGCATAGTGCCTTATCGTGAATAAGAAGGTCCAAGGGATACAGTAAAACTGAAGTGAAGCATCGGAATCTAAAACTGGATTCACAGCAGACGTTCAAATCATAGAAAGTTAGAGTGTCAGTCCTCTTGTACTTAAGTCGGCATTGTGCCTTGCCGTCAATAAGAAGGTCCAAGGGATATAGTAAATCTGAAGTGATGCATCGGAATCTAAAACTGGACACACAGCAGAGGTTCAAATCATAGAAAGAGTGTCAGTCCTCTTGTACTTAAGTCGGCATTGTGCCTTTTGTATAATATTCGGATGCAATTTCTGTGTTTCATCGTCAATAAGAAGGTCCAAGTGATACAGTAAACCTGAAGTGAAGCATCGGAATCTAAAACTGGACTCTCAGCAGAGGTTCAAATCATAGACACTTAGAGAGTCAGTCCTCTTGCACTTAAGTCGTCATTGAGCCGTATCGTCAATAGGAAAGTCCAAGGGATACAGTAAATCTGAAGTGAAGCAGCAGAATCTAAACCTGGACACACAGCAGAGGTTCAAATCATAGAAAGAGTGTCACTACTCTTATACTTAAGTCGGCATTGTGCCTTTTGTATTACATTCGAATGCAATTTCTGTGTTTCATCGGCAATAAGAAGGTCCAAGTGATACAGTAAACCTGAAGTGAAGCATCGGAATCTAAAACTGGACTCACAGCACAGGTTCAAATCATAGAAAGTTAGAGTGTCAGTCCTCTTGTACTTAAGTCGGCATTGTGCCTTATCGTCAATAAGGAGGTCCATGGTATACAGTAAATATGAAGTGAAGCATCGGAATCTAAAACTGGACTCACAGGAGAGGTTCAAATCATAGAAAGTTAGTGTGTCAGTCCTCTTGTACTTAAGTCGGCATTGTGCCTTTTGTATTAAATTCGGATGCAATTTCTGTGTTTCGTCGTCAATAAGAAGGTACAAGTGATACAGTAAAACTGAAGTGAAGCATCGGAAACTAAAACTGCACTCACAGCAGAGGTTCAAATCATAGAAAGTTAGAGTGTCAGTCCTCTTGTACTTAAGTCGGCATTGTGCCTTGTCGTCAATAAGAGGGTCCAAGTTATACAGTAAACCTGAAGCGAAGCATCGGAATCTAAAACTGGACTCACAGGAGAGGTTCCAATCATAGAAACTTAGAGTGTTAGTCCCCTTGTACTTAAGTCCGCATTGTGCCTTTTGTATTAAATTTGGATGCAATTTCTGTGTTTCATCGTCAATAAGAAGGTCCTAGGGATACAGTAAACCTGAAGTGAAGCATCGGAATCTAAAACTGGACTCACAGCAGAGGTTCAAATCATAGAAAGTTAGAATGGCAGTCCTCTTGTACTTAAGTCGGCATTGTGCCTTATCGGCAGTAAGAAGGTCCAAGGGATACAGTAAATCTGAAGTGAAGCATCGGAATCGAAAACTGGACTCACAGGAGAGGTTCAAATCATAGAAAGTTAGTGTGTCAGTCCTCTTGTACTTCAGTCGGCATTGTGCCATTTGTATTAATTTCGGATGCAATTTCTGTGTTTCATCGTCAATAAGAAGCTCCAAGGGATACAGTAAACCTGAAGTGAAGCATTGGAGTCTAAAACTGAACTCTCAGCAGAGGCTCAAATCATAGACACTTAGAGAGTAAGTCCTCTTGTACTTAAGTCGTCATTGAGCGGTATCGTCAACAAGAAGGTCCAAGGGATACAGTAAATCTGAATTGAAGCATCGGAATCTAAAGCTGGACTCACAGCAGAGGTTCAAATCATAGAAAGTTAGTGTGTCAGTCCTCCTGTACTTAAGTCGGCATTGTGCCTTTTGTATTAAATTCGGATGCAATTTCTGTGTTTCATCGTCAATATGAAGGTCCAAGGGATACAGTAAATCTGAAGTGAAACATCGGAATCGGAAACTGGACTCACAGCAGATGTTCAAGTCATAGAAAGTTAGAGTGTCAGTCCTCTTGTACTTAAGTCGGCATAGTGCCTTATCGTCAATAAAAAGGTCCAAGGGATACAGTAAATCTAAAGTGAAGCATCGTAATCTAAAACTGGATTCACAGCAGACGTTCAAATCATAGAAAGTTAGAGTGTCAGTCCTCTTGTACTTAAGTCGGCATTGTGCCTTGCCGTCAATAAGAAGGTCCAAGGGATATAGTAAATCTGAAGTGATGCATCGGAATCTAAAACTGGACACACAGCAGAGGTTCAAATCATAGAAAGAGTGTCAGTCCTCTTGTACTTAAGTCGGCATTGTGCCTTTTGTATAATATTCGGATGCAATTTCTGTGTTTCATCGTCAATAAGAAGGTCCAAGTGATACAGTAAACCTGAAGTGAAGCATCGGAATCTAAAACTGGACTCTCAGCAGAGGTTCAAATCATAGACACTTAGAGAGTCAGTCCTCTTGCACTTAAGTCGTCATTGAGCCGTATCGTCAATAAGAAAGTCCAAGGGATACAGTAAATCTGAAGTGAAGCATCAGAATCTAAACCTGGACACACAGCAGAGGTTCAAATCATAGAAGGAGTGTCACTACTCTTATACTTAAGTCGGCATTGTGCCTTTTGTAATACATTCGAATGCAATTTCTGTGTTTCATCGGCAATAAGAAGGTCCAAGTGATACAGTAAACCTGAAGTGAAGCATCGGAATCTAAAACTGGACTCACAGCACAGGTTCAAATCATAGAAAGTTAGAGTGTCAGTCCTCTTGTACTTAAGTCGGCATTGTGCCTTATCGTCAATAAGGAGGTCCATGGTATACAGTAAATATAAAGTGAAGCATCGGAATTTAAAACTGGACTCACACGAGAGGTTCAAATCATAGAAAGTTAGTGTGTCAGTCCTCTTGTACTTAAGTCGGCATTGTGCCTTTTGTATTAAATTCGGATGCAATTTCTGTGTTTCATCGTCAATAAGAAGGTACAAGTGATACAGTAAACCTGAAGTGAAGCATCGGAATCTAAAACTGGACTCACAGCAGAGGTTCAAATCATAGAAAGTTAGAGTGTCAGTCCTCTTTTACTTAAGTCGGCATTGTGGCTTGTCGTCAATAAGAAGGTCCAAGGGATGCAGTAAACCTGAAGCGAAGCATCGGAATCTAAACCTGGACTCAGAGGAGAGGTTCCAATCATAGGGAGTTAGAGTGTCAGTTCCCTTGTACTTAAGTCGGCATTGTGCCTTTTGTATTAAATTTGGATGCAATTTCTGTGTTTCATCGTCAATAAGAAGGTCCTAGGGATACAGTAGACCTGAAGTGAAGCATCGGAATCTAAAACTGGACTCACAGCAGAGGTTCAAATCATAGAAAGTTAGAGTGGCAGTCCTCTTGTTCTTAAGTCGGCATTGTGCCTTATCGTCAGTAAGAAGGTCCAAGGGATACAGTAAATCTGAAGTGAAGCATCGGAATCCAAAACTGGACTCACAGGAGAGGTTCAAATTATAGAAAGTTAGTGTATCAGTCCTCTTGTACTTCAGTCGGCATTGTGCCATTTGTATTAAATTCGGATGCAATTTCTGTGTTTCATCGTCAATTAGAAGCTCCAAGGTATACAGTAAACCTGAAGTGAAGCATCGGAATCTAAAACTGGACTCTCAGCAGAGGCTCAAATCATAGACATTTAGAGAGACAGTCCTCTTGTACTTAAGTCGTCACTGAGCCGTATCGTCAATAAGAATGTCCAAGGGATACAGTAAATCTGAAGTGAAGCATCGGAATCTAAAATTGGACTCACAGCAAAGGTTCAAATAATAGAAAGTTAGTGTGTCAGTCCTCTTGTACTTAAGTCGGCATTGTGCCTTATCGTCTATGTGAAGCTCCAAGGGATACAGTAAAACTGAAGTGAAGCATCGGAATCTAAAACTGGACTCGCAGCAGAGGTTCAAATCATAGAAAGTTAGAGTGTCAGTCCTCTTGTATTTAAGTCGGCATTATGCCTTATCGTCAATAAGGAGGTCCATGGTAAACAGTAAATATGAAGTGAAGCATCGGAATCTAAAACTGGACTCACAGGAGAGGCTCAAATCATAGAAAGTTAGTGTGTCAGTCCTCTTGTACTTAAGTCGGCATTGTGCCTTTTGTATTAAATTCGGATGCAATTTCTGTGTTTCATCGTCAATAAGAAGGTACAAGTGATACAGTAAACCTGAAGTGAAGCATCGGAATCTAAAACTGGACTCACAGCAGAGGTTCAAATCATAGAAAGTTAGAGTGTCAGTCCTCTTGTACTTAAGTCGGCATTGTGGCTTGTCGTCAATAAGAAGGTCCAAGGGATGCAGTAAACCTGAAGCGAAGCTTCGGAATCTAAAACTGGACTCTGAGGGGAGGTTCCAATCATAGAGAGTTAGAGTGTCAGTCCCCTTGTACTTAAGTCGGCATTGTGCCTTTTGTATTAAATTTGGATGAAATTTCTGTGTTTCATCGTCAATAAGAAGGTCCTAGGGATACAGTAGACCTGAAGTGAAGCATCGGAATCTAAAACGGGACTCTCAGCAGAGGTTCAAATCATAGACATTTAGAGAGACAGTCCTCTTGTACTTAAGTCGTCATTGAGCCGTATCGTCAATAAGAATGTCCAAGGGATACAGTAAATCTGAAGTGAAGCATCGGAATCTAAAATTGGACTCACAGCAGAGGTTCAAATCATAGAAAGTTAGTGTGTCAGTCCTCCTGTACTTAAGTCGGCATTGTGCCTCTTGTATTAAATTCGGATGCAATATCTGTGTTTCATCGTCAATATGAAGGTCCAAGGGATACAGTAAACCTGAAGTGAAACATCGGAATCTAAAACTGGACTCACAGGAGAGGTTCAAATCATAGAAATTTAGTGTAACAGTCCTCTTGTACTTAAGTCGGCATTGTGCCATTTGTATTAAATTTGGATGCAATTTCTGTGTTTCATCGTCAACAAGAAGGTACAAGTGATACAGTAAACCTGAAGTGAAGCAGCGAAATCTAAAACTGGACTCACAGCAAAGGTTCAAATAATAGAAAGTTAGTGTGTCAGTCCTCTTGTACATAAGTCGGCATTGTGCCTTATCGTCTATGAGAAGCTCCAAGGAATACAGTAAAACTGAAGTGAAGCATCGGAATCTAAAACTGGACTCACAGCAGAGGTTCAAATCATAGAAAGTTAGAGTGTCAGTCCTCTTGTACTTAAGTCGGCATTGTGCCTTGCCGTCAATAAGAAGTTCCAAGGGATATAGTAAATCTGAAGTGAAGCATCGGAATCTAAAACTGGACACACAGCAGAGGTTCAAATCATAGAAAGAGTGTCAGTCCTCTTGTACCTAAGTCGGCATTGTGCCTTTTGTATTATATTCGGATGCAATTTCTGTGTTTCATCGTCAATAAGAAGGTCCAAGTGATACAGTAAACCTGAAGTGAAGCATCGGAATCTAAAACTGGACTCACAGCAGAGGTTCCAATCATAGAAAGTTAGAGTGTCAGTCCTCTTGTATTTAAGTCGGCATTATGCCTTATCGTCAATAAGGAGGTCCATGGTATACAGTAAATATGAAGTGAAGCATCGGAATCTAAAACTGGACTCACAGGAGAGGTTCAAATCATAGAAAGTTAGTGTGTCAGTCCTCTTGTACTTAAGTCGGCATTGTGCCTTTTGTATTAAATTCGGATGCAATTTCTGTGTTTCATCGTCAATAAGAAGGTACAAGTGATACAGTAAACCTGAAGTGAAGCATCGGAATCTAAAACTGGACTCACAGCAGAGGTTCAAATCATAGAAAGTTAGAGTGTCAGTCCCCTTGTACTTAAGTCGGCATTGTGCCTTTTGTATTAAATTTGGATGAGATTTCTGTGTTTCATCGTCAATAAGAAGGTCCTAGGGATACAGTAGACCTGAAGTGAAGCATCGGAATCTAAAACTGGACTCACAGCAGAGGTTCAAATCATAGAAAGTTAGAGTGGCAGTCCTCTTGTTCTTAAGTCGGCATTGTGCCTTATCGTCAGTAAGAAGGTCCTAGGGATACATTAAATCTGAAGTGAAGCATCGGAATCCAAAACTGGACTCACAGGAGAGGTTCAAATTATAGAAAGTTAGGGTATCAGTCCTCTTGTACTTCAGTCGGCATTGTGCCATTTGTATTAAATTCGGATGCAATTTCTGTGTTTCATCGTCAATAAGAAGCTCCAAGGGAAACAGTAAACCTGAAGTGAAGCATCGGAATCTAAAACTGGACTCTCAGCAGAGGCTCAAATCATAGACATTTAGAGACTCAGTCCTCTTGTACTTAAGTCGTCATTGAGCCGTATCGTCAATAAGAAAGTCCAAGGGATACAGTAAATCTGAAGTGAAGCATCGGAATCTAAAATTGGACTCACAGCAGAGGTTCAAAACATAGAAAGTTAGTGTGTCAGTCCTCCTGTACTTAAGTCGGCATTGTGCCTTTTGTATTAAATTCGGATGCAATATCTGTGTTTCATCGTCAATATGAAGGTCCAAGGGATACAGTAAACCTGAAGTGAAACATCGAAATCTAAAACTGGACTCACAGCAGAGGTTCAAAACATAGAAAGTTAGAGTGTCAGTCCTTTTGTACTTAAGTCGGCATTGTGCCTTATCGTCAATAAAAAGGTCCAAGGGATACAGTAAATCTGAAGTGAAGCATCGGAATCTAAAACTGGACTCACAGGAGAGGTTCAAATCATTGAAATTTAGTGTGTCAGTCCTCTTGTACTTAAGTCGGCGTTGTGCCATTTGTATAAAATTTGGATGCAATTTCTGTGTTTCATCGTCAATAAGAAGGTCCAAGGGATTCAGTAAACCTGAAGTGAATCATCGGAATCTAAAACTGGACTCACAGCAGACGTTCAAAGCATAGAAAGTTAGAGTGTCAGACCTCTTATACTTAAGTCGGCTTTGTGCCTTATCGTCAATAAGAAGGTCCAAGGGATACTGTAAATCTGAAGTGAAGCATCAGAATCTAAAACTGTACTCACAGCAAAGGTTCAAATAATAGAAAGTTTGTGTGTCAGTCCTCTTGTACTTAAGTCGGCATTGTGCCTTATCGTCTATGAGAAGGTCCAAGGGATTCACTAAACCTGAAGTGAAGCATCGGAATCTAAAACTGGACTAACAGCAGAGGTTCAAATCATAGAAAGTTAGAGTGTCAGTCCTCGTGTACTTAAGTCGGCATTGTGCCTTATCGTGAAGAAGAAGGTCCAAGGGATACAGTAAACCTGAAGTGAAGCATCGGAATCTAAAACTGGACTCACAGCAGAGGTTCAAATCATAGAAAGTTAGAGTGTCAGTCCTCTTGTACTTAAGTCGGCATTGTGCCTTACCGTCAATAAGAAGGTCCAAGGGATATAGTAAACCTGAAGTGAAGCATCGGAATCTAAAACTGGACACACAGCAGAGGTTCAAATCATAGAAAGAGTGTCAGTCCTCTTGTACTTAAGTCGGCATTGTGTCTTTTGTATTAAATTCGGATGAAATTTCTGTGTTTCATCGTCAATAAGAAGCTCCAAGGGATACAGTAAACCTCAAGTGAAGCATCGGAATCTAAAACTGGACTCTCAGCAGAGGTTCAAATCATAGACACTTAGAGAGTCAGTCCTCTTGTACTTAAGTCGTCATTGAGCCGTATCGTCAATAAGAAGGTCCAAGGGATACAGTAAATCTGAAGTGAAGCATCGGAATCTAAAACTGTACTCACAGCAGAGGTTCAAATCGTAGAAAGTTTGTGTGTCAGTCCTCTTGTACTTAAGTCGGGATTGTGCCTTATCGTGAATAAGAAGGTCGAAGGGATACAGTAAACCTGAAGTGAAGCATCGGAATCTAAATCTGGACTCACAGCAGAGGTTCAAATCATAGAAAGTTAGAGTGTCAGTCCTCTTGTACTTAAGTCGGCATTGTGCCTTACCGTCAATAAGAAGGTCCAAGGGATACAGTAAATCTGAAGTGAAGCATCGGACACTAAAATTGGACACACAGCAGAGGTTCAAATCATAGAAAGAGTGTCAGTCATCTTGTACTTAAGTCGGCATTGTGCCTTTTGTGTTAAATTCGGATGCAATTTCTGTGTTTCATCGTCAATAAGAAGGTACAAGTGATACAGTAAACCTGAAGTGAAGCATCGGAATCTAAAACAGGACTCACAGTTGAGGTTCAAATCATAGGAAGTTAGAGTGTCAGTCCTCTTGTACTTAAGTCGGCATTGTGCCTTATCGTCAATAATAAGGTCCAAGGGATACAGTAAACCTTAAGCGAAGCATCGGAATCTAAAACTGGACTCACACCAGAGATTCCAATCATAGAAAGTTAGAGTGTCAGTCCCCTTGTAATTAAGTCGGCATTGTGCCTTTTGTATTAAATATGGATGCAATTTCTGTGTTTCATCGTCAATAAGAAGGTCCTAGGGATATAGTAAACCTGAAGTGAAGCATCGGAATCTAAAACTGGACTCACAGCAGAGGTTCAAATCATAGAAACTCAGAGTGGCAGTCCTCTTGTACTTAAGTCGGCATTGTGCCTTATCGTCAATAAGAAGGTCCAAGGGATACAGTAAATCTGAAGTGAAGCAACGGAATTCAAAACTGGACTCACAGGAGTGGTTCAAATCATAGAAAGTTAGTGTGTCAGTCCTCTTGTACTTCAGTCGACATTGTGCCATTTGTATTAAATTCGGATGCAATTTCTGTGTTTCATCGTTAATAAGAAGCTTCAAGGGATACAGTAAACCTGAAGTGAAGCATCGGAATCTAAAACTGGACTCTCAGCAGAGGCTCAAATCATAGACTATTAGAGAGTCAGTCCTCTTGTACTTAAGTCGTCATTGAGCCTTATCGTCAACAAGAAGGTCCAAGGGATACAGTAAATGTGAAGTGAAGCATCGGAATCTAAAATTGGACTCATAGCAGAGGTTCAAATCATAGAAAGTTAGAGTGTCAGTCCTCTTGTACTTAAGTCGGCATTGTGCCTTATCGTCAATAGGAAGGTCCAAGGGATACAGTAAAACCTGAAGTGAAGCTTCGGAATCTAAAACTGGACTCACAGCAGAGGTTCAAATCATAGAAAGTTAGAGTGTCAGTGCTCTTGTACTTAAGTCGTTATTGTGCCTTATCGTCAATTAGAAGGTCCAAGGGATACAGTAAATATGAAGTGAAGCATCGGAAATCAAAACTGGACTCACAGGAGAGGTTCAAATCATAGAAAGTTAGTGTGTCAGTCCTCTTGTACTTAAGTCGGCATTGTGCCTTTTGTATTAAATTCGGATGCAATTTCTGTGTTTCATCGTCAATAAGAAGGTACAAGTGATACAGTAAACCTGAAGTGAAACATCGGAATCTAAAACTGGACTCACAGCAGAGGTTCAAATCATAGAAAGTTAGTGTGTCAGTCCTCTTGTACATAAGACGGCATTGTGCCTTTTGTATTAAATTTGGATGCAATTTCTGTGTTTCATCGTCAATAAGAAGGTCCTAGGGATACAGTAAACCTGAAGTGAAGCATCGGAATCTAAATCTGGACTCTCAGCAGAGTCTAAAATCATAGATGCTTAGAGAGTCAGTCCTCTTGTTCTTAAGTCGTCATTGAGCCGTATCGTCAATAAGAAGGTCCAAGGGATACAGTAAATCTGAAGTGAAGCATCGGAATCCAAAACTGGACACACAGCAGAGGTTCAAATCATAGAAAGAGTGTCAGTCCTCTAGTACTTAAGTCGGCATTGAGCCTTTTGTATTAAATTCGGATGCAATTTCTGTGTTTCATCGTCAATAAGAAGGTCCAGGGGATACAGTAAACCTGAAGTGATTCATCGGAATCTACAACTGGACTCACAGCAGACGTTCAAATCATAGAAAGTTAGAGTGTCAGTCCTCTTATACTTCAGTCGGCTTTGTGCCTTATCATCAATAAGAAGGGCCAAATGATAAAGTAAATCTGAAGTGAAGCATCGGAATCTAAAACTGGACTCACAGCAGAGGTTCAAATCATAGAAAGTTAGAGTGTCAGTCCTCTTGTACTTAAGTCATCATTGTGCCTTATCGTGAATAAGAAGGTCCAAGGGATACAGTAAACCTGAAGTGAAGCAACGGAATCTAAAACTGAACTCACAGCAGAGGTTCAAATCATAGAAAGTTAGAGTGTCAGTCCTCTTGTACTTAAGTCGGCATTGTGCCTTACTGTCAATAAGAAGGTCCAAGGGATATAGTAAATCTGAAGTGAAGCATCGGAATCTAAAACTGGACACACAGCAGAGGTTCAAATCATAGAAAGAGTGTCAGTCCTCTTGTACTAAAGTCGGCATTGTGCCTTTTGTATTAAATTCGGATGCAATTTCTGTGTTTCATCGTCAATAAGAAGGTCCAAGTGATACAGTAAACCTGAAGTGAAGCATCGGAATCTAAAACTGGACTGACAGCAGAGGTTCAAATAATAGAAAGTTAGAGTGTCAGTCCTCTTGTACTTAAGTCGGCATTGTGCCTTATCGTCAATAGGAAGGTCCAAGGGATACAGTAAAACCTGAAGTGAAGCATCGGAATCTAAAACTGGACTCACAGCAGAGGTTCAAATCATAGAAAGTTAGAGTGTCAGTCCTCTTGTACTTAAGTCGGCATTGTACCTTATCGTCAATAAGAAGGTCCAAGGGATACAGTAAACCTTAAGCGAAGCATCGGAATCTAAAACTGGACTCACAGCAGAGGGTCAAATCATAGAAAGTTAGTGTGTCAGTCCTCTTGTACTTCAGTCGGCATTGTGCCATTTGTATTAAATTCGGATGCAATTTCTGTGTTTCATCGTCAATAAGAAGCTCCAAGGGATACAGTAAACCTGAAGTGAAACATTGGAATCTAAAACTGGACTCACAGCAGAGGTTCAAATCATAGAAAGTTAGAATGTCAGTCCTCTTGTACTTAAGTCGGCATTGTGCCTTATCGTCAATAAAAAGGTCCAAGGGATACAGTAAATCTGAAGTGAAGCATCGGAATCTAAAACTGGACTCACAGCAGAGGTTCAAATCATAGAAAGTTAGAGTGTCAGTCCTCTTGTACTTAAGTCGGCATTGTGCCTTATCGTCAATAGGAAGGTCCAAGGGATACAGAAAAACCTGAAGTGAAGCATCGGAATCTAAAACTGATCTCACAGCAGAGGTTCAAATAATAGAAAGTTAGAGTGTCAGTCCTCTTGTACTTAAGTCGGCATTGTGCCTTATCGTAAATAAGAGGGTCCAAGGGATACAGTAAATATGAAGTGAAGCATCGAAATCTAAAACTGGACTCACAGGAGAGGTTCAAATCATAGAAATTAGTGTGTCAGTCCTCTTGTACTTAAGTCGGCATTGTACCTTTTGTATTAAATTCGGATGCAATTTCTGTGTTACATCGTCAATAAGATGGTACAAGTGATACAGCAAACCTGAAGTGAAGCATCGGAATCTAAAACTGGACTCATAGTTGAGGTTCAAATCACAGAAAGTTAGAGTGTCAGTCCTCTTGTACTTAAGTCGGCATTGTGCCTTATCGTCAATAAGAAGGTCCAAGGGAAACAGTAAACCTTAAGCGACGCATCGGAATCTAAAACTGGACTCACAGGAAAGGTTCCAATCACAGAAAGTTAGAGTGTCAGTCCCCTTGTACTTAAGTCGGCATTGTGCCTTTTGTATTAAATTTGGATGCAATTTCAGTGTTTCGTCGTCAATAAGAAGGTCCTAGGGATATAGTAAACCTGAAGTGAAGCATCGGAATCTAAAACTGGACTCACAGCAGAGGTTCAAATCATAGAAAGTTAGAGAGGCAGTCCACTTGTACTTAAGTCGGCATTGTGCCTTACCGTCAATAAGAAGGTCCAAGGGATGCAGTAAATCTGAAGTGAAGCATCGGAATCCAAAACTGGACTCACAGGAGAGGTTCAAATCATAGAAAGTTAGAGTGTCAGTCCTCTTGTACTTAAGTCGGCATTGTGCCTTATCGTCAATAGGAAGGTCCAAGGGATACAGTAAAACCGGAAATGAAGCATCAGAATCTAAAACTGGACTCACAGCAGAGCTTCAAATCATAGACAGTTAGAGTGTCAGTCCTCTTGTACTTAAGTCGGCATTGTGCCTAATCGTCAATAAGAAGGTCCAAGGGATACAGTAAATCTGAAGTGAAGCATCGGAATCCAAAACTGGACTCACAGGAGAGGTTCAAATCATAGAAAGTTAGTGTGTCAGTCCTCTTGTACTTAACTCGGCATTGTGCCTTTTGTATTAAATTCGGATGCAATTTCTGTGTTTCGTCGTCAATAAGAAGGTACAAGTGATACAGCAAACCTGAAGTGAAGCATCGGAATCTCAAACTGGACTCATAGTTGAGGTTCAAATCATAGAAAGTTAGAGTGTCAGTCCTCTTGTACTTAAGTCGGCATTGTGCCTTATCGTCTATGAGAAAGTCCAAGGGATACAGTAAACCTGAAGTGAAACATCGGAATCTAAAGCTGGACTCACAGCAGAGGTTCAAATCATAGAAAGTTAGAGTGTCAGTCCTCTTGTACTTAAGTCGGCATTGTGCCTTATCGTCAATAAAAAGGTCCAAGGGATACAGTAAATCTGAAGTGAAGCATCGGAGTCTAAAACTGGAGTCACGGGAGAGGTTCAAATCATAGAAAGTTAGTGTGTCAGTCCTCTTGTACTTATGTCAGCTTTGTAACATTTGTATTAAATTTTGATGCAATTTCTGTGTTTCATCGTCAATAAGAAGGTCCAAGGGATACAGTAAACCTGAAGTGAAGCATCGGAATCTAAAACTGGACTCAGAGAAGAGGTTCATATCATAGAAACTTAGAGAGTCAGTCCTCTTGCACTTAAGTCGTCATTGTGCCTTATCGTCAATAAGAAGGTCCAAGGGATACAGTAAATCTGAAGTGAAGCATCGGAATCTAAAACTGGACTCACTGGAGAGGTTCAAATCATAGAAAGTTAGTGTGTCAGTCCTCTTGTACATAGGACGGCATTGTGCCTTTTGTGTTAAATTCGGATGCAATTTCTGTGTTTCATCGTCAATAAGAAGGTCCAGGGGATACAGTAAACCTGAAGTGAAGCATCGGAATCTAAAACTGGACTTGGAGCAGACATTCAAATCATAGAAAGTTAGTGTGTCAGTCCTCTTGTACTTAAGTCGGCATTGTGCGTTATCGTGAATAAGAAGGTCCAAGGGATACAGTAAACCTGAAGTGAAGCATCGGAATCTAAATCTGGACTCACAGCAGAGGTTCAAATCATAGAAAGTTAGAGTGTCAGTCCTTTTGTACTTAAGTCGGCATTGTGCCTTACCGTCAATAAGAAGGTCCAAGGGATACAGTAAATCTGAAGTGAAGCATCGGAATCTAAAATTGGACACAGAGCTGAGGTTCAAATCATAGAAAGAGTGTCAGTCCTCTTGTACTTAAACCGGCATTGTGCCTTTTGTATTAAATTCGGATGCAGTTTCTGTGTTTCATCGTCAATAAGAATGTCCAAGTGATACAGTAAACCTGAAGTGAAGCATCGGAATCTAAAACTGGACTCACAGCAGAGGTTCAAATCATAGAAAGTTAGAGTGTCAGTCCTCTTGTGCTTAAGTCGGCATTGTGCCTTATCGTCAATAGGAAGGTCCAAGGGATACAGTAAAACCTGAAGTGAAGCATCGGAATCTAAAACTGGACTCACAGCAGAGGTTCAAATAATAGAAAGTTAGAGTGTCAGTCCTCTTGTACTTAAGTCGGCATTGTGCCTTATCGTCAATAAGAAGGTCCAAGGGATACAGTAAATATGAAGTGAAGCATCGGAATCTAAAACGGGACTCACAGTTGAGGTTCAAATCATAGAAAGTTAGAGTGTCAGTCCACTTGTACTTAAGTCGGCATTGTGCCTTATCGTCAATAAGAAGGTCCAAGGGATACAGTAAACCTTAAGCGAAGCATCGGAATCTAAAACTGGACTCACAGGAGAGGTTCCAATCATAGAAAGTTAGTGTGTCAGTCCTCTTGTACTTCAGTCGGCATTGTGCCATTTGTATTAAATTCGGATGCAATTTCTGTGTTTCATCGTCAACAAAAAGCTCCAAGGGATACAGTAAACCTGAAGTGAAGCATCGGAATCTAGAACTGGACTCTCAGCAGTGGCTCAAATCATAGACAATTAGAGAGTCAGTCCTCGTGTACTTAAGTCGTCATTGTGCCTTATCGTCAATTAGAAAGTCCAAGGGATACAGTAAATGTGAAGTGAAGCATCGGAATCTAAAACTGGACTCATAGCAGAGGTTCAAATCATAGAAAGTTAGAGTGTCAGTCCTCTTGTACTTAAGTCGGCATTGTGCCTTATCGTCAATAGGAAGGTCCAAGGGATACAGTAAAACCTGAAATGAAGCATCAGAATCTAAAACTGGACTCACAGCAGAGCTTCAAATCATAGACAGTTAGAGTGTCAGTCCTCTTGTACTTAAGTCGGCATTGTGCCTAATCGTCAATAAGAAGGTCCAAGGGATACAGTAAATCTGAAGTGAAGCATCGGAATCCAAAACTGGACTCACAGGAGAGGTTCAAATCATAGAAAGTTAGTGTGTCAGTCCTCTTGTACTTAACTCGGCATTGTGCCTTTTGTATTAAATTCGGATGCAATTTCTGTGTTTCGTCGTCAATAAGAAGGTACAAGTGATACAGCAAACCTGAAGTGAAGCATCGGAATCTCAAACTGGACTCATAGTTGAGGTTCAAATCATAGAAAGTTAGAGTGTCAGTCCTCTTGTACTTAAGTCGGCATTGTGCCTTATCGTCTATGAGAAAGTCCAAGGGATACAGTAAACCTGAAGTGAAGCATCGGAATCTAAAGCTGGACTCACAGCAGAGGTTCAAATCATAGAAAGTTAGAGTGTCAGTCCTCTTGTACTTAAGTCGGCATTGTGCCTTATCGTCAATAAAAAGGTCCAAGGGATACAGTAAATCTGAAGTGAAGCATCGGAGTCTAAAACTGGAGTCACGGGAGAGGTTCAAATCATAGAAAGTTAGTGTGTCAGTCCTCTTGTACTTATGTCAGCTTTGTAACATTTGTATTAAATTTTGATGCAATTTCTGTGTTTCATCGTCAATAAGAAGGTCCAAGGGATACAGTAAACCTGAAGTGAAGCATCGGAATCTAAAACTGGACTCAGAGAAGAGGTTCATATCATAGAAACTTAGAGAGTCAGTCCTCTTGCACTTAAGTCGTCATTGTGCCTTATCGTCAATAAGAAGGTCCAAGGGATACAGTAAATCTGAAGTGAAGCATCGGAATCTAAAACTGGACTCACTGGAGAGGTTCAAATCATAGAAAGTTAGTGTGTCAGTCCTCTTGTACATAGGACGGCATTGTGCCTTTTGTGTTAAATTCGGATGCAATTTCTGTGTTTCATCGTCAATAAGAAGGTCCAGGGGATACAGTAAACCTGAAGTGAAGCATCGGAATCTAAAACTGGACTTAGAGCAGACATTCAAATCATAGAAAGTTAGTGTGTCAGTCCTCTTGTACTTAAGTCGGCATTGTGCGTTATCGTGAATAAGAAGGTCCAAGGGATACAGTAAACCTGAAGTGAAGCATCGGAATCTAAATCTGGACTCACAGCAGAGGTTCAAATCATAGAAAGTTAGAGTGTCAGTCCTTTTGTACTTAAGTCGGCATTGTGCCTTACCGTCAATAAGAAGGTCCAAGGGATACAGTAAATCTGAAGTGAAGCATCGGAATCTAAAATTGGACACAGAGCTGAGGTTCAAATCATAGAAAGAGTGTCAGTCCTCTTGTACTTAAACCGGCATTGTGCCTTTTGTATTAAATTCGGATGCAGTTTCTGTGTTTCATCGTCAATAAGAATGTCCAAGTGATACAGTAAACCTGAAGTGAAGCATCGGAATCTAAAACTGGACTCACAGCAGAGGTTCAAATCATAGAAAGTTAGAGTGTCAGTCCTCTTGTGCTTAAGTCGGCATTGTGCCTTATCGTCAATAGGAAGGTCCAAGGGATACAGTAAAACCTGAAGTGAAGCATCGGAATCTAAAACTGGACTCACAGCAGAGGTTCAAATAATAGAAAGTTAGAGTGTCAGTCCTCTTGTACTTAAGTCGGCATTGTGCCTTATCGTCAATAAGAAGGTCCAAGGGATACAGTAAATATGAAGTGAAGCATCGGAATCTAAAACGGGACTCACAGTTGAGGTTCAAATCATAGAAAGTTAGAGTGTCAGTCCACTTGTACTTAAGTCGGCATTGTGCCTTATCGTCAATAAGAAGGTCCAAGGGATACAGTAAACCTTAAGCGAAGCATCGGAATCTAAAACTGGACTCACAGGAGAGGTTCCAATCATAGAAAGTTAGTGTGTCAGTCCTCTTGTACTTCAGTCGGCATTGTGCCATTTGTATTAAATTCGGATGCAATTTCTGTGTTTCATCGTCAACAAAAAGCTCCAAGGGATACAGTAAACCTGAAGTGAAGCATCGGAATCTAGAACTGGACTCTCAGCAGTGGCTCAAATCATAGACAATTAGAGAGTCAGTCCTCGTGTACTTAAGTCGTCATTGTGCCTTATCGTCAATTAGAAAGTCCAAGGGATACAGTAAATGTGAAGTGAAGCATCGGAATCTAAAACTGGACTCATAGCAGAGGTTCAAATCATAGAAAGTTAGAGTGTCAGTCCTCTTGTACTTAAGTCGGCATTGTGCCTTATCGTCAATAGGAAGGTCCAAGAGATACAGTAAAACCTGAAATGAAGCATCGGAATCTAAAACTGGACTCACAGCAGAGGTTCCAATCATAGAAAGTTAGTTTGTCAGTCCTCCTGTACTTATGTCGTCATTGTGCCTTTTGTATTAAATTCGGATGCAATTTATGTGTTTCATCGTCAATAAGAGGGTCCAAGGGATACAGTAAACCCGAAGTGAAACATCGGAATCTAAAACTGGACTCACAGCAGGGGTTCTAATCATAGAAAGTTAGAGTGTCAGTCCTCTTGTACTTAAGTCGGCATTGTGCCTTATCGTCAATATAAAGTTCCAAGGGATACAGTAAATCTGAAGTGAAGCATCGGAGTCTAAAACTGGACTCACAGGAGAGGTTCAAATCATAGAATGTTAGTGTGTCAGTCCTTTTGTACTTACGTCGGCTTTGTACCATTTGTATTAAATTTGGATGCAATTTCTGTGTTTCATCGTCAATAAGAAGGTCCAAGGGATACAGTAAACCTGAAGTGAAGCATCGGAATGTAAAACTTGACTCAGAGAAGAGGTTGAAATCATAGAAAGTTGGTGTGTCAGTCCTCTTGTACATAGGACGGCATTGTGGTTTTTGTATTAAATTCGGATGCAATTACTGTGTTTCATCGTCAATAAGAAGGTCCAGGGGATACAGTAAACCTGAAGTGAAGCATCGGAATCTAAAACTGTACTCAAAGCAGAAGTTCAAATCGTAAAAAGTTAGTGTGTCAGTCCTCTTGTACTTAAGTCGGCATTGTGCATTATCGTGAATAAGAAGGTCCAAGGGATACAGTAAACCTGAAGTGAAGCATCGGAATCTAAATCTGGACTCACAGCAGCGGTTCAAATCATAGAAAGTTAGAGTGTCAGTCCTCTTGTACTTAAGTCGGCATTGTGCCTTACCGTCAATAAGAAGGTCCAAGGGATACAGTAAATCTGAAGTGAAGCATCGGAATCTAAAATTGGACACACAGCTGAGGTTCAAATCGTAGAAAGTGTGTCAGTCCTCTTGTACTTAAGTCGGCATTGTGCCTTTTGTATTAAATTCGGATGCAATTTCTGTGTTCATCGTCAATAAGAAGGTCCAAGTGATACTGTAAACCTGAAGTGAAGCATCGGAATCTAAAACTGGACTCACAGCAGAGGTTCAAATCATAGAAAGTTAGAGTGTCAGTCCTCTTGTACTTAAGTCGGCATTGTGCCTTATCGTCAATAGGAAGGTCCAAGAGATACAGTAAAACCTGAAGTGAAGCATCGGAATCTAAAACTGGACTCACAGCAGAGGTTCAAATAATAGAAAGTTAGAGTGTCAGTCCTCTTGTACTTAAGTCGGCATTGTGCCTTATCGTCAATAAGAAGGTCCAAGCGATACAGTAAATATAAAGTGAAGCATCGAAATCTAAAACTGGACTCACAGGAGAGGTTCAAATCATAGAAAGTTAGTGTGTCAGTCCTCTTGTACTTAAGTCGGCATTGTACCTTTTTTTATTAAATTCGGATGCAATTTCTGTGTTTAATCGTCAATAAGAAGGTACAAGTGATACAGTAAACCTGAAGTGAAGCATCGGAATCTAAAACTGGACTCACAGTTGAGGTTCAAATCATAGAAAGTTAGAGTGTCAGTCCTCTTGTACTTAAGTCGGCATTGTGCATTATCGTCAATATGAAGGTCCAAGGGATACAGTAAACCTTAAGCGAAGCATCGGAATCTAAAACTTGACTCACAGGAGAGGTTCCAATCATAGAAAGTTAGAGTGTCAGTCCCCTTGTACTTAAGTCGGCATTGTGCCTTTTGTATTAAATTTGGATGCAATTTCTGTGTTTCATCGTCAATAAGAAGGTCCTAGGGATATAATAAACCTGATGTGTAGCATCGGAATCTAAAACTGGACTCACAGCAGAGGTTCAAATCATAGAAAGTTAGAGTGTCTGTCCTCTTGTACTTAAGTCGGCATTGTGCCTTATCGTCAATAAGAAGGTCCAAGAGATACAGTATATCTGAAGTGAAGCACCGGAATCCAAAACTGGACTCACAGGAGAGGTTCAAATCATAGGAAGTTAGTGTGTCAGTCCTCTTGTACTTAAGTAGGCATTGTGCCTTTTGTATTAAATTCGGATGCAATCTCTGTGTTTCATCGTCAATAAGAATGTACAAGTGATACAGTTAACCTGAAGTGAAACATCGGAATCTAAAGCTGGACTCACAGCAGAGGTTCAAATCATAGAAAGTTAGAGTGTCAGTCCTCATGTACTTAAGTCGGCATTGTGCCTTATCGTCAATAAGAAGGTCCAAGGGATACAGTAAATGTGAAGTGAAGCACCATAATCTAAAACTGGACTCACAGCAGAGGTTCAAATCATAGAAAGTTAGTGTGTCAGTCCTCTTGTACCTAAGACGGCATTGTGCCTTTTGTATTAATTCGGATGCAATTTCTGTGTTTCATCGTCAATAAGAAGGTCCAGGGGATACAGTAAACCTGAAGTGAAGCATTGGAATCTAAAACTGGACTCAGAGCAGACGTTCAAATCATAGAAAGTTAGAGTGTCAGTCCTCTTATACTTAAGTCGGCTTTGTGCCTTATCGTCAATAAGAAGGACCAAGAGATACAGTAAATCTGAAGTGAAGCATCGGAATCTAAAACTGTACTCACAGCAGAGGATCAAATCATAGAAAGTTTGTGTGTCAGTCCTCTTGTACTTAAGTCGGCATTGTGCCTTATCGTCTATGAGAAAGTCCAAGGGATACAGTATACCTGAAGTGAAGCATCGGAATCTAAAGCTGGACTCACAGCAGAGGTTCAAATCATAGAAAGTTAGAGTGTCAGTCCCCTTGTACTTAAGTCGGCATTGTGCCTTATCGTAAATAAGAAGGTCCAAGGGATACAGTTAACCTGAAGTGAAGCATCGGAATCTATAACTGGACTCACAGCAGAGGTTCAAATCATAGAAAGTTAGAGTGTCAGTGCTCATGTACTTAAGTCGGCATTGTGCCTTACCGTCAATAAGAAGGTCCAAGGGATACAGTAAATCTGAAGTGAAGCATCGGAATCTAAAACTGGACACACAGCAGAGGTTCAAATCAAAGAAGGAGTGTCAGTCCTCTTGTACTTAAGTCGGCATTGTGCCTTATCGTCTATGAGAAAGTCCAAGGGATACAGTAAACCTGAAGTGAAGCATCGGAATCTAAAGCTGGACTCACAGCAGAGGTTCAAATCATAGAAAGTTAGAGTGTCAGTGCTCATGTACTTAAGTCGGCATTGTGCCTTACCGTCAATAAGAAGGTCCAAGGGATACAGTAAATCTGAAGTGAAGCATCGGAATCTAAAACTGGACACACAGCAGAGGTTCAAATCAAAGAAGGAGTGTCAGTCCTCTTGTTCTTAAGTCGGCATTGTGCCTTATCGTCTGTGAGAAAGTCCAAGGAATACAGTAAACCTGAAGTGAAGCATCGGAATCTAAAGCTCGACTCACAGCAGAGGTTCAAATCACAGAAAGTTAGAGTGTCACTCCTCTTGTACTTAAGTCGGCATTGTGCCTTATCGTAAATAAGAAGGTCCAAGTGATACAGTAAACATGAAGTGAAGCATCGGAATCTAAAACTGGACTCACAGCAGAGGTTCAAATCATAGAAAGTTAGAGTGTCAGTCCTCTTGTACTTAAGTCGGCATTGTGCCTTATCGTCAATAAGAAGGTCCAAGGGATACAGTAAACCTGAAGTGAAGCATCGGAATCTAAAGCTGGACTCACAGCAGAGGTTCAAATCATAGAAAGTTAGAGTGTCAGTCCTCTTGTACTTAAGTCGGCATTGTGCCTTATCGTAAATAAGAAGGTCCAAGTGATACAGTAAACATGAAGTGATGCATCGGAATCTAAAACTGGACTCACAGCAGAGGTTCAAATCATAGAGAGTTAGAGTGTCAGTCCTCTTGTACTTAAGTCGGCATTGTGCCTTATCGTCAATAAGAAGGTCCAAGGGATACAGTAAACCTGTAGTGAAGCATCGGAATCTAAAACTGGAACCGCAGCAGAGGTTCAAATCATAGAAAGTTAGAGTGTCAGTGCTCTTGTACTTACGTCGGCATTGTGCCTTATCGTCAATAAGAAGGTGTAAGGGATACAGTAAACCTGAAGTGAAGCATCGGAATCTAAAACTGGACTCACAGCAGAGGTTCAAATCATAGAAAGGTAGAGTGTCAGTCCTCTTGTACTTAAGTCGGCATTGTACCTTTTTTTATTAAATTCGGATGCAATTTCTGTGTTTAATCGTCAATAAGAAGGTACAAGTGATACAGTAAACCTGAAGTGAAGCATCGGAATCTAAAACTGGACTCACAGTTGAGGTTCAAATCATAGAAAGTTAGAGTGTCAGTCCTCTTGTACTTAAGTCGGCATTGTGCATTATCGTCAATATGAAGGTCCAAGGGATACAGTAAACCTTAAGCGAAGCATCGGAATCTAAAACTTGACTCACAGGAGAGGTTCCAATCATAGAAAGTTAGAGTGTCAGTCCCCTTGTACTTAAGTCGGCATTGTGCCTTTTGTATTAAATTTGGATGCAATTTCTGTGTTTCATCGTCAATAAGAAGGTCCTAGGGATATAATAAACCTGATGTGTAGCATCGGAATCTAAAACTGGACTCACAGCAGAGGTTCAAATCATAGAAAGTTAGAGTGTCTGTCCTCTTGTACTTAAGTCGGCATTGTGCCTTATCGTCAATAAGAAGGTCCAAGAGATACAGTATATCTGAAGTGAAGCACCGGAATCCAAAACTGGACTCACAGGAGAGGTTCAAATCATAGGAAGTTAGTGTGTCAGTCCTCTTGTACTTAAGTAGGCATTGTGCCTTTTGTATTAAATTCGGATGCAATCTCTGTGTTTCATCGTCAATAAGAATGTACAAGTGATACAGTTAACCTGAAGTGAAACATCGGAATCTAAAGCTGGACTCACAGCAGAGGTTCAAATCATAGAAAGTTAGAGTGTCAGTCCTCATGTACTTAAGTCGGCATTGTGCCTTATCGTCAATAAGAAGGTCCAAGGGATACAGTAAATGTGAAGTGAAGCACCATAATCTAAAACTGGACTCACAGCAGAGGTTCAAATCATAGAAAGTTAGTGTGTCAGTCCTCTTGTACCTAAGACGGCATTGTGCCTTTTGTATTAATTCGGATGCAATTTCTGTGTTTCATCGTCAATAAGAAGGTCCAGGGGATACAGTAAACCTGAAGTGAAGCATTGGAATCTAAAACTGGACTCAGAGCAGACGTTCAAATCATAGAAAGTTAGAGTGTCAGTCCTCTTATACTTAAGTCGGCTTTGTGCCTTATCGTCAATAAGAAGGACCAAGAGATACAGTAAATCTGAAGTGAAGCATCGGAATCTAAAACTGTACTCACAGCAGAGGATCAAATCATAGAAAGTTTGTGTGTCAGTCCTCTTGTACTTAAGTCGGCATTGTGCCTTATCGTCTATGAGAAAGTCCAAGGGATACAGTATACCTGAAGTGAAGCATCGGAATCTAAAGCTGGACTCACAGCAGAGGTTCAAATCATAGAAAGTTAGAGTGTCAGTCCCCTTGTACTTAAGTCGGCATTGTGCCTTATCGTAAATAAGAAGGTCCAAGGGATACAGTTAACCTGAAGTGAAGCATCGGAATCTATAACTGGACTCACAGCAGAGGTTCAAATCATAGAAAGTTAGAGTGTCAGTGCTCATGTACTTAAGTCGGCATTGTGCCTTACCGTCAATAAGAAGGTCCAAGGGATACAGTAAATCTGAAGTGAAGCATCGGAATCTAAAACTGGACACACAGCAGAGGTTCAAATCAAAGAAGGAGTGTCAGTCCTCTTGTACTTAAGTCGGCATTGTGCCTTATCGTCTATGAGAAAGTCCAAGGGATACAGTAAACCTGAAGTGAAGCATCGGAATCTAAAGCTGGACTCACAGCAGAGGTTCAAATCATAGAAAGTTAGAGTGTCAGTGCTCATGTACTTAAGTCGGCATTGTGCCTTACCGTCAATAAGAAGGTCCAAGGGATACAGTAAATCTGAAGTGAAGCATCGGAATCTAAAACTGGACACACAGCAGAGGTTCAAATCAAAGAAGGAGTGTCAGTCCTCTTGTTCTTAAGTCGGCATTGTGCCTTATCGTCTGTGAGAAAGTCCAAGGACTACAGTAAACCTGAAGTGAAGCATCGGAATCTAAAGCTCGACTCACAGCAGAGGTTCAAATCACAGAAAGTTAGAGTGTCACTCCTCTTGTACTTAAGTCGGCATTGTTCCTTATCGTAAATAAGAAGGTCCAAGTGATACAGTAAACATGAAGTGAAGCATCGGAATCTAAAACTGGACTCACAGCAGAGGTTCAAATCATAGAAAGTTAGAGTGTCAGTCCTCTTGTACTTAAGTCGGCATTGTGCCTTATCGTCAATAAGAAGGTCCAAGGGATACAGTAAACCTGAAGTGAAGCATCGGAATCTAAAGCTGGACTCACAGCAGAGGTTCAAATCATAGAAAGTTAGAGTGTCAGTCCTCTTGTACTTAAGTCGGCATTGTGCCTTATCGTAAATAAGAAGGTCCAAGTGATACAGTAAACATGAAGTGATGCATCGGAATCTAAAACTGGACTCACAGCAGAGGTTCAAATCATAGAGAGTTAGAGTGTCAGTCCTCTTGTACTTAAGTCGGCATTGTGCCTTATCGTCAATAAGAAGGTCCAAGGGATACAGTAAACCTGTAGTGAAGCATCGGAATCTAAAACTGGAACCGCAGCAGAGGTTCAAATCATAGAAAGTTAGAGTGTCAGTGCTCTTGTACTTACGTCGGCATTGTGCCTTATCGTCAATAAGAAGGTGTAAGGGATACAGTAAACCTGAAGTGAAGCATCGGAATCTAAAACTGGACTCACAGCAGAGGTTCAAATCATAGAAAGGTAGAGTGTCAGTCCTCTTGTACTTAAGTCGGCATTGTGCCTTATCGTCAATAAGAAGGTCCAAGGGATACAGTAAACCTTAAGCGAAGCATCGGAATCTAAAACTGGACTCACAGGAGAGGTTCCAATCATAGAAAGTTAGAGTGTCAGTCCCCTTTGACATAAGTCGGCATTGTGCATTTTGTATTAAATTTGGATGCAATTTCTGTGTTTCATCGTCAATAAGAAGGTCCTACGGGATATAGTAACCCTGAAGTGAAGCATCGGAATCTAAAACTGGACTCACAGCAGAGGTTGAAATCATAGAAAGTTAGAGTGGCAGTCCTCTTGTACTTAAGTCGGCATTGTGCCTTATCGTCAATAAGAAGGTCCAAGGGATACAGTAAATCTGAAGTGAAGCATCGGAATCCAAAACTGGACTCACAGGAGAGGTTCAAATCATAGAAAGTTAGTGTGTCAGTCCTCTTGTACATCAGTCGGCATTGTGCCATTTGTATTAAATTAGGATGCAATTTCTGTGTTTCATCGTCAATAAGATGCTCCAAGGGATACAGTAAACCTGAAGTGAAGCATCGGAATCCAAAACTGGACTCTCAGCAGAGGCTCAAATCATGGACAATTAGAGAGTCAGTCCTCTTGTACTTAAGTCGTCATTGAGCCTTATCGTCAATAAGAAGGTCCAAGATACAGTAAATGTGAAGGGAAGCATCGGATTCTAAAAATGGACTCACAGCAGAGGTTCAAATCATAGAAAGTTAGTGTGTCAGTCCTCCTGTACTTAAGTCGGCATTGTGCCTTTTGTGTTAAATTCGGATGCAATTTCTGTGTTTCATCGTCAATAAGAAGGTCCAAGGGATAGAGTATACCTGAAGTGAAACATCGGAATCTAAAACTGGACTCACAGCAGAGGTTCAAATCATAGAAAGTTAGAATGTCAGTCCTCTTGTACATAAGTCGGCATTGTGCCTTATCGTCAATAAAAAGGTCCAAGGGATACAGTAAGTCTGTAGTGAAGAATCGGAATCTAAAACTGGACTCACAGGAGAGGTTCAAATCATAGAAAGTTAGTGTGTCAGTCCTCTTGTACTTAAGTCGTCATTGAGCCTTATCGTCAATAAGAAGGTCCAAGGGATACAGTAAATGTGAAGGGAAGCATCGGAATCTAAAACTGGACTCACAGGAGAGGTTCAAATCATAGAAAGTTAGAGTGTCAGTCCTCTTGTACTTAAGTCGGCATTGTGCCTTATCGTCAATAAGAAGGTCCAAGGGATACAGTATATATGTAGTGAAGCATCGGAATGCAAAACTGGATTCACAGGAGAGGTTCAAATCATTGTAAGTTAGTGTGTCAGTCCTCTTGTACTTAAGTCGGCATTGTACCTTTTGCATTAAATTCGGACGCAATTTCTGTGTTTAATCGTCAATAAGAAGGTACAAGTGTTACAGTAAACCTGAAGTGAAGCATCGGAATCTGAAACTGGACTCACAGTTGAGGTTCAAATCATAGAAAGTTAGAGTGTCAGTCCTCTTGTACTTAAGTCGGCATTGTGCCTTTTGTATTGAATTTGGATGCAATTTCTGTGTTTCATCGTCAATAAGAAGGTCCTAGGGATATAGTAAACCTGAAGTGAAGCATCGGAATCTAAAACTGGACTCACAGCAGAGGTTCAAATCATAGAAAGTTAGAGAGGCAGTCCTCTTGTACTTAAGTCGGCATTGTGCCTTATCGTTAATAGGAAGGTCAAGGGATACAGTAAAACCTGAAATGAAGCATCGGAATCTAATACTGGACTCACAGCAGAGGTTCAAATCATAGAAAGTTAGAGTGTCTGTCCTCTTGTACTTAAGTCGGCATTGTGCCTTATCGTCAATAAGAAGGTCCAAGGGATACAGTAAATCTGAAGTGAAGCATCGGAATCCAAAACTGGACTCACAGGAGAGGTTCAAATCATAGAAAGTTAGTGTGTCAGTCCTCTTGTACTTAAGTCGGCATTGTGCCTTTTGTATTAAATTCGGATGCAATTTCTGTGTTTCATCGCAATAAGAATGTACAAGTGATACAGTAAACCTGAAGTGAAGCATCGGAATCTAAAGCTGGACTCAAAGCAGAGGTTCAAATCATAGAAAGTTATAGTGTCAGTCCTCATGTACTTAAGTCGGCATTGTGCCTTATCGTCAATAAGAAGGTCCAAGGGATACAGTAAATGTGAAGTGAAGCATCGGAATCTAAAACTGGACTCACAGCAGAGGTACAAATCATAGAAAGTTAGTGTGTCAGTCCTCTTGTACCTAAGACGGCATTGTGCCTTTTGTATTAATTCGGATGCAATTTTTGTGTTTCATCGTCAATAAGAAGGTCCAGGGGATACAGTAAACGTGAAGTGAAGCATCGGAATCTAAAACTGGACGCAGAGCAGACGTTCTAATCATAGAAAGTTAGAGTGTCAGTCCTCTTATACTTAAGTCGGCTTTGTGCCTTACCGTCAATAAGAAGGTCCAAGAGATACAGTAAATCTGAAGTGAGGCATCGGAATCTAAATCTGTACTCACAGCAGAGGATCAAATCATAGAAAGTTTGTGTGTCAGTCCTCTTGTACTTAAGTCAGCATTGTGCCTTATCGTCTATGAGAAAGTCCAAGGTATACAGTAAACCTGAAGTGAAGCATCGGAATCTAAAGCTGGACTCACAGCAGAGGTTCTAATCATAGAAAGTTAGAGTGTCAGTCCTCATGTACTTAAGTCAGCATTGTGCCTTACCGTCAATAAGAAGGTCCAAGGGATACAGTAAATCTGAAGTGAAGCATCGGAATCTAAAACTGGACACACAGCAGAGGTTCAAATCATAGAAGGAGTGTCAGTCCTCTTGTACTTAAGTCGGCATTGGGCCTTATCGTCAATGAGAAAGTCCAAGGGATACAGTAAACCTGAAGTGAAGCATCGGAATCTAAAACTGGACTCACAGCAGAGGTTCAAATCATAGAAAGTTAGAGTGTCAGTCCTCTTGTACTTAAGTCGGCATTGTGCCTTATCGTCAATAAGAAGGTCCAAGGGATACAGTAAATCGGAAGTGAAGCATCGGAATCTAAAACTGGACTCACAGGAGAGGTTCATATCATAAAAAGGTAGTGTGTTAGTCCTCTTGTACTTAAGTCGGCATTGTGCCTTTTGTAATAAATTCGGATGCAATTTCTGTGTCTCATCGTCAATAAGAAGGTCCAAGGGATACAGAAACCTGAAGTGAAGCATCGGAATCTAAAACTGGAACCACAGCAGAGGTTCAAATCATAGAAAGTTAGAGTGTCAGTCCTCTTGTACTTAAGTCGGCATGTGCCTTATCGTTAATTAGAAGCTCCAAGGGATACAATAAATCTGAGGTGAAGCATCGGAATTTAAAACTGGACTCACAGCAGAGGTTCAAATCACAGAAAGTTAGAGTGGCAGTCCTCTTGTACTTAAGTCGGCATTGTGCCTTATCGTCAATAAGAAGGTCCAAGGGATACAGTAAACCTGAAGTGAAGCATCGGAATCTAAAACTGGACTCACAGCAGAGGTTCCAATCATAGAAAGTTAGAGTGTCAGTCCCCTTGGACTTAATTCGGCATTGTGCATTTTGTATTAAATTTGGATGCAATTTCTGTGTTTCATCGTCAATAAGAAGGTCCTACGGGATATAGTAAACCTGAAGTGAAGCATCGGAATCTAAAACTGGACTCACAGCAGAGGTTCAAATCATAGAAAGTTAGAGTGGCAGTCCTCTTGTACTTAAGTCGGCATTGTGCCTTATCGTCAATAAGAAGGTCCAAGGGATACAGTAAATCTGAAGTGAAGCATCGGAATCCAAAAGTGGACTCACAGGAGAGGTTCAAATCATTGAAAGTTAGTGTGTCAGTCCTCTTGTACTTCAGTCGGCATTGTGCCATTTGTATTAAATTAGGATGCAATTTCTGTGTTTCATCGTCAATAAGAAGCGCCAAGGGATACAGTAAACCTGAAGTGAAGCATCGGAATCCAAAACTGGACTCTCAGCAGAGGCTCAAATCATAGACAATTAGAGAGTCAGTCCTCTTGTACTTAAGTCGTCATTGAGCCTTATCGTCAATAAGAAGGTCCAAGGGATACAGTAAATGTGAAGGGAAGCATCGGATTCTAAAACTGGACTCACAGCACAGGTTCAAATCATAGAAAGTTAGTGTGTCAGTCCTCCTGTACTTAAGTCGGCATTGTGCATTTTGTGTTAAATTCGGATGCAATTTCTGTGTTTCATCGTCAATAAGAAGGTCCGAGGGATGGAGTAAACCTGAAGTGAAACATCGGAATCTAAAACTGGACTCACAGCAGCGGTTCAAATCATAGAAAGTTAGAATGTCAGTCCTCTTGTACATAAGTCGGCATTGTGCCTTATCGTCAATAAAAAGGTCCAAGGGCTACAGTAAATCTGAAGTGAAGAATCGGAATCTAAAACTGGACTCACAGGAGAGGTTCAAATCATAGAAAGTTAGTGTGTCAGTCCTCTTGTACTTAAGTCGTCATTGAGCCTTATCCTCAATAAGAAGGTCCAAGGCATACAGTAAATGTGAAGGGAAGCATCGGAATCTAAAACTGGACTCACAGCAGAGGTTCAAATCATAGAAAGTTAGTGTGTCAGTCCTCCTGTACTTAAGTCGGCATTGTGCGTTTCGTGTTAAGTTCGGATGCAATTTCTGTGTTTCATCGTGAATAAGAAGGTCCGAGGGATAGAAAAAAACCTGAAGTGAAACATCGGAATCTAAAACTGGACTCACAGCAGAGGTTCAAATCATAGAAAACTAGAGTGTCAGTCCTCTTGTACATAAGTCGGCATTGTGCCTTATCGTCAATAAAAAGGTCCAAGGGATACAGTAAATCTGAAGTGAAGAATCGGAATCTAAAACTGGACTCACAGGAGAGGTTCAAATCATAGGAAGTTAGTGTGTCAGTCCTCTTGTACTTAAGTCGGCATTGTGCCTTATCATCAATAAGAAGGTCCAAGGGATACAGTATATATGAAGTGAAGCATCGGAATGTAAAACTGGACTCACAGGAGAGCTTCAAATCATTGAAAGTTAGTTTGTCAGTCCTCTTGTACTTAAGTCGGCATTGTGACTTTTGTATTAAAATCGGATGCAATTTCTGTGTTTCATCTTCAATAAGAAGGTACAAGTGATACAGTAAACCTGAAGTGAAGCATCGGAATCTAAAACTGGACTCACAGCAGAGGTTCAAATCATAGAAAGTTAGAGTGTCAGTCCTCTTGTACTTAAGTCGGCATTGTGCCTTATCGTCAATAAGAAGGTCCAAGGGATACAGTAAACCTTAAGTGAAGCATCGGAATCTAAAACTGGACCCACAGGAGAGGTTCAATACATAGAAGGTTAGAGTGTCAGTCCCCTTGTACTTAAGTCGGCATTGTGCCTTTTGTATAAAATTTGGATGCAATTTCTGTGCTTCATCGTCAATAAGAAGGTCCTAGGGATAGAGTAAACCTAAAGTGAAGCATTGGAATCTAAAACTCGCCTCACAGCAGAGGTTCAAATTATAGAAAGTTAGAGTGTCGGTCCTCTTGTACTTAAGTCGGCATTGTGCCTTATCGTCAATAAGTAGGTCCAAGGGATACAGTAAATATGAAGTGAAGCATCGGAATCTAAAACTGGACTCACAGCAGAGGTTCAAATCATAGAATGTTAGAGTGTCAGTCCTCTTGTACTTAAGTCGGCATTGTGCCTTATCGTCAATAAGTAGGTAAAAGGGATACAGTAAATCTGAAGGGAAGCATCGGAATCTAAAACTGGACACACAGCAGAGGTTCAAATCATAGAAAGTTAGTGTGTTAGTCCTCCTGTACTTAAGTCGGCATTGTGCCTTTTGTGTTAAGTTCGGATGCAATTTCTGTGTTTCATCGTCAATAAGAAGGTCCGAAGGATAGAGAAAACCTGAAGTGAAACATCGGAATCTAAAACTGGACTCACAGCAGTGGTTCAAATCATAGAAAGTTAGAGTGTCAGTCCTCTTGTACATAAGTCGGCATTGTGCCTTATCGTCAATAAAAAGGTCCAAGGTATACAGTAAATCTGAAGTGAAAAATCGGAATCTAAAACTGGACTCAAAGGAGAGGTTCAAATCATAGAAAGTTAGTGTGTCAGTCCTCTTGTACTTAAGTCGGCATTGTGCCTTATCGTCAATAAGAAGGTCCAAGGGATACAGTATATATGAAGTGAAGCATCGGAATGTATTTAACTGGACTCACAGGAGAGGTTCAAATCATAGAAAGTTAGTGTGTCAGCCCTCTTGTACTTAAGTCGGCATTGTGCCTTTTGTATTAAATTTGGATGCAATATTTGTGCTTCATCGTCAATAAGAAGGTCCTAGGGATAAAGTAAACCTGAAGTGAAGCATCGGAATCTAAAACTGGACTCACAGCAGAGGCTCAAATCATAGACAGTTAGAGTGTCAGTCTTCTTGTACTTAAGACGGCATTGTGCCTTATCGTCAATAAGAAGGTCCAAGGGATACAGTAAACCTTAAGCGAAGCATCGGAATCTAAAACTGGACTCACAGGAGAGGTTCCAATCATAGAAAGTTAGAGTGTCAGTCCCCTTGGACTTAAGTCGGCATTGTGCATTTTGTATTAAATTTGGATGCAATTTCTGTGTTTCATCGTCAATAAGAAGGTCCTACGGGATATAGTAAACCTGAAGTGAAGCATCGAAATCTAAAACTGGACTCACAGCAGAGGTTCAAATCATAAAAAGGTAGAGTGGCAGTGCTCTTGTACTTAAGTCGGCATTGTGCCTTATCGTCAATAAGAAGGTCCAAGGGATACAGTAAATCTGAAGTGAAGCATCGGAATCCAAAACTGGACTCACAGGAGAGGTTCAAATCATAGAAAGTTAGTGTGTCAGTCCTCTTGTACTTATGTCGGCATTGTGCCATTTGTATTAAATTAGGATGCAATTTCTGTGTATCATCGTCAATAAGAAGCTCCAAGGGATACAGTAAACCTGAAGTGTAGCATCGGAGTCCAAAACTGGACTCTCAGCAGAGGCTCAAATCATAGGCACTTAGAGAGTCAGTCCTCTTGTACTTAAGTCGTCATTGAGCGTTATCGTCAATAAGAAGGTCAAAGGGATACAGTAAATGTGAAAGCAAGCATCGGAATCTAAAACTTGTCTCACAGCAGAGGTTCAAATCATAGAAAGTTAGTGTGTCAGTCCTCTTGTACTAAGTCGGCATTGTGCCATTTGTATTAAATTGGGATGCAATTTCTGTGTTTCATCGTCAATAAGTAGGTCCAAGGGATACAGTAAACCTGAAGTGAAGCATCGGAATCTAAAACTGGACTCAGAGCAGAGGGTCAAATCATAGAAACTTAGAGAGTCAGTCCTCTTGTACTTAAGTCGTCATTGTGCCTTATCGTCAATAAGATGGTCCAAGGGATACAGTAAATCTGAAGTGAAGCATCGGAATCTATAACTGGACTGACTAGAGAGGTTCAAATCATGGAAAGTTAGTGTGTCAGTCCTCTTGTACATAAGACGGCATTGTGCCTTTTGTATTAAATTCGGATGCAATTTCTGTGTTTCATCGTCAATAAGAAGGTCCAGGGGATACAGTAAACCTGAAGTGAAGCATCGGAATCTAAAACTGGACTCAGAGCAGACGTTCAAATCATAGAAAATTAGAGTGTCAGTCCTCTTATACTTAAGTCGGCATCGTGCCTTATCGTCTATGAGAAGGTCCAAGGGATACAGTAAACCTGAAGTGAAGCATCGGAATCTAAAACTGGACTCACAGCAGAGGCTCACATCATAGACAATTAGAGAGTCAGTCCTCTTGTACTTAAGTCGTCATTGAGCCTTATCGTCAATAAGAAGGTCTAAGGGATACAGTAAATCTGAAGTGAAGCATCGGAATCTAAAACTGGACACACAGCAGAGGTTCAAATCATAGAAAGAGTGCCAGTCCTCTTGTACTTATGTCGGCATTGTGCCTTTTGTATTAAATTCGGATGCAATTTCTGTGTTTCATCGTCAATAAGAAGGTCCAAGTTATACAGTAAACCTGAAGTGAAGCATCGGAATCTAAAACTGGACTCAGAGCAGACGTTCAAATCATAGAAAAATAGAGAGTCAGTCCTCTTGTACTTAAGTCGGCATTGTGCCTTATCGTCAATAGGAAGGTCCAAGGGATACCGTAAACCTGAAGTGATGCATCGGAATCTAAAACAGGAACCACAGCAGAGGTTCAAATCATAGAAAGTTAGAGTGTCAGTCCTCTTGTACGTAAGTCGGCATTGTGCCTTATCGTCAATTAGAAGCTCCAAGATATACAATAAATCTGAAGAGAAGCATCGGAATCTAAAACTGGACTCACAGCAGAGGTTGAAATCATAGAAAGTTAGAGTGTCAGTCCTCTTGTACTTACGTCGGCATTGTGCCTTATCGTCAATAAGAAGGTCCAAGGGATACAGTAAACCTGAAGTGAAGCATCGGAATCTAAAACTGGACTCACAGCAGAGGTTCAAATCATAGAAAGTTAGAGTGTCAGTCCTCTTGTACTTAAGTCGGCATTGTGCCTTATCGTCAATAAGAAGGTCCAAGGGATACAGTTAATCCTGAAGTGAAGCATCGGAATCTAAAACTGAACGCACAGCAGAGGTTGAAAGCATAGAAAGTTAGAGCGTCAGTCCTCTTGTACTTACGTCGGCATTGTGAATTATCGTCAATAAGAAGGTCCAAGGGATACAGTAAACCTGAAGTGAAGCATCGGAATCTAAAACTGGACTCACAGCAGAGGTTCAAATCATAGAAAGTTAGAGTGTCAGTCCTCTAGTACTTAAGTCGGCATTGTGCCTTATCGTCAATAAGAAGGTCCAAGGGATACAGTAAAGCCTGAAGTGAAGCATTCGAATCTAAAACTGGACTCACAGCAGAGGTTCAAGTCATAGAAAGTTAGAGTGTCAGTCCTCTTGCACTTAAGTCGGCATTGTGCCTTATCGTCAATAAGAAGGTCCAAGGGATACAGTATATATGAAGTGAAGCATCGGAATGTAAAACTGGACTCACAGGAGAGGTTAAAATCATAGAAAGTTAGTGTGTCTGTCCTCTTGTACTTAAGTCGGCATTGTGCCTTTTGTATTAAATTCGGATGCAATTTCTGTGTTTCATCTTCAATAAGAAGGTACAAGTGATACAGTAAACCTGAAGTGAAGCATCGGAATCTAAAACTGGACTCACAGCAGAGGTTCAAATCATAGAATGTTAGAGTGTTAGTCCTCTTGTACTTAAGTCGGCATTGTGCCTTATCGTCAATAAGAAGGTCCAAGGGATACAGTAAACCTTAAGTGAAGCATCGGAATCTAAATCTGGACTCACAGGAGAGGTTCAGATAATAGAAAGTTAGAGTGTCAGTCCCGTTGTACTTAAGTCGGCATTGTGAATTTTTTATTAAATTTGGATGCAATTTCTGTGCTTCATCGTCAATAAGAAGGTCCTAGGGATACAGTAAACCTGAAGTGAAGCATCGGAATCTAAAACTGGACTCACAGCAGAGGCTCATATCATAAACAGTTAGATTGTCAGTCCTCTTGTACTTAAGTCGGAATTGTGCCATATCGTCAATAAAAAGTTCCAAGGGATACAGTAAATCTGAAGCGAAGCATCGGAATCTAAAACTGGACTCACAGGAGAGGTTCAAATCATAGAAAGTTAGTGTGTCAGTCCTCTTGTACTTAAGTCGGCATTGTGCCTTTTGTATTAAATTTGTATGCAATTTCTGTGTTTCATCGTCAATAAGAAGGTCCTAGGGATACAGTAAACCTGAAGTGAAGCATCGGAATCTAAAACTCGACTCACAGCAGAGGTTCAAATCATAGAAAGTAAGAGTGTCAGTCCTCTTGTACTTAAGTCGGCATTGTGCCTTATCGTCAATAGGAAGGTCCAAGGGATACAGTAAAACCTGAAGTGAAGTATCGCAATCTAAAAGTGGACTCACAGCAGAGGTTCAAATCATAGAAAGTTAGAGTGTCAGTCCTCTTGTACTTAAGTCGGCATTGTGCCTTATCGTCAATAAGAAGGTCCAAGGTATACAGTAAATATGAAGTGAAGCTTCGGAATCTAAAACTGGACTCACAGGAGAGGTTCAAATCATAAAAAGTTAGAGTGTCAGTCCTCTTGTACTTAAGTCGGCTTTGTGCCTTTTGTATTAAATTCGGATGCAATTTCTGTGTTTCATTGTCAATAAGAGGGTCCTACGGGATATAGTAAACCTGAAGTGAAGCATCGGAATCTAAAACTGGACTCACAGCAGAGGTTCAAATCATAGAAAGTTAGAGTGGCAGTCCTCTTGTACTTAAGTCGGCATTGATTCTTATCGTCAATAAGAAGGTCCAAGGGATACAGTAAATCTGAAGTGAAGCATCGGAATCCAAAACTGGACTCACAGGAGAGGTTCAAATCATAGAAAGTTAGTGTGTCAGTCCTCTTGTACTTCAGTCGGCATTGTGCCATTTGTATTAAATTAGGATGCAATTTCTGTGTTTCATCGTCAATAAGAAGCTCCAAGTGATACAGTAAACCTGAAGTGAAGCTTCGGAATCCTAAACTGGACTCTCAGCAGAGGCTCAAATCATAGACAATTAGAGAGTCAGTCCTCTTGTACTTAAGTCGTCATTAAGCCTTATCGTCAATAAGAAGATCCAAGGGATACAGTAAATGTGAAGGGAAGCATCGGAATCTAAAACTGGACTCACAGCAGAGGTTCAAATCATAGAAAGTTAGTGTGTCAGTCCTCCTGTACTTAAGTCGGCATTGTGCCTTTTGTGTTAAATTCGGATGCAATTTCTGTGTTTCATCGTCAATAAGAAGGTCCGAGGGATACAGTGAAACCTGAAGTGAAGCATCAGAATCTAAAACTGGACTCACAGCAGAGGTTCAAATCATAGAAATTTAGAGTGTCAGTCCTCTTGTACATAAGTCGGCATTGTGCCATTTGTATTTAATTTGGATGCAATTTCTGTGTTTCATCGTCAATAAGAAGGTCCAAGGGATACAGTAAACCTGAAGTGAAGCATCGGAATCTAAAACTGGACTCAGAGCAGAGGTTCAAAACATAGAAACTTAGAGAGTCAGTCCTCTTGTACTTAAGTCGTCATTGTTCCTTATCGTCAATAAGAAGGTCCAAGGGATACAGTAAATCTGAAGTGAAGCATCGGAATCTAAAACTGGACTCACTGGAGAGGTTCAAATCATAGAAAGTTAGTGTGCCAGTCCTCTTGTACATAAGACGGCATTGTGCCTTTTGTATTAAATTCGGATACAATTTCTGTATTTCATCGTCAATAAGAAGGTCCAGGAGATACAGTAAACCTGAAGTGAAGCATCGGAATCTGAAACTGTACTCAGAACACACGTTCAAACCATAGAAAATTAGAGTGTCAATCCTCTTATACTTAAGTCTGCATCGTGCCTTATCGTCTATGAGAAGGTCCAAGGGATACAGTAAACCTGAAGTGAAGCATCGGAATCTAAAACTGTACTCACAGCAGAGGTTCAACTCATAGAAAGTTAGAGTGTCAGTACTCTTGGACTTAAGTCGGCATTGTGCCTTATCGTAAAGAAGAAGGTCCAAGGGATACAGTAAACCTGAAGTGAAGGATCGGAATCTAAAACTGGACTCACAGCAGAGGTTCAAATCATAGAAAGTTAGAGTGTGAGTCCTCTTGTACTTAAGTCGGCGTTGTGCCTTACCGTCAAAAAGAAGGTCCAAGGGATACAGTAAATCTGAAGTGAAGCTTAGGAATCTAAAACTGGACACACAACAGAGGTTCAAATCATAGAAAGAGTGTCAGTCCTCTTGTACATAAGTCGGCATTGTGCCGTTTGTATTAAATTCGGATGCAATTTCTGTGTTTCATCGTCAATAAGGAGGTCCAAGTGATACAGTAAACCTGAAGTGAAGCATCGGAATCTAAAACTGGACTCAGAGCAGACGTTCAAATCATAGAAAATTAGAGTGTCAGTCCTCTTGTACTTAAGTCGGCATTGTGCCTTATCGTCAATAAGAAGGTCCAAGGGATACAGTAAACCTGAAGTGAAGCATCGGAAACTAAAACTGGAACCACAGCAGAGGTTCAAATCATAGAAAGTTAGAGTGTCAGTCCTCTTGTACTTAAGTCGGCATTGTGCCTTATCGTCAATTAGAAGCTCCAAGGGATACAATAAATCTGAAGAGAAGCATCGGAATCTAAAACTGGACTCACAGCAGAGGTTGAAATCATAGAAAGTTAGAGTGTCAGTCCTCTTGTACTTAAGTCGGCATTGTGCCTTATCGTCAATAAGAAGGTCCAAGGGATACAGTTAAACCTGAAGTGAAGCATCGGAATCTAAAACTGGACTCACAGCAGAGGTTGAAATCATAGAAAGTTAGAGTGTCAGTCCTCTTGTACTTAAGTCGGCATTGTGCCTTATCATCAATAAGAAGGTCCAAGTGATATAGTAAACCTTAAGTGAAGCATCGGAATCTAAAACTGGACTCAATGGATAGGTTCAAATCATAGAAAGTTAGAGTGTCAGTCCCCTTGTACTTAAGTCGGCATTGTGCCTTTTGTATTAAATTTGGATGCAATTTCTGTGTTTCATCGTCGATAAGAAGGTCCTAGGGATACAGTAAACCTGAAGTAAAGCATCGGAATCTAAAACTGGACTCACAGCAGAGGCTCAAATCATAGACAGTCAGAGTGTCAGTCCTCTTGTACTTAAGTCGGCATTGTGCCTTATCGTCAATAAAAAGGCCCAAGGGATACAGTAAATCTGAAGTGAAGCATCGGAATCTAAAACTGGACTAACTGGTGAGGTTCAAATCAAAGTAAGTTAGTGTGTCAGTCCTCTTGTACTTAAGTCGGCATTGTGCCATTTGTATTAAATTTGGATGCAATTTCTGTGTTTCATAGTCAATAAGAAGGTCCAAGGGATACAGTAAACCTGAAGTGAAGCATCGGAATCTAAAACTGGACTCAGAGCAGAGGTTCAAATCATAGAAACTTAGAGAAACAGTCCTCAAGTACTTAAGTCGTCATTGTGCCTTATCGTCAATAAGAAGGTCCAAGGGATACAGTAAATCTGAAGTGGAGCATCAGAATCTAAAACTGGACTGACTGGAGAGGTTCAAATCATAGAAAGTTAGTGTGTCAGTCCTCTTGTACTTAAGATGGCATTGTGCCTTTTGTATTATATTCGGATGCAATTTCTGTGTTTCATCTTCAATAAGAAGGACCAAGGGATACAGTAAACCTGAAGTGAAGCATCGGAATCTAAAACTGGACTCACAGGAGTGGTTCAAATCATAGAAAGTTAGAGTGTCAGTCCACTTGTACTTATGTCGGCATTGTGCCTTGTGTACTAAATTCGGATGCAATTTCTGTGTTTCATCGTCAAAAAGAAGGTCCAAGGTATACAGTAAACCTGAAGTGAAGCATCGGAATCTAAAGCTGGACTCACAGGAGAGGTTCAAATCATAGAAAGTTAGAGTGTCAGTCCTCTTGTACTTAAGTCGGCATTGTGCCTTTTGTATTAAATTCTGATGCAATTTCTGTGTTTCATCGTCAATAAGAAGGTCCAAGGGAAACATTAACCCTGAAGTGAAGCATCGGAATCTAAAACTGGACTCACAGGAGAGGTTCACATCGTAGAAAGTTAGAGTGTGAGTCCTCTTGTACTTAAGTCGGCATTGTGCCTTATCGTCAATAAGATGGTCCAAGGGATACAGTAAACCTGAAGTGAAGCATCGGAATCAAACCTGGACTCACAGGAGGGCTTCAAATCATAGAAAGTTAGTGTGTCACTCCTCTTGTACGTAAGTCGGCATTGTGCCTTATCGTCAATAAGAAGGTTCAAGGGATACAGTAAACCTGAAGTGAAGCATCGGAATCTAAAACTGGACTCACAGCAGAGGTTCAAATCATAGAAAGTTAGAGTGTCAGTCCTCTTGTACTTAAGTCGGCATTGTGCCTTATCGTCAATAAAAAAGTCGAAGGGATACAGTAAACTTGAAGTGAAGGTCCAAGGGATACAGTAAACCTGAAGTGAAGCATCGGAATCTAAAACTGGACTCACAGCAGAGGTTCAAATCATAGAAAGTTAGAGTGTCAGTCCTCTTGTACTTAAGTCGGCATTGTGCCTTATCGTCAATAAGATGGTCCAAGGGATACAGTAAACCTGAAGTGAAGCATCGGAATCTAAAACTGGACTCACAGGAGGGGTTCAAATCATAGGATGTCAGAGTGTCAGTCCTCTTGTACGTAAGTCGGCATTGTGCCTTTTGTATTAAATTCGGATGCAATTTCTGTGTTTCATCGTCAATACGAAGGTCCAAGGCAAACAGTAAACCTGAAGTGAAGCATCGGAATCTAAGACTGGACTCACAGGAGAGGTTCAAATCATAGAAAATTAGAGTGACAGCCCTCTTGTACCTAAGTCGGCATTGTGCCTTTTGTATTAAATTCGGATGCAATTTCTGTGTTTCATCGCCAATAAGAAGGTCCAAGGGATACAGTTTACCTAAAGTGAAGCATCGGAATCTAAAACTGGCCTCACAGGAGAGGTTCAAATCATAGAAAGTTGGAGTGTCAGTCCTCTTGTACATATGTCGGCATTGTGCCTTTTGTATTCAATTCGGATGCAATTTCTGTGTTTCATCGTCAATAAGATGGTCCAAGGTATACAGTAAACCTGATGTGAAGCATCGGAATCTTTAACTGGACTCACAGGAGGGGTTAAAATCATAGAAAGTTAGAGTGTTAGTCCTCTTGTACTTAAGTCAGCATTGTGCCCTTTGTATTACATTCGGATGCAATTTCTGTGTTTCATCGCCAATAAGACGGTCCAAGGTAAACAGTAAACCTGAAGTGAAGCATCGGAATCTAAAACTGGACTCACAGGAGAGGTTCAAATCATAGAAATTTAGTGTCAGTCCTCTTGTACTGAAGTTAGCATTGTGTCTTTTGTATTAATTTCGGATGCAATTTCTGTGTTTCATCGTCAATAAGAAGGTCCAAGGGATACAGTAAACCTGAAGTGAAGCATCGGAATCTACAACTGGTCTCACAGGATAGGTTCAAATCATAGAAAGTTAGTGTGTCCGTCCTCTTGTACTTAAGTCGGCATTCTGCATTTTGTCTTAAATTCGAATGAAATTTCTGTGTTTCATCGTCAATAAGAAGGTCCAAGGGATACAGTAAACCTGAAGTGAAGCATCGGAATTTAAAACTGGACTCACAGGAGAGGTTCAAATCATAGAGTGTTAGTGTGTCAGTCCTCATGTACTTAAGTCGGTATTGTGCCTTTTGTATTAAATTCGGATGTAATTTCTGTGTTTCATCGTCAATAAGAAGGTCCAAGGTATAGAGTAAACCTGAAGTAAAGGATCGGAACTTAAAACTGGACTCACAGGAGAGGTTCAAATCATAGAAAGTTAGAGTGTCATTCCTCTTGTACTTAAGTCGGCATTGTGCCTTATCGTCAATAAAAAGGTCCAAGGGATACAGTAAACCTGAAGTGAAGGTCCAAGGGATACAGTTAACCTGAAGTGAAGCATCGGAATCTAAAACTGGACTCACAGCATAGGTTCAAATCATAGAAAGTTAGAGTGTCAGTCCTCTTGTACTTAAGTTGGCATTATGATTTTTTTATTAAATTCGGATGCAATTTCTGTGTTTCATCGTCAATAAGAAGGTCCAAGGGATACAGTAAACCTGAAGTGAAGCATCGGAATCTAAAACTGGACTCAGAGCAGAGGTTCAAATCATAGAAACTTAGAGAGTCAGTCCTCTTGTACTTAAGTCGTCATTGTGCCTTATCGTCAATAAGAAGGTCCAAGGGATACAGTAAATCTGAAGTGAAGCATCGGAATCTACAACTGGACTCACTGGAGAGGTTCAAATCATAGAAAGTTAGTGTGTCAGTCCTCTTGTACATAAGACGGCATTGTGCCTTTTGTATTAAATTCGGATGCAATTTCTGTGTTTCATCGTCAATAAGAAGGTCCAGGGGATACAGTAAACCTGAAGTGAAGCATCGGAATCTAAAACTGGACTCAGAACAGACGTTCAAATCATAGAAAGTTAGAGTGTCCGTCCTCTTGTACTTAAGTCGGCATTGTGCCTTATCGTCAATAAGAAGGTCCTAGGGATACAGTAAATATGAAGTGAAGCATCGGAATGTAAAACTGGACTCACAGGAAAGGATCAAATCATAGAAAGTTAATGTGTCAGTCGTCTTGTACTTAAGTCAGCATTGTGCCTTTTGTATTAAATTCGGATGCAATTTCTGTGTTTCATCGTCAATAAGAAGGTACAAGTGATACAATAAACCTCAAGTGAAGCATCAGAAACTAAAACTGGACTTATAGCAGAGGTTCAAATCATAGAAAGTTAGAGTGTCAGTCCTCTTGTACTTAAGTCGGCATTGTGCCTTATCGTCAATAAGAAGGTCCAAGGGATACAGTAAACCTTAAGTGAAGCATCGGAATCTAAAACTGGACTCAATGGATAGGTTCAAATCATAGAAAGTTAGAGTGTCAGTCCCCTTGTACTT
Organism: Schistocerca serialis cubense; assembly: GCF_023864345.2. Taxonomy (NCBI): domain Eukaryota; kingdom Metazoa; phylum Arthropoda; class Insecta; order Orthoptera; family Acrididae; genus Schistocerca; species Schistocerca serialis. The sequence goes on from NC_064645.1 coordinate 86,097,285, forward strand.
AAGTCGGCATTGTGCCTTTTGTATTAAATTTGGATGCAATTTCTGTGTTTCATCGTCAATAAGAAGGTCCTAGGGATACAGTAAACCTGAAGTGAAGCATCGGAATCTAAAACTGGACTCACAGCAGAGGCTCAAATCATAGACTGTTAGAGTGTCAGTCCTCTTGTACTTAAGTCGGCATTGTGCCTAATCGTCAATAAAAAGGTCCAAGGGATAAGGGAAACCTGAAGTGAAGCATCGGAATCTAAAACTGGACTCTCAGGAGAGGTTCAAATAATAGAAAGTTAGAGTGTCAGTCCTCTTGTACTTAAGTCGGCATTGTGCCTTTTGGATTAAATTCAGGTGCAATTTCTGTGTTTCATCGTCAATAAGAAGGTCCAAGGGAAACAGTAATCCTGAAGTGAAGCATCGGAATCTAAAACTGGACTCACAGGAGAGGTTCAAATCATAGAAAGTTAGAGTGTCCGTCCTCTTGTACTTAAGTCGCCATTGTGCCTTTTGTATTAAATTTGGATGCAATTTCTGTGTTTCATCGTCAATAAGAAGGTCCTAGGGATACAGTAAACCTGAAGTGAAACATCGGAATCTAAAACTGGACTCAGAGCAGAGGTTCAAATCATAGAAACTTAGAGAGTCAGTCCTCATGTACTTAAGTCGTCGTTGTGCCTTATCGTCAATAAGAAGGTCCAGGGGATACAGTAAATCTGAAGTGGAGCATCAGAATCTAAGACTGGACTGACTGGAGAGGTTCAAATCATAGAAAGTTAGTGTGTCAGTCCTCTTGTACTTAAGATGGCATTGTGCCTTTTGTATTGAATTCGGATGCAATTTCTGTTTTTCATCGTCAGTAAGAAGGTCCAGGAGATACAGCAAACCTGAAGTGAAGCATCGGAATCTAAAACTGGCCTCACAGCGGATGTTCAAATCATAGAAAGTTAGAGTGTCAGTCCTCTTGTACTTAAGTCGGCGTTGTGCCTTTTGTATTAAATTCGGATGCAATTTCTATGTTTCATCGTCAATATGAAGGTCCAAGGGATACAGTAAACCTGAAGTGGAGCATCGGAATCTAAAACTGGTCTCACAGCAGAGGTTCAAATCATCGAAAGTTAGAGTGTCAGTCCTCTTGTACTTAAGTCATCATTGTGCCTTATCGTCAGTAAGAAGGTCCAAGGGATACAGAAAACCTGAAGTGAAGCATCGGAATCTAAAACTGGACTCACAGGAGAGGTTCAAATAATAGAAAGTTAGAGTGTCAGTCCTCTTGTACTTAAGTCGGCATTGTGCCTTTTGGATTAAATTCAGGTGCAATTTCTGTGTTTCATCGTCAATAAGAAGGTCCAAGGGAAACAGTAATCCTGAAGTGAAGCATCGGAATCTAAAACTGGACTCACAGGAGAGGTTCAAATCATAGAAAGTTAGAGTGTCCGTCCTCTTGTACTTAAGTCGCCATTGTGCCTATTGTATTACATTCGGATGCAATTTCTGTGTTTCATCGCCAATAAGAAGGTCCAAAGGATACAGATAACCAGGAGTGAAGCATCGGAATCTAAAACTGGACTCAAAGGAGTGGTTCAAATCATAGAAAGTTAGAGTGTCAGTCCACTTGTACTTATGTCGGCATTGTGCCTTTTGTATTAAATTCGGATGCAATTTCTGTGTTTCATCGTCAATAAGAAGGACCAAGGGATACAGTAAACCTGAAGTGAAGCATCGGAATCTAAAACTGGACTCGCAGGAGTGGTTCAAATCATAGAAAGTTAGAGTGTCAGTCCACTTGTACTTATGTCGGCATTGTGCCTCTTGTATTAAATTCGGATGCAATTTCTGTGTTTCATCGTCAAAAAGAAGGTCCAAGGTATACAGTAAACCTGAAGTGAAGCATCGGAATCTAAAGCTGGACTCACAGGAGAGGTTCAAATCATAGAAAGTTAGAGTGTCAGTCCTCTTGTACTTAAGTCGGCACTGTGCCTTTTGTATTAAATTCTGATGCAATTCCTGTGTTTCATCGTCAATTAGAAGGTCCAAGGGAAACATTAACGCTGAAGTGAAGCATCGGAATTTAAAACCGGACTCGCAGGAGAGATTCAAATCGTAGAAAGTTAGAGTGTGAGTCCTCTTGTACTTAAGTCGGCATTGTGCCTTATCGTCAATAAGATGGCCCAAGGGATACCGTAAACCTGAAGTGAAGCATCGGAATCTAAACCTGGACTCACAGGAGGGCTTCAAATCATAGAAAGTTAGTGTGTCACTCCTCTTGTACGTAAGTCGGCATTGTGCCTTATCGTCAATAAGAAGGTTCAAGGGATACAGTAAACCTGAAGTGAAGCATCGGAATCTAAAACGGGACTCACAGGAGAGGTTCTAATCATAGAAAGTTAGAGTGTCAGTCCTCTTGTACTTAAGTCGGCATTGTGCCTTATCGTCAATAAGATGGTCCTAGGGATACAGTAAACCTGAAGTGAAGCATCGGAATCTAAAACTGGACTCACAGCAGTGGTTCAAATCATAGAAATTTTAGAGTGTCGGTCCTCTTGTACTTAAGCGGCATTGTGCCTTACCGTCAATATAAAAGTCGAAGGGATACAGTAAACTTGAAGTGAAGGTCCAAGGGATACAGTAAACCTGAAGTGAAGCATCGGAATATAAAACTGGACTCACAGCAGAGGTTCAAATCATAGAAAGTTAGAGTGTCAGTCCTCTTGTACTTAAGTCGGCATTGTGCTTTATCGTCAATAAGAAAGTCCAAGGGATACAGTAAACCTGAAGTGAAGCAACGGAATCTAAAACTGGACTCACAGGAGAGGTTCAAATCATAGAAAGTTAGTGTATCAGTCCTCTTGTACTTAAGTCGGCATTGTGATTTATCGTCAATAAGATGGTCCAAGGGATCTGTAAACCTGAAGTGAAGCATCGGAATCTAAAACTGGACTCACAGGAGGGGTTCAAATCATAGGATGTCAGAGTGTCAGTCCTCTTGTACTGAAGTCGGCATTGTGCCTTTTGTATTAAATTCGGATCGAATTTTTGTGTTTCATCGTCAATACGAAGGTCCAAGGGAAACAGTAAACCTGAAGTGAAGCATCGGAATCTAAAACTGGACTCACAGCAGAGGTTCAAATCATAGAAAGTTAGAGTGTCAGTCCTCTTGTACATAAGTCGGCATTGTGCCTTTTGTATTAAATTCGGATGCAATTTCTATGTTTCATCGTCAATATGAAGGTCCAAGGGATACAGTAAACCTGAAGTGGAGCATCGGAATCTAAAACTGGTCTCACTGCAGAGGTTCAAATCATCGAAAGTTAGAGTGTCAGTCCTCTTGTACTTAAGTCATCATTGTGCCTTATCGTCAATAAGAAGGTCCAAGGGATACAGGAAACCTGAAGTGATGCATCGGAATTTAAAACTGGACTCACAGGAGAGGTTCAAATCATAGAAAGTTAGTGTATCAGTCCTCTTGTACTTAAGTCGGCATTGTGCCTTATCGTCAATAAGAAGGTCCAAGGGATACAGAGAACCTGAAGTGAAGCATCGGAATCTAAAACTGGACTCTCAGGAGAGGTTCAAATCATAGAAAGTTAGAGTGTCAGTCCTCTTGTATTTAAGTCTGCATTGTGCCTTTTGGATTAAATTCAGGTGCAATTTCTGTGTTTCATCGTCAATAAGAAGGTCCAAGGGAAACAGTAATCCTGAGGTGAAGCATCGGAATCTAAAACTGGACTCACAGGAGAGGTTCAAATCATAGAAAATTAGAGTGTCCGTCCTCTTGTACTTAAGTCGCCATTGTGCCTTTTGTATTACATTCGGATGCAATTTCTGTGTTTCATCGCCAATAAGAAGGTCCAAAGTATATAGTTAACCAGAAGTGAGGCATCGCAATCTAAAACTGGACTCAAAGGAGTGGTTCAAATCATAGAAAGTTAGAGAGTCGGTCCACTTGTACTTATGTCGGCATTGTTCCTTTTGTATTAAATTCGGATGCAATTTCTGTGTTTCATCGTCAATAAGAAGGACCAAGGGATACAGTAAACCCGAAGTGAAGCATCGTAATCTAAAACGGGACTCACAGGAGAGGTTCTAATCATAGAAAGTTAGAGTGTCAGTCCTCTTGTACTTAAGTCGGCATTGTGCCTTATCGTCAATAAGATGGTCCCTGGGATACAGTAAACCTGAAGTGAAGCATCGGAATCTAAAACTGGACTCACAGCAGTGGTTCAAATCATAGAAATTTTAGAGTGTCAGTCCTCTTGTACTTAAGTCGGCATTGTGCCTTACCGTCAATAAAAAAGTCGAAGGGATACAGTAAACTTGAAGTGAAGGTCCAAGGGATACAGTAAACCTGAAGTGAAGCATCGGAATCTAAAACTGGACTCACAGCAGAGGTTCAAATCATAGAAAGTTAGAGTGTCAGTCATCTTGTACTTAAGTCGGCATTGTGCCTTATCGTCAATAAGAAGGTCCAAGGGATACAGTTAAACCTGAAGTGTAGCATCGGAATCTAAAACTGGACGCACAGCAGAGGTTCAAATCATAGAAAGTTAGAGTGTCAGTCCTCTAGTACTTAAGTCTCCATTGTGCCTTATCGTCAATAAGAAGGTCCAAGGGATACAGTAAATATGAAGTGAAGCATCGGAATGTAAAACTGGACTCACAGGAGAGGATCAAATCATAGAAAGTTAGTGTGTCAGTCGTCTTGTACTTTAGTCAGCATTGTGCCTTATTGTCAATGAGAAGGTCCAAGGGATACAGTAAACCTTAAGTGATGCATCGGAATCTAAAACTGGACTCAATGGATAGGTTCAAATCATAGAATGTTAGAGTGTCAGTCCCCTTGTATTAAATTCGGATGCAATTTCTGTGTTTCATCGTCAATAAGAAGGTACAAGTGATACAATAAATCTGAAGTGAAGCATCGGGATCTAAAACTGGACTTATAGCAGAGGTTCAAATCATAGAAAGTTAGAGTGTCAGTCCTCTTGTACTTAAGTCGGCATTGTGCCTTATCGTCAATGAGAAGGTCCAAGGGATACAGTAAACCTTAAGTGATGCATCAGAATCTAAAACTGGACTCAATGGATAGGTTCAAATCATAGAATGTTAGAGTGTCAGTCCCCTTGTACTTAAGTCGGCATTGTGCCTTTTGTATTAAATTTGGATGCAATTTCTGTGTTTCATCGTCAATAAGAATGTCCTAGGGATACAGTAAACCTGAAGTGAAGCATCGGAATCTGAAACTGGACTCACAGCAGAGGCTCAAATCATAGACAGTTAGAGTGTCAGTCCTCTTGTACTTAAGATGGCATTGTGCCTTTTGTATTAAATTCGGATGCAATTTCTGTTTTTCATCGTCAATAAGAAGGTCCAGGAGATACAGCAAACCTAAAGTGAAGCATCGGAATCTAAAACTGGACTCACAGCAGATGTTCAAATCATAGAAAGTTAGAGTGTCAGTCCTCTTATACTTAAGTCGGCTTTGTGGCTTATCGTCAATAAGAAGGTGAAAGGGATACAGTAAATCTGAAGTGAAGCATCGGAATCTAAAACTGTACTCAAAGCAGAGGTTCAAATCATAGAAAGTTAGTGTGTCAGTCCTCTTGTACTTAGGTCGGCATTGTGCCTTATCGTCTATGAGAAGGTCCAAGGGATACAGTAAACCTGAAGAGAAGCATCGCAATCTAAAACTGGACTCACAGCCGAGGTTCAAGTCATAGAAAGTTATAGTGTCAGTCCTCTTGTACTTAAGTCGGCATTGTGCCTTTTCGTCAATAAGCAGGTCCAAGGGATACAGTAAACCTGAAGTGAAGCATCGGAATCTAAAACTGGACTCACAGCAGAGGTTCAAATCATAGAAAGTTAGTGTGTCAGTCCTCTTGTACTTAAGTCGGCATAGTGCCTTATTGTCAATAAGAATGTCCAAGGGATACAGTAAATCTGAAGTGAAGCATCGGAATCTAAAACTGGCCTCACAGCAGAGGTTCAAATCATAGAAAGTTAGAGTGTCAGTCCTCTTGTACTTAAGTCGGCATTGTGCCTTTTGTATTAAATTCGGATGCAATTTCTATGTTTCATCGTCAATATGAAGGTCCAAGGGATACAGTAAACCTGAAGTGGAGCATCGGAATCTAAAACTGGTCTCACAGCAGTGGTTCAAATCATCGAAAGTTAGAGTGTCAGTCCTCTTGTACTTAAGTCGGCATTGTGCCTTTTGGATTAAATTCAGGTGCAATTTCTGTGTTTCATCGTCAATACGAAGGTCCAAGGGAAACAGTAATCCTGAAGTGAAGCATCGGAATCTGAAACTCAACTCACAGGAGAGGTTCAAATCATAGAATGTTAGAGTGTCCGTCCTCTTGTACTTAAGTCGCCATTGTTCCTTTTGTATTACATTCGGATGCAATTTTTCAGTTTCATCGCCAATAAGAAGGTCCAAAGGATACAGTTAACAAGAAGTGAAGCATCGGAATCTAAAACTGGACTCAAAGGAGTGGTTCAAATCATAGAAAGTTAGAGTGTCAGTCCACTTGTACTTATGTCGGCATTGTGCCTTTTGTATTAAATTCGGATGCAATTTCTGTGTTTCATCGTCAATAAGAAGGACCAAGGGATACAGTAAACCTGAAGTGAAGCATCGGAATCTAAAACTGCACTCACAGGAGTGGTTCAAATCATAGAAAGTTAGAGTGTCAGTCCACTTGTACTTATGTCGGTATTGTGCCTTTTGTATTAAATTCGGATGCAATTTCTGTGTTTCATCGTCAAAAAGAAGGTCCAAGGTATACAGTAAACCTGAAGTGAAGCATCAGAATCTAAAGCTGGACTCACAGGAGAGGTTCAAATCATAGAAAGTTAGAGTGTCAGTCCTCTTGTACTTAAGTCGGCATTGTGCCTTTTGTAATAAATTCTGATGCAATTTCTGTGTTTCATCGTCAATAAGAAGGTCCAAGGGAAACATTAGCCCTGAAGTGAAGCATCGGAATCTAAAACTGGACTCACAGGAGAGGTTCAAATCGTAGAAAGTTAGATTGTGAGTCCTCTTGTACTTAAGTCGGCATTGTGCCTTATCGTCAATAAGATGGTCCAAGGGATACAGTAAACCTGAAGTGAAGCATCGGAATCTAAACCTGGACTCACAGGAGGGGTTCAAATCATAGAAAGTTAGTGTGTCAGTCCTCTTGTACTTAAGTCGGCATTGTGCCTTATCGTCAATAAGATGGTCCAAGGGATACAGTAAACCTGAAGTGAAGCATCGGAATCTAAAACTGGACTCACAGGAGGGGTTCAAATCATAGGATGTCTGAGTGTCAGTCCTCTTGTACTTAAGTCGGCATTGTGCCTTTTGTATTAAATTCGGATGCAATTTCTGTGTTTCATCGCCAATAAGAAGGTCCAAGGGATACAGTTAACCTAAAGTGAAGCATCGGAATCTAAAACTGAACTCACAGGAGAGGTTCAAATCATAGAAAGTTAGAGTGTCAGTCCTCTTGTACATATGTCGGCATTGTGCCTTTTGTATTCAATTCGGATGCAATTTCTGTGTTTCATCGTCAAAAAGATGGTCCAAGGTATACAGTAAACCAGATGTGAAGCATCGGAATCTTTAACTGGACTCACAGGAGGGGTTCAAATCATAGAAAGTTAGAGTGTTAGTCCTCTTGTACTTAAGTCAGCATTGTGCCCTTTGTATTACATTCGGATGCAATTCCTGTGTTTCATCGCCAATAAGACGGTCCAAGGTAAACAGTAAACCTGAAGTAAAGCATCGGAATCTAAATCTGGACTCACAGGAGAGGTTCAAATCATAGAAATTTAGTGTCAGTCCTCTTGTACTGAAGTTAGCATTGTGTCTTTTGTATTAATTTCGGATGCAATTTCTGTGTTTCATCGTCAATAAGAAGGTCCAAGGGATACAGTAAACCTGAAGTGAAGCATCGGAATCTACAACTGGTCTCACCGGAGAGGTTCAAATCATAGAAAGTTAGTGTGTCAGTCCTCTTGTACTTAAGTCGGCATTCTACATTTTGTCTTAAATTCGAATGAAATTTCTGTGTTTCATCGTCAATAAGAGGGTCCAAGGGATACAGTAAACCTGAAGTGAAGCATCGGAATTTAAAACTGGACTCACAGGAGAGGTTCAAATCATAGAATGTTAGTGTGTCAGTCCTCATGTACTTAAGTCGGCATTGTGCCTTTTGTATTAAATTCGGATGTAATTTCTGTGTTTCATCGTCAATAAGAAGGTCCAAGGTATAGAGGAAACCTGAAGTAAACGATCGGAACTTAAAAGTGGACTCACAGGAGAGGTTCAAATCATAGGAAGTTAGAGTGTCATTCTTCTTGTACTTAAGTCGGCATTGTGCCTTATCGTCAATAAAAAGGTCCAAGGGATACAGTAAATCTGAAGTGAAGGTCCAAGGGATACAGTAAACCTGAAGTGTAGCATCGGAATCTAAAACTGGACTCACAGCATAGGTTCAAATCATAGAAAGTTAGAGTGTCAGTCCTCTTGTACTTAAGTCGGCATTGTGCCTTTTGTATAAAATTCGGATGCAATTTCTTTGTTTCATCGTCAATAAGATGGTCCAAAGGAAACAGTAAACCTGAAGTGAAGCATCGGAAACTAAAACTGGACTCACAGGAGAGGTTCAAATCACAGAAAATTAGTGTGTCAGTCCTCTTGTACTTAAGTCGGCATTGTGACTTTTGTATTAAATTCGGATGCAATTTCTATGTTTCATCGTCAATATGAAGGTCCAAGGAATACAGTAATCCTGAAGTGAAGCTTCGGAATCTTAAACTGGACTCACAGGAGATGTTCAAATCATAGAAAGTTAGAGTGTCGGTCCTCTTGTACTTAAGTCGCCATTGTGCCTTTTGCATTAAATTCGGATGCAATTTCTTTGTTTCATCGTCAATAAAAAGGTCCAAAGGAAACAGTAAACCTGAAGTGAAGCATCGGAATCTAAAACTGGACTCACAGGAGAGGTTCAAATTATAGAAAGTTAGTGTATCAGTCCTCTTGTACTTAAGTCGGCATTGTGCCTTATCGTCAATAAGAAGGTCCAAGGGATACAGAAAACCGGAAGTGAAGCATCGGAATCTAAAACTGGACTCTCAGGAGAGGTTCAAATCATAGAAAGTTAGAGTGTCAGTCCTCTTGTACTTAAGTCGGCATTGTGCCTTTTGGATTAAATTCAGGTGCAATTTCTGTGTTTCATCGTCAATAAGAAGATCCAAGGGAAACAGTAATCCTGAAGTGAAGCTTCGGAATCTTAAACTGGACTCACAGGAGATATTCAAATCATAGAAAGTTAGAGTGTCGGTCCTCTTGTACTTAAGTCGCCATTGTGCCTTTTGCATTAAATTCGGATGCAATTTCTGTGTTTCATCGCCAATAAGAAGGTCCAAAGGATACAGTTAACCAGAAGTGAAGCATCGGAATCTAAAACTGGACTCAAAGGAGTGGTTCAAATCATACAAAGTTAGAGTGTCAGTCCACTTGTACTTATGTCGGCATTGTGCCTTTTGTATTAAATTCGGATGCAATTTCTGTGTTTCATCGTCAATAAGATGGACCAAGGGATACAGTAAACCTGAAGTGAAGCATCGGAATCTAAAACTGGACTCACAGGAGTGGTTCAAATCATAGTAAGTCAGAGTGTCAGTCCACTTGTACTTATGTCGGCATGGTGCCTTTTGTATTAAATTCGGATGCAATTTCTGTGTTTCATCGTCAAAAAGAAGGTCCAAGGTAAACAGTAAACCTGAAGTGAAGCATCGGAATCTAAAACTGGACTCACAGGAGAGGTTCAAATCATAGAAAGTTAGAGTCAGTCCTCTTGTACTTGAGTTAGCCTTGTGCCATTTGTATTAAATTCGGATGCAATTTCTGTGTTTCATCGTCAATAAGAAGGTCCAAGGTATAGAGTAAACCTGAAGTGAAGCATCGGAATCTAAAGCTGGACTCACAGGAGAGGTTCAAATCATAGAAAGTTAGAGTGTCAGTCCTCTTGTACTTAAGTCGGCATTGTGCCTTTTGTATTAAATTCTGATGCAATTTCTGTGTTTCATCGTCAATAAGAAGGTCCAAGGGAAACATTAACCCTGAAGTGAAGCATCGGAATCTAAAACTGGACTCACAGGAGAGGTTCAAATCGTAGAAAGTTAGAGTGTGAGTCCTCTTGTACTTAAGTCGGCATTGTGCCTTATCGTCAATAAGAAGGTCCAAGGGATACAGTAAACCTGAAGTGAAGCATGGAATCTAAACCTGGACTCACAGGAGGGCTTCAAATCATAGAAAGTTAGTGTGTCACTCCTCTTGTACGTAAGTCGGCATTGTGCCTTACCGTCAATAAGAAGGTTCAAGGGGTACAGTAAACCTGAAGTGAAGCATCGGAATCTAAAACGGGACTCGCAGCAGAGGTTTTAATCATAGAAAGTTAGAGTGTCAGTCCTCTTGTACGTAAGTCGGCATTGTGCCTTATCGTCAATAAGATGGTCCTAGGGATACAGTAATCCTGAAGTGAAGCATCGGAATCTAAAACTGGACTCACAGCAGTGGTTCAAATCATAGAAATTTTAGGGTGTCATCCTCTTGTACTTAAGTCGGCATTGTGCCTTACCGTCAATAATAAAGTCCAAGGAATACAGTAAACTTGAAGTGAAGGTACAAGGGATTCAGTAAACCTGAAGTGAAGCAACGGAATCTAAAATTGGACTCACAGGAGAGGTTCAAATCATAGAAAGTTAGTGTGTCAGTCCTCTTGTACTTAAGTCGGCATTGTGCCTTATCGTCAATAAGATGGTCCAAGGGATACAGTAAACCTGAAGTGAAGCATCGGAATCTAAAACTGGACTCACAGGAGGGGTTCAAATCATAGGATGTCAGAGTGTCAGTCCTCTTGTACTTAAGTCGGCATTGTGCCTTTTGTATTAAATTCGGATGCAATTTCTGTGTTTCATCGTGAATACAAAGGTCCAAGTGAATCAGTAAACCTGAAGTGAAGCATCGGAATCTAAAACTGGACACACAGGAGAGGTTCAAATCATAGAAAATTAGAGTGTCAGCCCTCTTGTACCTAAGTCGGCATTGTGCCTTTTGTATTATATTCGGATGCAATTTCTGTGTTTCATCGCCAATAAGAAGGTCCAACGTAAACAGTAAACCTGAAGTGAAGCATCGGAATCTAAAACTGGACTCACAGAAGAGGTTCAAATCATAGAAATTTAGTGTCAGTCCTCTTGTACTGAAGTTAGCATTGTGTCTTTTGTTTTAATTTCGGATGCAGTTTCTGTGTTTCATCGTCAATAAGAAGGTCCAAGGGATACAGTAAACCTGAAGTGAAGCATCGGAATCTACAACTGGTCTCACAGGAGAGGTTCAAATCATAAAAAGTTAGTGTGTCAGTCCACTTGTACTTAAGTCGGCATTCTGCATTTTGTCTTAAATTCGAATGAAATTTCTGTGTTTCATCGTCAATAAGAAGGTCCAAGGGATACAGTAAACCTGAAGTGAAGCATCGGAATTTGAAACTGGACTCACAGGAGAGGTTCAAATCATAGAATGTTAGTGTGTCAGTCCTCATGTACTTAAGTCGGCATTGTGCCTTTTGTATTAAATTCGGATGTAATTTCTGTGTTTCATCGTCAAAAAGAAGTTCCAAGGTATAGAGTAAACCTGAAGTATAGGATCGGAACTTAAAACTGGACTCACAGGAGAGGTTCAAATCATAGAAAGTTAGAGTGTCAGTCCTCTTGTACTTATGTCGGCATTGTGCCTTTTGTATAAAATTCGGATGCAATTTCTTTGTTTCATCGTCAATAAGAAGGTCCAAGGGAAACAGTAAACCTGAAGTGAAGCATCGGAAACTAAAACTGGACTCACAGGAGAGGTTCAAATCATAGAAAATTAGTGTGTCAGTCCTCTTGTACTTAAGTCGGCATTGTGCCTTTTGTATTAAATTCGGATGCTATTTCTGTGTTTCATCGTCTATAAGAAGGTCCAAGGGATACAGTAAACCTGAAGTGAAGCATCGGAATCTAAAACTGGACTCACAGGAGAGGTTCAAATCATAGAATGTTAGTGTGTCAGTCCTCTTGTACTTAAGTCGGCATTGTGCCTTTTGTATTAAATTCGGATGCAATTTCTGTGTTTCATCGTCAATAAGAAGGTCCAAGGGATACAGTAGACCTGAAGTGAAGCATCGGATTCCAAAACTGGACTCACAGGAGAGGTTCGAGTCATAGAAAGTTAGTGTGTCAGTCCTCTTGTACTTAAGTCGGCATTGTGCCTTTTGTATTAAATTCGGATGCAATTTATGTGTTTCGTCGTCAATAAGAAGGTCCAAGGGAAACAGTATACCTGAAGTGAAGCATCGGAATCTAAAGCTGGACTCAAAGGAGAGTTTCAAATCATAGTAAGTTAGTGTCACAGTCCTCTTGTACTTAAGTCGGCATTGTGCCTTTTGTATTAAATTCGGATGCAATTTCGGTGTTTCATCGTCAATAAGAATGTCCAAGGGAGACAGTAAACCTGAAGTGAAGCATCGGAATCTAAAACTGAACTCACAGGAGAGGTTCAAATCATAGAAAGTTAATGTGTCAGTCCTCTTGTACTTAAGTCGGCATTGTGCCTTTTGTATTATATTCGGACGCAATTTCTGTGTTTTATCGTCAATAGGAAGGTCCAAGGGATACAGTAAACCTGAAGTGAAGCATCGGAATCTCAAACTGGACTCACAGGAGTGGTTCAAATCATAGATAGTTAGGGTGTCAGTCTTCTTGTACTTAAGTCGGCATTGTGCCTTATCGTCAATAAGAAGGTCCAAGGGATACAGTAAACCTGAAGTGAAGCATCGGAATCTAAAACTGGACTCACAGGAGAGATTCAAATCACAGAAAGTTAAGGTGTCAGTCCTCTTGTACTTAAGTCGGCATTGTGCCTTTTCTATTAAATTCGGATGCAATTTCTGTGTTTCATCGTCAATAAGAAGGTCCAAGGGAAACAGTAAACCTAAAGTGAAGCATCGGAATCTAAAACTGGACTCACAGGAGAGGTTCAATACATAGCAAGTTAGTGTGTCAGTCCTCTTGTACTTAAGTCGGCATTGTGCCTTTTGTATTAAATTCGGATGCAATTTCTGTGTTTCATCGTCAATAAGAAGGTCCAAAGGATGCAGTAAACCTGAAGTGAAGCAGCGGAATCTAAAACTGGACTCACAGGGGAGGTTCAAATCATAGAAAGTTAGTGTGTCAGTCCTCTTGTACTTAAGTCGGCATTGTGCCTTTTGTATTAAATTCGGATGCAATTTCTTTGTTTCATCGTCAATAGGAAGGTCCAAGGGAAACAGTAAACCTGAAGTGAAGCATCGGAATCTAAAACTGGACTCACAGGAGGGGTTCAAATCATAGGATGTCTGAGTGTCAGTCCTCTTGTACTTAAGTCGGCATTGTGCCTTTTGTATTAAATTCGGATGCAATTTCTGTGTTTCATCGCCAATAAGAAGGTCCAAGGGATACAGTTAACCTAAAGTGAAGCATCGGAATCTAAAACTGGACTCACAGGAGAGGTTCAAATCATAGAAAGTTAGAGTGTCAGTCCTCTTGTACATATGTCGGCATTGTGCCTTTTGTATTCAATTCGGATGCAATTTCTGTGTTTCATCGTCAAAAAGATGGTCCAAGGTATACAGTAAACCAGATGTGAAGCATCGGAATCTTTAACTGGACTCACAGGAGGGGTTCAAATCATAGAAAGTTAGAGTGTTAGTCCTCTTGTACTTAAGTCAGCATTGTGCCCTTTGTATTACATTCGGATGCAATTTCTGTGTTTCATCGCCAATAAGACGGTCCAAGGTAAACAGTAAACCTGAAGTAAAGCATCGGAATCTAAAACTGGACTCACAGGAGAGGTTCAAATCATAGAAATTTAGTGTCAGTCCTCTTGTACTGAAGTTAGCATTGTGTCTTTTGTATTAATTTCGGATGCAATTTCTGTGTTTCATCGTCAATAAGAAGGTCCAAGGGATACAGTAAACCTGAAGTGAAGCATCGGAATCTACAACTGGTCTCACCGGAGAGGTTCAAATCATAGAAAGTTAGTGTGTCAGTCCTCTTGTACTTAAGTCGGCATTGTGCCTTTTGTATTAAATTCGGATGTAATTTCTGTGTTTCATCGTCAATAAGAAGGTCCAAGGTATAGAGTAAACCTGAAGTAAAGGATCGGAACTTAAAAGTGGACTCACAGGAGAGGTTCAAATCATAGGAAGTTAGAGTGTCATTCTTCTTGTACTTAAGTCGGCATTGTGCCTTATCGTCAATAAAAAGGTCCAAGGGATACAGTAAATCTGAAGTGAAGGTCCAAGGGATACAGTAAACCTGAAGTGAAGCATCGGAATCTAAAACTGGACTCACAGCATAGGTTCAAATCATAGAAAGTTAGAGTGTCAGCCCTCTTGTACCTAAGTCGGCATTGTGCCTTTTGTATTATATTCGGATGCAATTTCTGTGTTTCATCGCCAATAAGAAGGTCCAACGTAAACAGTAAACCTGAAGTGAAGCATCGGAATCTAAAACTGGACTCACAGGAGAGGTACAAATCATAGAAATTTAGTGTCAGTCCTCTTGTACTGAAGTTAGCATTGTGTCTTTTGTATTAATTTCGGATGCAATTTCTGTGTTTCATCGTCAATAAGAAGGTCCAAGGGATACAGTAAACCTGAAGTGAAGCATCGGAATCTACAACTGGTCTCACAGGAGAGGTTCAAATCATAAAAAGTTAGTGTGTCAGTCCACTTGTACTTAAGTCGGCATTCTGCATTTTGTCTTAAATTCGAATGAAATTTCTGTGTTTCATCGTCAATAAGAAGGTCCAAGGGATACAGTAAACCTGAAGTGAAGCATCGGAATTTAAAACTGGACTCACAGGAGAGGTTCAAATCATAGAATGTTAGTGTGTCAGTCCTCATGTACTTAAGTCGGCATTGTGCCTTTTGTATTAAATTCGGATGTAATTTCTGTGTTTCATCGTCAATAAGAAGTTCCAAGGTATAGAGTAAACCTGAAGTATAGGATCGGAACTTAAAACTGGACTCACAGGAGAGGTTCAAATCATAGAAAGTTAGAGTGTCAGTCCTCTTGTACTTATGTCGGCATTGTGCCTTTTGTATAAAATTCGGATGCAATTTCTTTGTTTCATCGTCAATAAGAAGGTCCAAGGGAAACAGTAAACCTGAAGTGAAGCATCGGAAACTAAAACTGGACTCACAGGAGAGGTTCAAATCATAGAAAATTAGTGTGTCAGTCCTCTTGTACTTAAGTCGGCATTGTGCCTTTTGTATTAAATTCGGATGCAATTTCTGTGTTTCATCGTCTATAAGAAGGTCCAAGGGATACAGTAAACCTGAAGTGAAGCATCGGAATCTAAAACTGGACTCACAGGAGAGGTTCAAATCATAGAATGTTAGTGTGTCAGTCCTCTTGTACTTAAGTCGGCATTGTGCCTTTTGTATTAAATTCGGATGCAATTTCTGTGTTTCATCGTCAATAAGAAGGTCCAAGGGATACAGTAGACCTGAAGTGAAGCATCGGAATCCAAAACTGGACTCACAGGAGAGGTTCGAATCATAGAAAGTTAGTGTGTCAGTCCTCTTGTACTTAAGTCGGCATTGTGCCTTTTGTATTAAATTCGGATGCAATTTATGTGTTTCGTCGTCAATAAGAAGGTCCAAGGGAAACAGTATACCTGAAGTGAAGCATCGGAATCTAAAGCTGGACTCAAAGGAGAGTTTCAAATCATAGTAAGTTAGTGTCACAGTCCTCTTGTACTTAAGTCGGCATTGTGCCTTTTGTATTAAATTCGGATGCAATTTCGGTGTTTCATCGTCAATAAGAATGTCCAAGGGAAACAGTAAACCTGAAGTGAAGCATCGGAATCTAAAACTGAACTCACAGGAGAGGTTCAAATCATAGAAAGTTAATGTGTCAGTCCTCTTGTACTTAAGTCGGCATTGTGCCTTTTGTATTAAATTCGGACGCAATTTCTGTGTTTTATCGTCAATAGGAAGGTCCAAGGAATACAGTAAACCTGAAGTGAAGCATCGGAATCTCAAACTGGACTCACAGGAGTGGTTCAAATCATAGATAGTTAGGGTGTCAGTCTTCTTGTACTTAAGTCGGCATTGTGCCTTATCGTCAATAAGAAGGTCCAAGGGATACAATAAACCTGAAGTGAAGCATCGGAATCTAAAACTGGACTCACAGGAGAGGTTCAAATCACAGAAAGTTAAGGTGTCAGTCCTTTTGTACTTAAGTCGGCATTGTGCCTTTTCTATTAAATTCGGATGCAATTTCTGTGTTTCATCGTCAATAAGAAGGTCCAAGGGAAACAGTAAACCTAAAGTGAAGCATCGGAATCTAAAACTGGACTCACAGGAGAGGTTCCATACATAGCAAGTTAGTGTGTCAGTCCTCTTGTACTTAAGTCGGCATTGTGCCTTTTGTATTAAATTCGGATGCAATTTCTGTGTTTCATCGTCAATAAGAAGGTCCAAAGGATGCAGTAAACCTGAAGTGAAGCAGCGCAATCTAAAACTGGACTCACAGGGGAGGTTCAAATCATAGAAAGTTAGTGTGTCAGTCCTCTTGTACTTAAGTCGGCATTGTGCCTTTTGTATTAAATTCGGATGTAATTTCTGTGTTTCATCGTCAATAAGAAGTTCCAAGGTATGGAGTAAACCTGAAGTAAAGGATCGGAACTTAAAACTGGACTCACAGGAGAGGTTCAAATCTAGAAAGTTAGAGTGTCAGTCCTCTTGTACTTATGTCGGCATTGTGCCTTTTGTATAAAATTCGGATGCAATTTCTTTGTTTCATCGTCAATAAGAAGGTCCAAGGGAAACAGTAAACCTGAAGTGAAGCATCGGAAACTAAAACTGGACTCACAGGAGAGGTTCAAATCATAGAAAATTAGTGTGTCAGTCCTCTTGTACTTAAGTCGGCATTGTGCCTTTTGTATTAAATTCGGATGCAATTTCTGTGTTTCATCGTCTATAAGAAGGTCCTAGGGATACAGTAAACCTGAAGTGAAGCATCGGAATCTAAAACTGGACTCACAGGAGAGGTTCAAATCATAGAATGTTAGTGTGTCAGTCCTCTTGTACTTAAGTCGGCATTGTGCCTTTTGTATTAAATTCGGATGCAATTTCTGTGTTTCATCGTCAATAAGAAGGTCCAAGGGATACAGTAGACCTGAAGTGAAGCATCGGAAACCAAAACTGGACTCACAGGAGAGGTTCGAATCATAGAAAGTTAGTGTGTCAGTCCTCTTGTACTTAAGTCATCATTGTGCCTTTTGTATTAAATTCGGATGCAATTTATGTGTTTCATCGTCAATAAGAAGGTCCAAGGGAAACAGTATACGTGAAGTGAAGCATCGGAATCTAAAACTGGACTCAAAGGAGAGTTTCAAATCATAGTAAGTTAGTGTGTCAGTCCTCTTGTACTTAAGTCGGCATTGTGCCTTTTGTATTAAATTCGGATGCAATTTCGGTGTTTCATCGTCAATAAGAATGTCCAAGGGAAACAGTAAACCTGAAGTGAAGCATCGGAATCTGAAACTGAACTCACAGGAGAGGTTCAAATCATAGAAACTTAATGTGTCAGTCCTCTTGTACTTAAGTCGGCATTGTGCCTTTTGTATTAAATTCGGACGCAATTTCTGTGTTTCATCGTCAATAGGAAGGTCCAAGGGATACAGTAAACCTGAAGTGAAGCATCGGAATCTCAAACTGGACTCACAGGAGTGGTTCAAATCATAGATAGCTAGGGTGTCAGTCTACTTGTACTTAAGTCGGCATTGTGCCTTATCGTCAATAAGAAGGTCCAAGGGATACAGTAAACCTGAAGTGAAGCATCGGAATCTAAAACTGGACTCACAGGAGAGGTTCAAATCACAGAAAGTTAGTGTGTCAGTCCTCTTGTACTTAAGTCGGCATTGTGCCTTTTCTATTAAATTCGAATGCAATTTCTGTGTTTCATCGTCAATAAGAAGGTCCAAGGGAAACAGTAAACCTAAAGTGAAGCATCGGAATCTAAAACTGGAATCACAGGAGAGGTTCAATACATAGCAAGTTAGTGTGTCAGTCCTCTTGTACTTAAGTCGGCATTGTGCCTTTTGTATTAAATTCGGATGCAATTTCTGTGTTTCATCGTCAATAAGAAGGTCCAAGGTATAGAGTAAACCTGAAGTGAAGGATCGGAACTTAAAACTGGACTCACAGGAGAGGTTCAAATCATAGAACGTTAGAGTGTCAGTCCTCTTGTACTTAAGTCGGCATTGTGCCTTATCGTCAATAAAAAGGTCCAAGGGATACAGTAAACCTGAAGTGAAGCATCGGAATCTAAAACTGGATTCACAGGAGAGGTTCAAATCATAGGATGTTAGAGTGTCAGTCCTCTTGTACTTAAGTTGGCATTGTGCTTTTTTAATTGAATTCGGAGGCAATTTCTGTGTTTCATCGTCAATAAGAAGGTCCAAAGGATGCAGTAAAAATGAAGTGAAGCAGCGGAATCTAAAACTGGACTCACAGGGGAGGTTCAAATCATAGAAAGTTAGTGTGTCAGTCCTCTTGTACTTAAGTCGGCATTGTGCCTTTTGTATTAAATTGGGATGCAATTTCTTTGTTTCATCGTCAATAGGAAGGTCCAAGGGAAACAGTACACCTGAAGTGAAGCATCGGAATCTAAAACTGGACTCACAGGAGAGGTTCAAATCATAGAAAATAAGTGAGTCAGTACTCTTGTACTTAAGTCGGCATTGTGCCTTTTGTAATAAATTCGGATGCAATTTCTGTGTTTCATCGTCAATACGAAGGTCCAAGGGATACAGTGAAGCTGAAGTGAAGCATCGGAACCGAAAACTGGACTCACAGGAGAGGTTCAAATCATAGAAAGTTAGAGTGTCAGTCCTCTTATACTTAGGTCGGCATTGTGTCTTTTGTATTAAATTCGGATGCAATTTCTGTGTTTCATCGTCAATAAAAATGTCCAAGGGAAACAGTAAACCTGAAGTGAAGCATCGGAATCTAAAACTGGATTCACAGGAGAGGTTCAAATCATAGGATGTTAGTGTGTCAGTCCTCTGGTTCTTAAGTCGGCATTGTGCCTTTTGCATTAAATTCGGATGCAATTTCTGTGTTTCATCGTCAATAGGAAGGTCCAAGGGATACAGTATACCTGAAGTGAAGCATCGGAATCTAAAACTGGACTCACAGCAGAGGTTCAAATCATAGAAAATTAGTGTGTCAGTCCTCTTGTACTTAAGTCGGCATTGTGCCTTTTGTATTAAACTCGGATGCAATGTCTGTGTTTCATCGTCAATAAGAAGGTCCAAGAGATACAGTAAACCTGAAGTGAAGCATCGGAATCTAAAACTGGACTCACAGGAGAGGTTCAAATCATAGAATGTTAGTGTGTCAGTCCTCTTGTACTTAAGTCGGCATTGTGCCTTTTGTATTAAATTCGGATGCAATTTCTGTTTTTCATCGTCAATAAGAAGGTCCAAGGGAAACAGTAAACCTGAAGTGAAGCATCGGAACCGAAAACTGGACTCACAGGAGAGGTTCAAATCATAGAAAATTAGAGTGTCAGTCCTCTTGTACTTAAGTCGGCATTATGCCTTTTGTATTAAATTCGGATGCAATTTCTGTGTTTCATCGTCAATATGAAGGTCCAAGGGAAACAGTAAACCTGAAGTGAAGCATCGGAATCTAAAACTGGATTGACAGGAGAGGTTTAAATCATAGAATGTTAGTGTATCAGTCCTCTGGTTCTTAAGTCGGCATTGTGCCTTTTGCACTAAATTCGGATGCAATTTCTGTGTCTCATCGTCAATATGAAGGTCCAAGGGATACAGTAAACCTGAAGTGAAGCATCGGAATCTAAAACTGGACTCACAGGAGAGGTTCAAGTCATAGAAAGTTATTGTGTTAGTCCTCTTTTACTTAAGTCGGCATTGTGCCTTTTGTATTAATTTCGGATGCAATTACTGTGTTTCATCGTCAATAAGAAGGTCCAAGGGAAACAGTAAACCTGAAGTGAAGCATCGGAATCTAAAACTGGACTCACAGGAGAGGTTCAAATCATGGAAGGTTAGTGTGTCAGTCCTCTTGTACTTAAGACGGCATTGTGCATTTTGTATTAAATTCGGACGCAATTTCTGTGTTTCATCGTCAATAAGAAGGTCCAAGGGATACAGGAAACCTGAAGTGAAGCATCGGAATCTAAAACTGGACTCACAGGAGTGGTTCAAATCATGGAAAGTTAGAGTGTCAGTCCTCTTGTACTTAAGTCGGCATTGTGCCTTTTGTATTAAATTCGGA
This sequence comes from Schistocerca serialis cubense, assembly GCF_023864345.2. Classification (NCBI taxonomy): domain Eukaryota; kingdom Metazoa; phylum Arthropoda; class Insecta; order Orthoptera; family Acrididae; genus Schistocerca; species Schistocerca serialis. The sequence continues at coordinate 86,117,657 of NC_064645.1, forward strand.
TGCAATTTCTGTGTTTCATCGTCAATAAGAAGGACCAAGGGATACAGTAAACCTGAAGTGAAGCATCGGAAACTAATACTGGACTCACAGGAGTGGTTCAAATCATAGAAAGTTAGAGTGTCAGCCTCCTTGTACTTAAGTCGGCATTGTGCCTTATCGTCAGTAAGAAGGGCCAAGGGATAAAGTAATCCTGAAGTGAAGCATCGGAATCTAAAACTGGACTCACAGGAGAGGTTCAAATCATAGAATGTTAGTGTGTCAGTCCTCTTGTACTTAAGTCGGCATTGTGCCTTTTGTATTAAATTCGGATGCAATTTCTGTGTTTCATCGTCAATAAGAAGGTCCAAGGGATACAGTAGACCTGAAGTGAAGCATCGGAAACCAAAACTGGACTCACAGGAGAGGTTCGAATCATAGAAAGTTAGTGTGTCAGTCCTCTTGTACTTAAGTCATCATTGTGCCTTTTGTATTAAATTCGGATGCAATTTATGTGTTTCATCGTCAATAAGAAGGTCCAAGGGAAACAGTATACGTGAAGTGAAGCATCGGAATCTAAAACTGGACTCAAAGGAGAGTTTCAAATCATAGTAAGTTAGTGTGTCAGTCCTCTTGTACTTAAGTCGGCATTGTGCCTTTTGTATTAAATTCGGATGCAATTTCGGTGTTTCATCGTCAATAAGAATGTCCAAGGGAAACAGTAAACCTGAAGTGAAGCATCGGAATCTGAAACTGAACTCACAGGAGAGGTTCAAATCATAGAAACTTAATGTGTCAGTCCTCTTGTACTTAAGTCGGCATTGTGCCTTTTGTATTAAATTCGGACGCAATTTCTGTGTTTCATCGTCAATAGGAAGGTCCAAGGGATACAGTAAACCTGAAGTGAAGCATCGGAATCTCAAACTGGACTCACAGGAGTGGTTCAAATCATAGATAGCTAGGGTGTCAGTCTACTTGTACTTAAGTCGGCATTGTGCCTTATCGTCAATAAGAAGGTCCAAGGGATACAGTAAACCTGAAGTGAAGCATCGGAATCTAAAACTGGACTCACAGGAGAGGTTCAAATCACAGAAAGTTAGTGTGTCAGTCCTCTTGTACTTAAGTCGGCATTGTGCCTTTTCTATTAAATTCGAATGCAATTTCTGTGTTTCATCGTCAATAAGAAGGTCCAAGGGAAACAGTAAACCTAAAGTGAAGCATCGGAATCTAAAACTGGAATCACAGGAGAGGTTCAATACATAGCAAGTTAGTGTGTCAGTCCTCTTGTACTTAAGTCGGCATTGTGCCTTTTGTATTAAATTCGGATGCAATTTCTGTGTTTCATCGTCAATAAGAAGGTCCAAGGTATAGAGTAAACCTGAAGTGAAGGATCGGAACTTAAAACTGGACTCACAGGAGAGGTTCAAATCATAGAACGTTAGAGTGTCAGTCCTCTTGTACTTAAGTCGGCATTGTGCCTTATCGTCAATAAAAAGGTCCAAGGGATACAGTAAACCTGAAGTGAAGCATCGGAATCTAAAACTAGATTCACAGGAGAGGTTCAAATCATAGGATGTTAGAGTGTCAGTCCTCTTGTACTTAAGTTGGCATTGTGCTTTTTTAATTGAATTCGGAGGCAATTTCTGTGTTTCATCGTCAATAAGAAGGTCCAAAGGATGCAGTAAAAATGAAGTGAAGCAGCGGAATCTAAAACTGGACTCACAGGGGAGGTTCAAATCATAGAAAGTTAGTGTGTCAGTCCTCTTGTACTTAAGTCGGCATTGTGCCTTTTGTATTAAATTGGGATGCAATTTCTTTGTTTCATCGTCAATAGGAAGGTCCAAGGGAAACAGTACACCTGAAGTGAAGCATCGGAATCTAAAACTGGACTCACAGGAGAGGTTCAAATCATAGAAAATAAGTGAGTCAGTACTCTTGTACTTAAGTCGGCATTGTGCCTTTTGTAATAAATTCGGATGCAATTTCTGTGTTTCATCGTCAATACGAAGGTCCAAGGGATACAGTGAAGCTGAAGTGAAGCATCGGAACCGAAAACTGGACTCACAGGAGAGGTTCAAATCATAGAAAGTTAGAGTGTCAGTCCTCTTATACTTAGGTCGGCATTGTGTCTTTTGTATTAAATTCGGATGCAATTTCTGTGTTTCATCGTCAATAAAAATGTCCAAGGGAAACAGTAAACCTGAAGTGAAGCATCGGAATCTAAAACTGGATTCACAGGAGAGGTTCAAATCATAGGATGTTAGTGTGTCAGTCCTCTGGTTCTTAAGTCGGCATTGTGCCTTTTGCATTAAATTCGGATGCAATTTCTGTGTTTCATCGTCAATAGGAAGGTCCAAGGGATACAGTATACCTGAAGTGAAGCATCGGAATCTAAAACTGGACTCACAGGAGAGGTTCAAATCATAGAAAATTAGTTTGTCAGTCCTCTTGTACTTAAGTCGGCATTGTGCCTTTTGTATTAAACTCGGATGCAATGTCTGTGTTTCATCGTCAATAAGAAGGTCCAAGAGATACAGTAAACCTGAAGTGAAGCATCGGAATCTAAAACTGGACTCACAGGAGAGGTTCAAATCATAGAATGTTAGTGTGTCAGTCCTCTTGTACTTAAGTCGGCATTGTGCCTTTTGTATTAAATTCGGATGCAATTTCTGTTTTTCATCGTCAATAAGAAGGTCCAAGGGAAACAGTAAACCTGAAGTGAAGCATCGGAACCGAAAACTGGACTCACAGGAGAGGTTCAAATCATAGAAAATTAGAGTGTCAGTCCTCTTGTACTTAAGTCGGCATTATGCCTTTTGTATTAAATTCGGATGCAATTTCTGTGTTTCATCGTCAATATGAAGGTCCAAGGGAAACAGTAAACCTGAAGTGAAGCATCGGAATCTAAAACTGGATTGACAGGAGAGGTTTAAATCATAGAATGTTAGTGTATCAGTCCTCTGGTTCTTAAGTCGGCATTGTGCCTTTTGCACTAAATTCGGATGCAATTTCTGTGTCTCATCGTCAATATGAAGGTCCAAGGGATACAGTAAACCTGAAGTGAAGCATCGGAATCTAAAACTGGACTCACAGGAGAGGTTCAAGTCATAGAAAGTTATTGTGTTAGTCCTCTTTTACTTAAGTCGGCATTGTGCCTTTTGTATTAATTTCGGATGCAATTACTGTGTTTCATCGTCAATAAGAAGGTCCAAGGGAAACAGTAAACCTGAAGTGAAGCATCGGAATCTAAAACTGGACTCACAGGAGAGGTTCAAATCATGGAAGGTTAGTGTGTCAGTCCTCTTGTACTTAAGACGGCATTGTGCATTTTATATTAAATTCGGACGCAATTTCTGTGTTTCATCGTCAATAAGAAGGTCCAAGGGATACAGGAAACCTGAAGTGAAGCATCGGAATCTAAAACTGGACTCACAGGAGTGGTTCAAATCATGGAAAGTTAGAGTGTCAGTCCTCTTGTACTTAAGTCGGCATTGTGCCTTTTGTATTAAATTCGGATGCAATTTCTGTGTTTCATCGTCAATAAGAAGGACCAAGGGATACAGTAAACCTGAAGTGAAGCATCGGAAACTAATACTGGACTCACAGGAGTGGTTCAAATCATAGAAAGTTAGAGTGTCAGCCTCCTTGTACTTAAGTCGGCATTGTGCCTTATCGTCAGTAAGAAGGGCCAAGGGATAAAGTAATCCTGAAGTGAAGCATCGGAATCTAAAACTGGACTCACAGGAGAGGTTCAAATCATGGAAGGTTAGTGTGTCAGTCCTCTTGTACTTAAGACGGCATTGTGCATTTTGTATTAAATTCGGACGCAATTTCTGTGTTTCATCGTCAATAAGAAGGTCCAAGGGATACAGGAAACCTGAAGTGAAGCATCGGAATCTAAAACTGGACTCACAGGAGAGGTTCAAATCATAGAAAATTAGTGTGTCAGTCCTCTTGTACTTAAGTCGGCATTGTGCCTTTTGTATTAAACTCGGATGCAATGTCTGTGTTTCATCGTCAATAAGAAGGTCCAAGGGATACAGTAAACCTGAAGTGAAGCATCGGAATCTAAAACTGGACTCACAGGAGAGGTTCAAATCATAGAATGTTAGTGTGTCAGTCCTCTTGTACTTAAGTCGGCATTGTGCCTTTTGTATTAAATTCGGATGCAATTTCTGTGTTTCATCGTCAATAAGAAGGTCCAAGGGAAACAGTAAACCTGAAGTGAAGCATCGGAACCGAAAACTGGACTCACAGGAGAGGTTCAAATCATAGAAAGTTAGAGTGTCAGTCCTCTTGTACTTAAGTCGGCATTATGCCTTTTGTATTAAATTCGGATGCAATTTCTGTGTTTCATCGTCAATAAGAAGGTCCAAGGGAAACAGTAAACCTGAAGTGAAGCATCGGAACCGAAAACTGGACTCACAGGAGAGGTTCAAATCATAGAAAGTTAGAGTGTCAGTCCTCTTGTACTTAAGTCGGCATTATGCCTTTTGTATTAAATTCGGATGCAATTTCTGTGTTTCATCGTCAATATGAAGGTCCAAGGGAAACAGTAAACCTGAAGTGAAGCATCGGAATCTAAAACTGGATTGACAGGAGAGGTTTAAATCATATAATGTTAGTGTATCAGTCCTCTGGTTCTTAAGTCGGCATTGTGCCTTTTGCACTAACTTCGGATGCAATTTCTGTGTCTCATCGTCAATATGAAGGTCCAAGGGATACAGTAAACCTGAAGTGAAGCATCGGAATCTAAAACTGGACTCACAGGAGAGGTTCAAGTCATAGAAAGTTAGTGTGTTAGTCCTCTTTTACTTAAGTCGGCATTGTGCCTTTTGTATTAATTTCGGATGCAATTACTGTGTTTCATCGTCAATAAGAAGGTCCAAGGGAAACAGTAAACCTGAAGTGAAGCATCGGAATTTAAAACTGGACTCACAGGAGAGGTTCAAATCATGGAAGTTTAGTGTGTCAGTCCTCTTGTACTTAAGACGGCATTGTGCATTTTGTATTAAATTCGGACGCAATTTCTGTGTTTCATCGTCAATAAGAAGGTCCAAGGGATGCAGGAAACCTGAAGTGAAGCATCGGAATCTAAAACTGGACTCACAGGAGTGGTTCAAATCATGGAAAGTTAGTGTGTCAGTCCTCTTGTACTTAAATCGGCATTGTGCCATTTGTATTAAATTCGGATGCAATTTCTGTGTTTCATCGTTAGTAAGAAGTTCCAAGGTATAGTGTGAACCTGAAGTGAAGGATCGGAACTTAAAACTGGACTCACAGGAGAGGTTCATATCATAGAAAGTTACAGTGTCTGTCCTCTTGTACTTAAGTCGGCATTGTGCCTTATCGTCAATAAAAAGGTCCAAGGGATACAGTAAACCTGAAGTGAAGGTCCAAGGGATACAGTAAACCTGAAGTGAAGCATCGGAATCTAAAACTGGACTCACAGGAGAGGTTCAAATCATAGAAAGTTAGTGTGTCAGTCCTCTTGTACTTATGTCGGCATTGTGCCTTTTGTATTAAATTCGGATGCAATTTCTGTGTTACATCGTCAATAAGAAGGTCCAAGGGAAAAAGTAAACCTGAAGTGAAGCATCGGAATCTAAAACTGGATTCACAGGAGAGGTTCAAATCTTAGAAAGTTAGTGTGTCAGTCCTCTTGTACTTAAGTCGGCATTGTGCCTTTTGTATTAAATTCGGATGCAATTTCTGTGTTTCATCGTCAATAGGAAGGTCCAAGGGAAACAGTAAACCTGAAGTGAAGCATCGGAATCTAAAACTGGACTCACAGGAGAGTTTCAAATCATAGAAAGTTAGTGTGTCAGTCCTCTTGTTCTTAAGTCGGCATTGTGCCTTTTGTATTAAATTCGGATGCAATTTTGTGTTTCATCGTCAATACGAAGGTCCAAGGGAAACAGTAAACCTGAAGTGAAGCATCGGAATCTAAAACTGGAGACACAGGAGAGGTTCAAACCATGGAAATTTAGTGTGTCAGTCCTCTTGTACATAAGTCGGCATTGTACCTTTTGTATTAAATTCGGATGCAATTTCTGTGTTTCATCGTCAATAAGAAGGTCCAAGGGATACAGTAAACCTGAAGTGAAGCATCGGAATCTAAAACTGGACTCACAGGAGAGATTCATATCATAGAAAGTTAGTGTGTCAGTCCTCAAGTACTTAAGTCGGCATTGTGCCTTTTGTATTAAATTCGGATGCAATTTCTGTGTTTCATCGTCAATAAGAAAGTTCAAGGGAAACAGTAAACCTGAAGTGAAGCATCGGATTCGAAAACTGGACTCACAGGAGAGGTTCAAATCATAGAAAGTTTGTGTGTCAGTCCTCTTGTACTTAAGTCGGCATTGTGCCTTTTGTATTAAATTCGGATGCAATTTCTGTGTTTCATCGTCAATAAGAAGGTCCAAGGGAAACAGTAAACCTGAGGTTAAGCATTGGAATCTAAAACTGGATTCACAGGAGAGGTTCAAATCTTAGAAAGTTAGTGTGTCAGTCCTCTTGTACTTAAGTCGGCATTGTGCTCGGCATTGTGCCTTATGTATTAAATTCGGATGCAATTTCTGTGTTTCATCGTCAATAGGAAGGTCCAAGGGAAACAGTAAACCTGAAGTGAAGCATCGGAAGCTAAAACTGGATTCACAGCAGAGATTCAAATCATAGAATGTTAGTGTGTCAGTCCTCTGGTTCTTAAGTCGGCATTGTGCCTTTTGCATTAAATTCGGATGCTATTTCTGTGTTTCATCGTCAATAAGAAGGTCCAAGGGATACAGAAACCTGAAGTGAAGCATCGGAATCTAAAACTGGACTCACAGGAGAGGTTCAAATCATAGAAAGTTAGTGTGTCAGTCCTCTAGTACTTAAGTCGGCATTGTGCCTTTTGTATTAAATTCGGATGCAATTTCTGTGTTTCATCTTCAATAAGAAGGTCCAAGGGAAACAGTACACCTGAAGTGAAGCATTGGAATCTAAAACTGGACTCACAGGAGAGGTTCAAATCATAGAAAGTTAGTGTGTCAGTCCTCTTGTACTTAAGTCGGCATTGTGCCTTTTGTATTAAATTCGGATGCAATTTCTGTGTTTCATCGTCAATAAGAAGGTCCAAGGGATACAGTAAACCTGAAGTGAAGCATCGGAATCTAAAACTGGACTCACAGGAGAGATTCAAATCATAGAAATTTAGTGTGTCAGTCCTCTTGTACTTAAGTCGGCATTGTGCCTCTTGTACTAAATGCGGATTAAGTTTCTGTGTTTCATCGTCAATAAGAAGGTCCAACGGATACAGAAAAACCTGAAGTGAAGCATCGGAATCTAAAACTACACTCACAGGAGTGGTTCAAATCATAGAAAGTTAGAGTTTCAGTCCTCTTGCACTTAGGTCCGCATTGTGCCTTATCGTCAATAAGAAGGTCCAAGGGAAAAAGTAAACCTGAAGTGAAGCATCGGAATCTAAAACTGGACTCACAGGAGAGTTTCAAATCATGGAAAGTTAGTGTGTCAGTCCTCTTGTTCTTAAGTCGGCATTGTGCCTTTTGTATTAAATTCGGATGCAATTTCTGTGTTTCATCGTCAATAAGAAGGTCCAAGGGAAACAGTAAACCTGAAGTGAAGCATCGGAATCTAAAACTGGACACACAGGAGAGGTTCAAATCATGGAAATTTAGTGTGTCAGTCCTCTTGTACTTAAGTCGGCATTGTGCCTTTTGTATTAAATGCGGATGCAATTTCTGTGTTTCATCGTCAATAAGAAGGTCCAAGGGATACAGTAAACCTGAAGTGAAGCATCGGAAACTAAAACTGGACTCACAGGAGAGATTCATATCATAGAAAATTAGTGTGTCAGTCCTCAAGCACTTAAGTCGGCATTGTGCCTTTTGTATTAAATTCGGATGCAATTTCTGTGTTTCATCGTCAATAAGAAGGTCCAAGGGAGACAGTAAGCCTGAAGTGAAGCATCGGAATCTAAAACTGGACTCACAGGAGAGGTTCAAATCATAGAAAGTTAGTGTGTCAGTCCTCTTGTACTTAAGTCGGCATTGTGCCTTTTGTATTAAATTCGGATGCAATTTCTGTGTTTCATCGTCAATTGGAAGGACCAAGGGAAACAGTAAACCTGAAGTGAAGCATCGTAATCAAAAACTGGACTCACAGGAAAGTTTCAAATCATAGAAAGTTAGTGTGTCAGTCCTCTTGTACTTAAGTCGGCATTGTGCCTTTTGTATTAAATTCGGATGCAATTTCTGTGTTTCATCGTCAATAAGAAGGTCCAAGGGATACAGTAAACCTGAAGTGAAGCATCGGAATCTAAAACTGGACTCGCAGGGGTGGTTCAAAGCATAGAAAGTTAGAGTGTCAGTCTTCTTGTACTTAAGTCGGCATTGTGCCTTATCGTCAATAAGAAGGTCCAAGGAATACAGTAAACCTGAAGTGAAGCATCGGAATCTAAAACTGGACTCACAGGAGAGGTTCACATCACAGAAAGTTTGTGTGTCAGTCCTCTTGTACTTAAGTCGGCATTGTGCCTTTTGTATTAAATTCGGATGCAATTTCTGTGTTTCATCGTCAATAAGAAGGTCCAAATGAAACAGTAAATCTGAAGTGAAGCATCGGAATCTGAAACTGGACTCACAGGAGAGGTTCAAATCATAGCAAGTTAGTGTGTCAGTCCTCTTGTACTTAAGTCGGCATTGTGCCTTTTGTATCAAAATCGAATGCAATTTCTGTGTTTCATCGTCAATAAGAAGGTCCAAGGGATACAGTAAACCTGAAGTGAAGCATCGGAATCTAAAACTGGACTCACAGGAGAGGTTCAAATCATAGAATGTTAGTGTGTCAGTCATCTTGTACTTAAGACGGCATTGTGCATTTTGTATTAAATTCGGATGCAATTTCTGTGTTTCATCGTCAATAAGAAGGTCCAAGGGAAACAGTAAACCTGAAGTGAAGCATCGGAATCTAAAACTGGATTCACAGGAGAGGTTCAAATCTTAGAAAGTTAGTGTGTCAGTCCTCTTGTACTTAAGTCGGCATTGTGCCATTTGTATTAAATTCGGATGCAATTTCTGTGTTTCATCGTCAATAGGAAGGACCAAGGGAAACAGTAAACCTGAAGTGAAGCATCGGAATCAAAAACTGGACTCACAGGAAAGTTTCAAATCATAGAAAGTTAGTGTGTCAGTCCTCTTGTACTTAAGTCGGCATTGTGCCTTTTGTATTAAATTCGGATGCAATTTCTGTGTTTCATCGTCAATAAGAAGGTCCAAGGGATACAGTAAACCTGAAGTGAAGCATCGGAATCTAAAACTGGACTCGCAGGGGTGGTTCAAATCATAGAAAGTTAGAGTGTCAGTCTTCTTGTACTTAAGTCGGCATTGTGCCTTATCGTCAATAAGAAGGTCCAAGGGATACAGTAAACCTGAAGTGAAGCATCGGAATCTAAAACTGGACTCACAGGAGAGGTTCACATCACAGAAAGTTTGTGTGTCAGTCCTCTTGTACTTAAGTCGGCATTGTGCCTTTTGTATTAAATTCGGATGCAATTTCTGTGTTTCATCGTCAATAAGAAGGTCCAAAGGAAACAGTAAATCTGAAGTGAAGCATCGGAATCTAAAACTGGACTCACAGGAGAGGTTCAAATCATAGAATGTTAGTGTGTCAGTCATCTTGTACTTAAGTCGGCATTGTGCCTTTTGTATTAAATTCGGATGCAATTTCTGTGTTTCATCGTCAATAAGAAGGTCCAAGGGAAACAGTAAACCTGAAGTGAAGCATCGGAATCTAAAACTGGATTCACAGGAGAGGTTCAAATCGTAGAAAGTTAGTGTGTCAGTCCTCTTGTACTTAAGTCGGCATTGTGCCTTTTGTATTAAATTCGGATGCAATTTCTGTGTTTCATCGTCAATAGGAAGGACCAAGGGAAACAGTAAACCTGAAGTGAAGCATCGGAATCAAAAACTGGACACACAGGAAAGTTTCAAATCATAGAAAGTTAGTGTGTCAGTCCTCTTGTACTTAAGTCGGCATTGTGCCTTTTGTATTAAATTCGGATGCAATTTCTGTGTTTCATCGTCAATAAGAACGTCCAAGGGATACAGTAAACCTGAAGTGAAGCATCGGAATCTAAAACTGGACTCGCAGGGGTGGTTCAAATCATAGAAAGTTAGAGTGTCAGTCTTCTTGTACTTAAGTCGGCATTGTGCCTTATCGTCAATAAGAAGGTCCAAGGGATACAGTAAACCTGAAGTGAAGCATCGGAATCTAAAACTGGACTCACAGGAGAGGTTCACATCACAGAAAGTTTGTGTGTCAGTCCTCTTGTACTTAAGTCGGCATTGTGCCTTTTGTATTAAATTCGGATGCAATTTCTGTGTTTCATCGTCAATAAGAAGGTCCAAAGGAAACAGTAAATCTGAAGTGAAGCATCGGAATCTGAAACTGGACTCACAGGAGAGGTTCAAATCATAGCAAGTTAGTGTGTCAGTACTCTTGTACTTAAGTCGGCATTGTGCCTTTTGTATCAAATTCGGATGCAATTTCTGTGTTTCATCGTCAATAAGAAGGTCCAAGGGATACAGTAAACCTGAAGTGAAGCATCGGAATCTAAAACTGGACTCATAGGAGAGGTTCAAATCATAGAATGTTAGTGTGTCAGTCATCTTGTACTTAAGTCGGCATTGTGCCTTTTGTACTAAATGCGGATTCAATTTCTGTGTTTCATCGTCAATAAGAAGGTCCAAGGGATACAGAAAAACCTGAAGTGAAGCATCGGAATCTAAAACTACACTCACAGGAGTGGTTCAAATCATAGAAAGTTAGAGTTTCAGTCTTCTTGCACTTAGGTCGGCATTGTGCCTTATCGTCAATAAGAAGGTCCAAGGGATACAGTAAACCTGAAGTGAAGCATCGGAATCTATAACTGGACTCACAGGAGAGGTTCAAATCACAGAAAGTTAGTGTGTCAGTCCTCTTGTACTTAAGTCGGCATTGTGCCTTTTGTATTAAATTCGGATGCAATATCTGTGTTTCATCGTCAATAAGAAGGTCCAAGGGAAACAGTAAACCTGAAGTGAAGCATCGGAATCTAAAACTGGATTCACAGGAGAGGTTCAAATCTTAGAAAGTTAGTGTGTCAGCCCTCTTCTACTTAAGTCGGAACTGTGCCTTTTGTATTAAATTCGGATGCAATTTCTGTGTTTCATCGTCAATAGGAAGGTCCAAGGGAAAAAGTAAACCTGAAGTGAAGCATCGGAATCTAAAACTGGACTCACAGGAGAGTTTCAAATCATAGAAAGTTAGTGTGTCAGTCCTCTTGTTCTTAAGTCGGCATTGTGCCTTTTGTATTAAATTCGGATGCAATTTCTGTGCTTCATCGTCAATAAGAAGGTCCAAGGGAAACAGTAAACCTGAAGTGAAGCATCGGAATCTAAAACTGGACACACACGAGAGGTTCAAATCATGGAAATTTAGTGTGTCAGTCCTCTTGTACTTAAGTCGGCATTGTGCCTTTTGTATTAAACGCGGATGCAATTTCTGTGTTTCATCGTCAATAAGAGGGTCCAAGGGATACAGTAAACCTGAAGTGAAGCATCGGAATCTAAAACTGGACTCACAGGGGTGGTTCAAATCATAGAAAGTTAGAGTGTCAGTCTTCTTGTACTTAAGTCGGCATTGTGCCTTATCGTCAATAAGAAGGTCCAAGGGATACAGTAAACCTGAAGTGAAGCATCGGAATCTATAACTGGACTCACAGGAGAGGTTCAAATCACAGAAAGTTTGTGTGTCAGTCCTCTTGTACTTAAGTCGGCATTGTGCATTTTGTATTAAATTCGGATGCAATTTCTGTGTTTCATCGTCAATAAGAAGGTCCAAGGGAAACAGTAAACCTGAAGTGAAGCATCGGAATCTAAAATTGGACTCACAGGAGAGGTTCAAATCATGGAACGTTAGTGTGTCAGTCCTCTTGTACTTAAGACGGCATTGTGCCTTTTGTATTAAATTCGGATGCAATTTCTGTGTTTCATCGTCAATAAGAAGGTCCAAGGGAAACAGGAAACCTGAAGTGAAGCATCGGAATCTAAAACTGGACTCACAGGAGTGGTTCAAATCATGGAAAGTTAGAGTGTCAGTCCTCTTGTACTTAAGTCGGCATTGTGCCTTTTGTATTAAATTCGGGTGCAATTTCTGTGTTTCATCGTCAATAAGAACGTCCAAGGGATACAGTAAACCTGAAGTGAAGCATCGGAATCTAAAACTGGACTCACAGGAGTGGTTCAAATCATAGTAAGTCAGAGTCTCAGCCTCCTTGTACTTCAGTCGGCATTGTGCCTTATCGTCAATAAGAAGGTCCTAGGGATAAAGTAAACCTGAAGTGAAGCATCGGAATCTAAAACTGGACTCACAGGAGAGGTTCAAATCACAGAAAATTAGTGTGTCAGTCCTCTTGTACTTGAGTCGGCATTGTGCCTTTTGTATTAAATTCGGATGCAATTTCTGTGTTTCATCGTCAATCAGATGGTCCAAGGGAAACAGTAAACCAGAAGTGAAGCATCGGAATCTAAAACTGGACTCACAGGAGAGGTTCAAATCATAGCAAGTTAGTGTGTCAGTCCTCTTGTACTTAAATCGGCATTGTGCCTTTTGTATTAAATTCGGATGCAATTTCTGTGTTTCATCGTTAATAAGAAGTTCCAAGGTATAGTGTGAACCTGAAGTGAAGGATCGGAACTTAAAACTGGACTCACAGGAGAGGTTCAAATCATAGAAAGTTACAGTGTCTGTCCTCTTGTACTTAAGTCGGCATTGTGCCTTATCGTCAATAAAAAGGTCCAAGGGATACAGTAAACCTGAAGTGAAGGTCCAAGGGATACAGTAAACCTGAAGTGAAGCATCGGAATCTAAAACTGGATTCACAGGAGAGGTTCAAATCTTAGAAAGTTAGTGTGTCAGCCCTCTTCTACTTAAGTCGGAACTGTGCCTTTTGTATTAAATTCGGATGCAATTTCTGTGTTTCATCGTCAATAGGAAGGTCCAAGGGAAAAAGTAAACCTGAAGTGAAGCATCGGAATCTAAAACTGGACTCACAGGGGTGGTTCAAATCATAGAAAGTTAGAGTGTCAGTCTTCTTGTACTTAAGTCGGCATTGTGCCTTATCGTCAATAAGAAGGTCCAAGGGATACAGTAAACCTGAAGTGAAGGTCCAAGGGATACAGTAAACCTGAAGTGAAGCATCGGAATCTAAAACTGGACACACAGGAGAGGTTCAAATCATGGAAATTTAGTGTGTCAGTCCTCTTGTACTTAAGTCGGCATTGTGCCTTTTGTATTAAATGCGGATGCAATTTCTGTGTTTCATCGTCAATAAGAAGGTCCAAGGGATACAGTAAACCTGAAGTGAAGCATCGGAAACTAAAACTGGACTCACAGGAGAGATTCATATCATAGAAAATTAGTGTGTCAGTCCTCAAGCACTTAATACGGCATTGTGCCTTTTGTATTAAATTCGGATGCAATTTCTGTGTTTCATCGTCAATAAGAAGGTCCAAGGGAGACAGTAAGCCTGAAGTGAAGCATCGGAATCTAAAACTGGACTCACAGGAGAGGTTCAAATCATAGAAAGTTAGTGTGTCAGTCCTCTTGTACTTAAGTCGGCATTGTGCCTTTTGTATTAAATTCGGATGCAATTTCTGTGTTTCATCGTCAATTGGAAGGACCAAGGGAAACAGTAAACCTGAAGTGAAGCATCGTAATCAAAAACTGGACTCACAGGAAAGTTTCAAATCATAGAAAGTTAGTGTGTCAGTCCTCTTGTACTTAAGTCGGCATTGTGCCTTTTGTATTAAATTCGGATGCAATTTCTGTGTTTCATCGTCAATAAGAAGGTCCAAGGGATACAGTAAACCTGAAGTGAAGCATCGGAATCTAAAACTGGACTCGCAGGGGTGGTTCAAAGCATAGAAAGTTAGAGTGTCAGTCTTCTTGTACTTAAGTCGGCATTGTGCCTTATCGTCAATAAGAAGGTCCAAGGAATACAGTAAACCTGAAGTGAAGCATCGGAATCTAAAACTGGACTCACAGGAGAGGTTCACATCACAGAAAGTTTGTGTGTCAGTCCTCTTGTACTTAAGTCGGCATTGTGCCTTTTGTATTAAATTCGGATGCAATTTCTGTGTTTCATCGTCAATAAGAAGGTCCAAATGAAACAGTAAATCTGAAGTGAAGCATCGGAATCTGAAACTGGACTCACAGGAGAGGTTCAAATCATAGCAAGTTAGTGTGTCAGTCCTCTTGTACTTAAGTCGGCATTGTGCCTTTTGTATCAAAATCGAATGCAATTTCTGTGTTTCATCGTCAATAAGAAGGTCCAAGGGATACAGTAAACCTGAAGTGAAGCATCGGAATCTAAAACTGGACTCACAGGAGAGGTTCAAATCATAGAATGTTAGTGTGTCAGTCATCTTGTACTTAAGACGGCATTGTGCCTTTTGTATTAAATTCGGATGCAATTTCTGTGTTTCATCGTCAATAAGAAGGTCCAAGGGAAACAGTAAACCTGAAGTGAAGCATCGGAATCTAAAACTGGATTCACAGGAGAGGTTCAAATCTTAGAAAGTTAGTGTGTCAGTCCTCTTGTACTTAAGTCGGCATTGTGCCATTTGTATTAAATTCGGATGCAATTTCTGTGTTTCATCGTCAATAGGAAGGACCAAGGGAAACAGTAAACCTGAAGTGAAGCATCGGAATCAAAAACTGGACTCACAGGAAAGTTTCAAATCATAGAAAGTTAGTGTGTCAGTCCTCTTGTACTTAAGTCGGCATTGTGCCTTTTGTATTAAATTCGGATGCAATTTCTGTGTTTCATCGTCAATAAGAAGGTCCAAGGGATACAGTAAACCTGAAGTGAAGCATCGGAATCTAAAACTGGACTCGCAGGGGTGGTTCAAATCATAGAAAGTTAGAGTATCAGTCTTCTTGTACTTAAGTCGGCATTGTGCCTTATCGTCAATAAGAAGGTCCAAGGGATACAGTAAACCTGAAGTGAAGCATCGGAATCTAAAACTGGACTCACAGGAGAGGTTCACATCACAGAAAGTTTGTGTGTCAGTCCTCTTGTACTTAAGTCGGCATTGTGCCTTTTGTATTAAATTCGGATGCAATTTCTGTGTTTCATCGTCAATAAGAAGGTCCAAAGGAAACAGTAAATCTGAAGTGAAGCATCGGAATCTAAAACTGGACTCACAGGAGAGGTTCAAATCATAGAATGTTAGTGTGTCAGTCATCTTGTACTTAAGTCGGCATTGTGCCTTTTGTATTAAATTCGGATGCAATTTCTGTGTTTCATCGTCAATAAGAAGGTCCAAGGGAAACAGTAAACCTGAAGTGAAGCATCGGAATCTAAAACTGGATTCACAGGAGAGGTTCAAATCGTAGAAAGTTAGTGTGTCAGTCCTCTTGTACTTAAGTCGGCATTGTGCCTTTTGTATTAAATTCGGATGCAATTTCTGTGTTTCATCGTCAATAGGAAGGACCAAGGGAAACAGTAAACCTGAAGTGAAGCATCGGAATCAAAAACTGGACACACAGGAAAGTTTCAAATCATAGAAAGTTAGTGTGTCAGTCCTCTTGTACTTAAGTCGGCATTGTGCCTTTTGTATTAAATTCGGATGCAATTTCTGTGTTTCATCGTCAATAAGAACGTCCAAGGGATACAGTAAACCTGAAGTGAAGCATCGGAATCTAAAACTGGACTCGCAGGGGTGGTTCAAATCATAGAAAGTTAGAGTGTCAGTCTTCTTGTACTTAAGTCGGCATTGTGCCTTATCGTCAATAAGAAGGTCCAAGGGATACAGTAAACCTGAAGTGAAGCATCGGAATCTAAAACTGGACTCACAGGAGAGGTTCACATCACAGAAAGTTTGTGTGTCAGTCCTCTTGTACTTAAGTCGGCATTGTGCCTTTTGTATTAAATTCGGATGCAATTTCTGTGTTTCATCGTCAATAAGAAGGTCCAAAGGAAACAGTAAATCTGAAGTGAAGCATCGGAATCTGAAACTGGACTCACAGGAGAGGTTCAAATCATAGCAAGTTAGTGTGTCAGTACTCTTGTACTTAAGTCGGCATTGTGCCTTTTGTATCAAATTCGGATGCAATTTCTGTGTTTCATCGTCAATAAGAAGGTCCAAGGGATACAGTAAACCTGAAGTGAAGCATCGGAATCTAAAACTGGACTCATAGGAGAGGTTCAAATCATAGAATGTTAGTGTGTCAGTCATCTTGTACTTAAGTCGGCATTGTGCCTTTTGTACTAAATGCGGATTCAATTTCTGTGTTTCATCGTCAATAAGAAGGTCCAAGGGATACAGAAAAACCTGAAGTGAAGCATCGGAATCTAAAACTACACTCACAGGAGTGGTTCAAATCATAGAAAGTTAGAGTTTCAGTCTTCTTGCACTTAGGTCGGCATTGTGCCTTATCGTCAATAAGAAGGTCCAAGGGATACAGTAAACCTGAAGTGAAGCATCGGAATCTATAACTGGACTCACAGGAGAGGTTCAAATCACAGAAAGTTAGTGTGTCAGTCCTCTTGTACTTAAGTCGGCATTGTGCCTTTTGTATTAAATTCGGATGCAATATCTGTGTTTCATCGTCAATAAGAAGGTCCAAGGGAAACAGTAAACCTGAAGTGAAGCATCGGAATCTAAAACTGGATTCACAGGAGAGGTTCAAATCTTAGAAAGTTAGTGTGTCAGCCCTCTTCTACTTAAGTCGGAACTGTGCCTTTTGTATTAAATTCGGATGCAATTTCTGTGTTTCATCGTCAATAGGAAGGTCCAAGGGAAAAAGTAAACCTGAAGTGAAGCATCGGAATCTAAAACTGGACTCACAGGAGAGTTTCAAATCATAGAAAGTTAGTGTGTCAGTCCTCTTGTTCTTAAGTCGGCATTGTGCCTTTTGTATTAAATTCGGATGCAATTTCTGTGCTTCATCGTCAATAAGAAGGTCCAAGGGAAACAGTAAACCTGAAGTGAAGCATCGGAATCTAAAACTGGACACACACGAGAGGTTCAAATCATGGAAATTTAGTGTGTCAGTCCTCTTGTACTTAAGTCGGCATTGTGCCTTTTGTATTAAACGCGGATGCAATTTCTGTGTTTCATCGTCAATAAGAGGGTCCAAGGGATACAGTAAACCTGAAGTGAAGCATCGGAATCTAAAACTGGACTCACAGGGGTGGTTCAAATCATAGAAAGTTAGAGTGTCAGTCTTCTTGTACTTAAGTCGGCATTGTGCCTTATCGTCAATAAGAAGGTCCAAGGGATACAGTAAACCTGAAGTGAAGCATCGGAATCTATAACTGGACTCACAGGAGAGGTTCAAATCACAGAAAGTTTGTGTGTCAGTCCTCTTGTACTTAAGTCGGCATTGTGCATTTTGTATTAAATTCGGATGCAATTTCTGTGTTTCATCGTCAATAAGAAGGTCCAAGGGAAACAGTAAACCTGAAGTGAAGCATCGGAATCTAAAATTGGACTCACAGGAGAGGTTCAAATCATGGAACGTTAGTGTGTCAGTCCTCTTGTACTTAAGACGGCATTGTGCCTTTTGTATTAAATTCGGATGCAATTTCTGTGTTTCATCGTCAATAAGAAGGTCCAAGGGAAACAGGAAACCTGAAGTGAAGCATCGGAATCTAAAACTGGACTCACAGGAGTGGTTCAAATCATGGAAAGTTAGAGTGTCAGTCCTCTTGTACTTAAGTCGGCATTGTGCCTTTTGTATTAAATTCGGGTGCAATTTCTGTGTTTCATCGTCAATAAGAACGTCCAAGGGATACAGTAAACCTGAAGTGAAGCATCGGAATCTAAAACTGGACTCACAGGAGTGGTTCAAATCATAGTAAGTCAGAGTCTCAGCCTCCTTGTACTTCAGTCGGCATTGTGCCTTATCGTCAATAAGAAGGTCCTAGGGATAAAGTAAACCTGAAGTGAAGCATCGGAATCTAAAACTGGACTCACAGGAGAGGTTCAAATCACAGAAAATTAGTGTGTCAGTCCTCTTGTACTTGAGTCGGCATTGTGCCTTTTGTATTAAATTCGGATGCAATTTCTGTGTTTCATCGTCAATCAGATGGTCCAAGGGAAACAGTAAACCAGAAGTGAAGCATCGGAATCTAAAACTGGACTCACAGGAGAGGTTCAAATCATAGCAAGTTAGTGTGTCAGTCCTCTTGTACTTAAATCGGCATTGTGCCTTTTGTATTAAATTCGGATGCAATTTCTGTGTTTCATCGTTAATAAGAAGTTCCAAGGTATAGTGTGAACCTGAAGTGAAGGATCGGAACTTAAAACTGGACTCACAGGAGAGGTTCAAATCATAGAAAGTTACAGTGTCTGTCCTCTTGTACTTAAGTCGGCATTGTGCCTTATCGTCAATAAAAAGGTCCAAGGGATACAGTAAACCTGAAGTGAAGGTCCAAGGGATACAGTAAACCTGAAGTGAAGCATCGGAATCTAAAACTGGACTCACAGGAGAGGTTCAAATCATAGAAAATTAGTGTGTCAATCCTCTTGTACTTAAGTCGGCATTGTGACTTTTGTATTAAATTCGGATGCAGTTTCTGTGTTTCATCGTCAATAAGATGGTCCAAGGGATACAGTAAACCTGAAGTAAAGCATCGGAATCTAAAACTGGACTCACAGGACTGGTTCAAATCATAGAATGTTTGTGTGTCGGTCCTCTTGTACCTCAGTCGGCATTGTGCCTTTTGTATTAAATTCGGATGCAATTTCTGAGTTTCATCGTCAATAAGAAGGTCCAAGGGAAACAGTAAACCTGAAGAGAAACATCGGAATCTAAAACTGGATTCACAGGAGAGGCTCAAATCATAAGAAGTTAGTGTGTCAGTCCTCTGGTTCTTAAATCGGCATTGTGCCTTGTGCATTAAATTCGGATGCAATTTCTGTGTTTCATCGTCAATAAGAAAGTCCAAGGGATACAGTAAACCTGAAGTGAAGCAGCGGAATCTAAAACTGGACTCACAGGAGAGATCCATATCATAGAAAGTTAGTGTGTCAGTCCTCTTGTACTTAAGTCGGCATTGTGCCTTTTGTATTAAATACGGATGCAATTTCTGTGTTTCATCGTCAATAAGAAGGTCCAAGGGAAACAGTAAACCTGAAGTGAAGCATCGGAATCTAAAACTGGACTCACAGGAGAGGTTCAAATCATAGATAGTTAGTGTGTCAGTCCTCTTGTACTTAAGTCGGCATTGTGCCTTTTGTATTAAATTCGGATGCAATTTCTGTGCTTCATCGTCAATAAGAAGGTCCAAGGGAAACAGTAAACCTGAAGTGAAGCATCGGAATCTAAAACTGGACACACACGAGAGGTTCAAATCATGGAAATTTAGTGTGTCAGTCCTCTTGTACTTAAGTCGGCATTGTGCCTTTTGTATTAAACGCGGATGCAATTTCTGTGTTTCATCGTCAATAAGAGGGTCCAAGGGATACAGTAAACCTGAAGTGAAGCATCGGAATCTAAAACTGGACTCACAGGGGTGGTTCAAATCATAGAAAGTTAGAGTGTCAGTCTTCTTGTACTTAAGTCGGCATTGTGCCTTATCGTCAATAAGAAGGTCCAAGGGATACAGTAAACCTGAAGTGAAGCATCGGAATCTATAACTGGACTCACAGGAGAGGTTCAAATCACAGAAAGTTTGTGTGTCAGTCCTCTTGTACTTAAGTCGGCATTGTGCATTTTGTATTAAATTCGGATGCAATTTCTGTGTTTCATCGTCAATAAGAAGGTCCAAGGGAAACAGTAAACCTGAAGTGAAGCATCGGAATCTAAAATTGGACTCACAGGAGAGGTTCAAATCATGGAAGGTTAGTGTGTCAGTCCTCTTGTACTTAAGACGGCATTGTGCCTTTTGTATTAAATTCGGATGCAATTTCTGTGTTTCATCGTCAATAAGAAGGTCCAAGGGAAACAGGAAACCTGAAGTGAAGCATCGGAATCTAAAACTGGACTCACAGGAGTGGTTCAAATCATGGAAAGTTAGAGTGTCAGTCCTCTTGTACTTAAGTCGGTATTGTGCCTTTTGTATTAAATTCGGGTGCAATTTCTGTGTTTCATCGTCAATAAGAACGTCCAAGGGATACAGTAAACCTGAAGTGAAGCATCGGAATCTAAAACTGGACTCACAGGAGTGGTTCAAATCATAGTAAGTCAGAGTCTCAGCCTCCTTGTACTTCAGTCGGCATTGTGCCTTATCGTCAATAAGAAGGTCCTAGGGATAAAGTAAACCTGAAGTGAAGCATCGGAATCTAAAACTGGACTCACAGGAGAGGTTCAAATCACAGAAAATTAGTGTGTCAGTCCTCTTGTACTTGAGTCGGCATTGTGCCTTTTGTATTAAATTCGGATGCAATTTCTGTGTTTCATCGTCAATCAGATGGTCCAAGGGAAACAGTAAACCAGAAGTGAAGCATCGGAATCTAAAACTGGACTCACAGGAGAGGTTCAAATCATAGCAAGTTAGTGTGTCAGTCCTCTTGTACTTAAATCGGCATTGTGCCTTTTGTATTAAATTCGGATGCAATTTCTGTGTTTCATCGTTAATAAGAAGTTCCAAGGTATAGTGTGAACCTGAAGTGAAGGATCGGAACTTAAAACTGGACTCACAGGAGAGGTTCAAATCATAGAAAGTTACAGTGTCTGTCCTCTTGTACTTAAGTCGGCATTGTGCCTTATCGTCAATAAAAAGGTCCAAGGGATACAGTAAACCTGAAGTGAAGGTCCAAGGGATACAGTAAACCTGAAGTGAAGCATCGGAATCTAAAACTGGACTCACAGGAGAGGTTCAAATCATAGAAAATTAGTGTGTCAATCCTCTTGTACTTAAGTCGGCATTGTGACTTTTGTATTAAATTCGGATGCAGTTTCTGTGTTTCATCGTCAATAAGATGGTCCAAGGGATACAGTAAACCTGAAGTAAAGCATCGGAATCTAAAACTGGACTCACAGGACTGGTTCAAATCATAGAATGTTTGTGTGTCGGTCCTCTTGTACCTCAGTCGGCATTGTGCCTTTTGTATTAAATTCGGATGCAATTTCTGAGTTTCATCGTCAATAAGAAGGTCCAAGGGAAACAGTAAACCTGAAGAGAAACATCGGAATCTAAAACTGGATTCACAGGAGAGGTTCAAATCATAAGAAGTTAGTGTGTCAGTCCTCTGGTTCTTAAATCGGCATTGTGCCTTGTGCATTAAATTCGGATGCAATTTCTGTGTTTCATCGTCAATAAGAAAGTCCAAGGGATACAGTAAACCTGAAGTGAAGCAGCGGAATCTAAAACTGGACTCACAGGAGAGATCCATATCATAGAAAGTTAGTGTGTCAGTCCTCTTGTACTTAAGTCGGCATTGTGCCTTTTGTATTAAATACGGATGCAATTTCTGTGTTTCATCGTCAATAAGAAGGTCCAAGGGAAACAGTAAACCTGAAGTGAAGCATCGGAATCTAAAACTGGACTCACAGGAGAGGTTCAAATCATAGATAGTTAGTGTGTCAGTCCTCTTGTACTTAAGTCGGCATTGTGCCTTTTGTATTAAATTCGGATGCAATTTCTGTGTTACATCGTCAATAAGAAGGTCCAAGGGATACAGTAAACCTGAAGTGAAGCATCGGAATCTAAACCTGACTCACAGAAGAGATTCATATCATAGAAAGTTAGTGTGTCAATCCTCTTGTACTTTAGTCGGCATTGTGCCTTTTGTATTAAATACGGATGCAATTTCTGTGTTTCATCGTCAATAAGAAGGTCCAAGGGAAACAGTAAACCTGAAGTGAAGCATCGGAATCTAAAACTGGACTCACAGGAGAGGTTCAAATCATAGAAAGTTAGTGTGTCAGTCCTCTTGTACTTAAGTCGGCATTGTGCCTTTTGTATTAAATTCGGATGCAATTTCTGTGTAACATCGTCAATAAGAAGGTCCAAGGGAAAAAGTAAACCTGAAGTGAAGCATCGGAATCTAAAACTGGATTCACAGGAGAGGTTCATATCTTAGAAAGTTAGTGTGTCAGTCCTCTTGTACTTAAGTCGGCATTGTGCCTTTTGTATTAAATTCGATTGCAATTTCTGTGTTTCATCGTCAATAGGAAGGTCCAAGGGAAACAGTAAACCTGAAGTGAAGCATCGGAATCTAAAACTGGACTCACAGGAGAGTTTCAAATCATAGAAAGTTAGTGTGTCAGTCCTCTTGTTCTTAAGTCGGCATTGTGCCTTTTGTATTAAATTCGGATGCAATTTTGTTTTTCATCGTCAATAAGAAGGTCCAAGGGAAACAGTAAACCTGAAGTGAAGCATCGGATTCTAAAACTGGACACACAGGAGAAGTTCAAATCATGGAAATTTAGTGTGTCAGTCCTCTTGTACATAAGTCGACATTGTGCGTTTTGTATTAAATTCGGATGCAATTTCTGTGTTTCATCGTCAATCAGAAGGTCCAAGGGATACAGTAAACCTGAAGTGAAGCATCGGAATCTAAAACTGGACTCACAGGAGAGATTCATATCATAGAAAGTTAGTGTGTCAGTCCTCAAGTACTTAAGTCGGCATTGTGCCTTTTGTATTAAATTCGGATGCAATTTCTGTGTTTCATCGTCAATAAGAAAGTCCAAGGGAAACAGTAAGCCTGAAGTGAAGCATCGGAATCTAAAACTAAACTCACAGGAGAGGTTCAAATCATAGTAAGTTTGTGTGTCAGTCCTCTTGTACTTAAGTCGGCATTGTGCCTTTTGTATTAAATTCGGATGCATTTTCTGTGTTTCATCGTCAGTAAGAATGTCCAAGGGAAACAGTGAACCTGAAGTGAAGCATCGTATTCGAAAACTGGACTCACAGGAGAGGTTCAAATCATAGAAAGTTTGTGTGTCAGTCCTCTTTTACTTAAGTCGGCATTGTGCCTTTTGTATTAAATTCGGATGCAATTTCTGTGTTTCATCGTCAATAAGAAGGTCCAAGGGAAACAGTAAACCTGAAGTGAAGCTTCGGAATCTAAAACTGGATTCACAGGAGAGGTTCAAATCTTAGAAAGTTAGTGTGTCAGTCCTCTGGTTCTTAAATCGGCATTGTGCCTCTTGCATTAAATTCGGATGCAATTTCTGTGTTTCATCGTCAATAAGAAGGTCCAAGGGAAACAGTAAACCTGAAGTGAAGCATCGGAATCTAAAACTGGACTCACAGGAGAGGTTCAAATCATAGAAAGTTAGCGTGTCAGTCCTCTTGTACTTAGGTCGGCATTGTGCCTTTTGTATTAAATTCGGATGCAATTTCTGTGTTACATCGTCAATAAGAAGGTCCAAGGGAAAAAGTAAACCTGAAGTGAAGCATCGGAATCTAAAACTGGATTCACAGGAGAGGTTCAAATCTTAGAAAGTTAGTGTGTCAGTCCTCTTGTACTTAAGTCGGCATTGTGCCTTTTGTATTAAATTCGGATGCAATTTCTGTGTTTCATCGTCAGTAGGAAGATCCAAGGGAAACAGTAAACCTGAAGTGAAGCATCGGAATCTAAAACTGGACTCACAGGAGAGTTTCAAATCATAGAAAGTTAGTGTGTCAGTCCTCTTGTTCTTAAGTCGGCATTGTGCCTTTTGTATTAAATTCGGATGCAATTTTGTGTTTCATCGTCAATAAGAAGGTCCAAGGGAAACAGTAAACCTGAAGTGAAGCATCGGAATCTAAAACTGGAGACACAGGAGAGGTTCAAATCATGGAAATTTAGTGTGTCAGTCCTCTTGTACATATGTCGGCATTGTGCCTTTTGTATTAAATTCGGATGCATTTTCTGTGTTTCATCGTCAATAAGAAGGTCCAAGGGAAACAGTAAACCTGAAATGAAGCATCGGATTCGAAAACCGGACTCACAGGAGAGGTTGAAATCATAGAAAGTTTGTGTGTCAGTCGTCTTGTACTTAAGTCGGCATTGTGCCTTTTGTATTAAATTCGGATGCAATTTCTGTGTTTCATCGTCAATAAGAAGGTCCAAGGGAAACAGTAAACCTGAAGTGAAGCATCGGAATCTAAAACTGGATTCACAGGAGAGGTTCAAATCTTAGAAAGTTAGTGTGTCAGTCCTCTTGTACTTAAGTCGGCATTGTGCTCGGCATTGTGCCATTTGTATTAAATTCGGATGCAATTTCTGTGTTTCATCGTCAATAGGAAGGTCCAAGGGAAACAGTAAACCTGAAGTGAAGCATCGGAATCTAAAACTGGACTCACAGGAGAGTTTCAAATCATAGAAAGTTAGTGTGTCAGTCCTCTTGTACTTAAGTTGGCATTGTGCCTTTTGTATTAAATTCGGATGCAATTTCTGTGTTTCATCGTCAATAAGAAGGTCCAAGGGATACAGTAAACCTGAAGTGAAGCATCGGAATCTAAAACTGGACTCACAGGAGAGGTTCAAATCATAGAATGTTAGTGTGTCAGTCCTCTTGTACTTAAGTCGGCATTGTGCCTTTTGTATTAAATTCGGATGCAATTTCTGTGTTTCATCGTCAACAAGAAGGTCCAAGGGAAACAGTAAACCTGAAGTGAAGCATCGCAACCGAAAACTGGACTCACAGGAGAGGTTCAAATCATAGAAAGTTAGAGTGTCAGTCCTCTTGTACTTAAGTCGGCATTGTGCATTTTGTATTAAATTCGGATGCAATTTCTGTGTTTCATCGTCAATAAGAAGGTCCAAGGGAAACAGTTAACCTGTAGTGAAGCATCGGAAGCTAAAACTGGATTCACAGGAGAGGTTCAAATCATAGAATGTTAGTGTGTCAGTCCTCTGGTTCTTAAGTCGGCATTGTGCCTTTTGCATTAAATTCGGATGCTATTTCTGTGTTTCATCGTCAATAAGAAGGTCCAAGGGATACAGTAAACCTGAAGTGAAGCATCGGAATCTAAAACTGGACTCACAGGAGAGGTTCAAATCATAGAAAGTTAGTGTGTCAGTCCTCTAGTACTTAAGTCGGCATTGTGCCTTTTGCATTAAATTCGGATGCAATTTCTGTGTTTCATCGTCAATAAGAAGGTCCAAGGGAAACAGTACACCTGAAGTGAAGCATTGGAATCTAAAACTGGACTCACAGGAGAGGTTCAAATCATAGAAAGTTTGTGTGTCAGTCCTCTTGTACTTAAGTCGGCATTGTGCCTTTTGTATTAAATTCGGATGCAATTTCTGTGTTTCATCGTCAATAGGAAGGTCCAAGGGAAACAGTAAACCTGAAGTGAAGCATCGGAATCTAAAACTGGACTCACAGGAGAGTTTCAAATCATAGAAAGTTAGTGTGTCAGTCTTCTAGTTCTTTAGTCGGCATTGTGCCTTTTGTAATAAATTCGGATGCAATTTCTGTGTTTCATCGTCAATAAGAAGGTCCAAGGGAAACAGTAAACCTGAAGTGAAGCACCGGAATCTAAAACTGGACACACAGGAGGGGTTCAAATCATGGATATTTAGTGTGTCAGTCCTCTTGTACTTAAGTCGGCATTGTGCCTTTTGTATTAAATTCGGATGCAATTTCTGTGTTTCATCGTCAATAAGAAGGTCCAAGGGATGCAGTAAAGCTGAAGTGAAGCATCGGAATCTCAAACTGGACTCACAGGAGAGATTCATATCATAGAAAGTTAGTGTGTCGGTTCTCTTGTACTTAAGTCGGCATTGTGCCATTTGTATTAAATTCGGATGCAATTTCTGTGTTTCATCGTCATTACAAAGGTCCTAGGGAAACAGTAAACCTGAAGTGAAGCATCGGAATCTAAAATTGGACTCACAGGAGAGGTTCAAATCATAGAAATTTAGTGTGTCAGTCCTCTTGTACTTACGTCGGCATTGAGCCTTTTGTATTAAATTCGGATGCAATTTCTGTGTTTCATCGTCAATAAGAAGGTCCAAGGGAAACAGTAACCCTGAAGTGAAGCATCGGAAGCTAAAACTGGATTCACAGCAGAGATTCAAATCATAGAATGTTAGTGTGTCAGTCCTCTGGTTCTTAAGTCGGCATTGTGCCTTTTGCATTAAATTCGGATGCTATTTCTGTGTTTCATCGTCAATAAGAAGGTCCAAGGGATACAGTAAACCTGAAGTGAAGCATCGGAATCTAAAACTGGACTCACAGGAGAGGTTCAAATCATAGAAAGTTAGTGTGTCAGTCCTCTAGTACTTAAGTCGGCATTGTGCCTTTTGTATTAAATTCGGATGCAATTTCTGTGTTTCATCTTCAATAAGAAGGTCCAAGGGAAACAGTACACCTGAAGTGAAGCATTGGAATCTAAAACTGGACTCATAGGAGAGGTTCAAATCATAGAAAGTTAGTGTGTCAGTCCACTTGTACTTAAGTTGGCATTGTGCCTTTTGTATTAAATTCGGATGCAATTTCTGTGTTTCATCGTCAATAAGAAGGTCCAAGGGAAACAGTAAACCTGAAGTGAAGCATCGGAATCTATAACTGGACTCACAGGAGAGGTTCAAATCATGGAAAGTTAGTGTGTCAGTCCTCTTGTACTTAAGTCGGCATTGTGCCTTTTGTATTAAATTCGGATGCAATTTCTGTGTTCATCGTCAATAAGAAGGTCCAAGGGATACAGTAAACCAGAAGTGAAGCATCGGAATCATAAACTGTACTCACAGGAGTGGTTCAAATCATGGAAAGTTAGAGTGTCAGTCCTCTTGTACTTCAGTCGGCATTGTGCCTTTTGTACTAAATGCGGATTCAATTTCTGTGTTTCATCGTCAATAAGAAGGTCCAAGGGATACAGAAAAAGCTGAAGTGAAGCATCGGAATCTAAAACTACACTCACAGGAGTGGTTCAAATCATAGAAAGTTAGAGTTTCAGTCTTCTTGCACTTAGGTCGGCATTGTGCCTTATCGTCAATAAGAAGGTCCAAGGGAAACAGTACACCTGAAGTGAAGCATTGGAATCTAAAACTGGACTCACAGGAGAGGTTCAAATCATAGAAAGTTAGTGTGTCAGTCCTCTTGTTCTTTAGTCGGCATTGTGAATTTTGTAATAAATTCGGATGCAATTTCTGTGTTTCATCGTCAATAAGAAGGTCCAAGGGAAACAGTAAACCTGAAGTGAAGCACCGGAATCTAAAACTGGACACACAGGAGGGGTTCAAATCATGGAAATTTAGTGTGTCAGTCCTCTTGTACTTAAGTCGGCATTGTGCCTTTTGTATTAAATTCGGATGCAATTTCTGTGTTTCATCGTCAATAGGAAGGTCCAAGTTAAACAGTAAACCTGAAGTGAAGCATCGGAATCTAAAACTGGACTCACAGGAGAGTTTCAAATCATAGAAAGTTAGTGTGTCAGTCCTCTTGTTCTTTAGTCGGCATTATGCCTTTTGTAATAAATTCGGATGCAATTTCTGTGTTTCATCGTCAATAAGAAGGTCCAAGGGAAACAGTAAACCTGAAGTGAAGCATCGGAATCTCAAACTGGACTCACAGGAGAGATTCATATCATAGAAAGTTAGTGTGTCAGTTCTCTTGTACTTAAGTCGGCATTGTGCCATTTGTATTAAATTCGGATGCAATTTCTGTGTTTCATCGTCATTACGAAGGTCCTAGGGAAACAGTAAACCTGAAGTGAAGCATCGGAATCTGAAACTGGACTCACAGGAGAGGTTCAAATCATAGAAATTTAGTGTGTCAGTCCTCTTGTACTTAAGTCGGCATTGTGCCTTTTGTATTAAATTCGGATGCAATTTCTGTGTTTCATCGTCAATAAGAAGGTCCAAGGGAAACAGTAACCCTGAAGTGAAGCATCGGAAGCTAAAACTGGATTCACAGCAGAGATTCAAATCATAGAATGTTAGTGTGTCAGTCCTCTGGTTCTTAAGTCGGCATTGTGCCTTTTGCATTAAATTCGGATGCTATTTCTGTGTTTCATCGTCAATAAGAAGGTCCAAGGGATACAGTAAACCTGAAGTGAAGCATCGGAATCTAAAACTGGACTCACAGGAGAGGTTCAAATCATAGAAAGTTAGTGTGTCAGTCCTCTAGTACTTAAGTCGGCATTGTGCCTTTTGTATTAAATTCGGATGCAATTTCTGTGTTTCATCTACAATAAGAAGGTCCAAGGGAAACAGTACACCTGAAGTGAAGCATTGGAATCTAAAACTGGACTCATAGGAGAGGTTCAAATCATAGAAAGTTAGTGTGTCAGTCCTCTTGTACTTAAGTTGGCATTGTGCCTTTTGTATTAAATTCGGATGCAATTTCTGTGTTTCATCGTCAATAAGAAGGTCCAAGGGAAACAGTAAACCTGAAGTGAAGCATCGGAATCTAAAACTGGACTCACAGGAGAGGTTCAAATCATGGAAAGCTAGTGTGTCAGTCCTCTTGTACTTAAGTCGGCATTGTGCCTTTTGTATTAAATTCGGATGCAATTTCTGTGTTCATCGTCAATAAGAAGGTCCAAGGGATACAGTAAACCAGAAGTGAAGCATCGGAATCATAAACTGTACTCACAGGAGTGGTTCAAATCATGGAAAGTTAGAGTGTCAGTCCTCTTGTACTTCAGTCGGCATTGTGCCTTTTGTACTAAATGTGGATTCAATTTCTGTGTTTCATCGTCAATAAGAAGGTCCAAGGGATACAGAAAAACCTGAAGTGAAGCATCGTAATCTAAAACTACACTCACAGGAGTGGTTCAAATCATAGAAAGTTAGAGTTTCAGTCTTCTTGCACTTAGGTCGGCATTGTGCCTTATCGTCAATAAGAAGGTCCAAGGGATACAGTAAACCTGAAGTGAAGCATCGGATTCTATAACTGGACTCACAGGAGAGGTTCAAATCACAGAAAGTTAGTGTGTCAGTCCTCTTGTACTTATGTCGGCATTGTGCCTTTTGTATTAAATTCGGATGCAATTTCTGTGTTTCATCGTCAATAAGAAGGTCCAAGGGAAACAGTAAACCTGAAGTGAAGCATCGGAATCTAAAACTGGATTCACAGGAGAGGTTCAAATCTTAGAAAGTTAGTGTTCTGCCCTCTTGTACTTAAGTCGGTATTGTGCCTTTTGTGTTAAATTCGGATGCAATTTCTGTGTTTCATCGTCAATAGGAAGGTCCAAGGGAAGAAGTAAACCTGAAGTGAAGCATCGGAATCTAAAACTGGACTCACAGGAGAGTTTCAAATCATAGAAAGTTAGTGTGTCAGTCCTCTTGTTCTTAAGTCGGCATTGTGCCTTTTGTATTAAATTCGGATGCAATTTCTGTGTTTCATCGTCAATAAGAAGGTCCAAGGGAAACAGTAAACCTGAAGTGAAGCATCGGAATCTAAAACTGGACACACAGGAGAGGTTCAAATCATGGAAATTTAGTGTGTCAGTCCTCTTGTACTTAAGTCGGCATTGCGCCTTTTGTATTAAATGCGGATGCAATTTCTGTGTTTCATCGTCAATAAGAAGGTCCAAGGGTTACAGTAAACCTGAAGTGAAGCATCGGAAACTAAAACTGGACTCACAGGAGAGATTCATATCATAGAAAGTTAGTGTGTCAGTCCTCAAGTACTTAAGTCGGCATTGTGCCTTTTGTATTAAATTCGGATGCAGTTTCTGTGTTTCATCGTCAATAAGAAGGTCCAAGGGAAACAGTAAGCCTGAAGTGAACCATCGGAATCTAAAACTGGACTCACAGGAGCGGTTCAAATCGTAGAAAGTTAGTGTGTCAGTCCTCTTGTACTTAAGTCGGCATTGTGCCTTTTGTATTAAATTCGGATGCAATTTCTGTGTTTCATCGTCAATAAGAAGGTCCAACGGAAACAGTAAACCTGATGTGAAGCATCGGAATCGAAAACTGGACTCACAGGAGAGGTTCAAATCATAGAAAGTTAGTGTGTCAGTCCTCTTGTACTTCAGTCGGCATTGTGCCTTTTGTATTAAATTCGGATGCAATTTCTGTGTTTCATCGTCAATAAGAAGGTCCAAGGGAAACAGTAAACCTGAAGTGAAGCATCGGAATCAAAAACTGGACTCACAGGAAAGTTTCAAATCATAGAAGGTTAGTGTGTCAGTCCTCTTGTACTTAAGTCGGCATTGTGCCTTTTGTATTACATTCGGATGCAATTTCTGAGTCTCATCGTCAATAAGAAGGTCCAAGGGAAACAGTAAACCTCAAGTGAAGCATCGGAATCTAAAACTGGACACACAGTAGAGGTTCAAATCATGGAAATTTAGTGTGTCAGTCCTCTTGTACTTAAGTCGGCATTGTGCCTTTTGTATTAAATTCGGATGCAATTTCTGTGTTTCATCGTCAATAAGAAGGTCCAAGGGATACAGTAAACACGAAGTGAAGCATCGGAATCTAAAACTGGACTCACAGGGGTGGTTCAAATCATAGAAAGTTAGAGTGTCAGTCTTCTTGTACTTAAGTCGGCATTGTACCTTATCGCCAATAAGAAGGTCCAAGGGATACAGTAAACCTGAAGTGAAGCATCGGAATCTAAAACTAGACTCACAGGAGAGGTTCAAATCACAGAAAGTTTGTTTGTCAGTCCTCTTGTACTTAAGTCGGCATTGTGCCTTTTGTATTAAATTCGGATGCAATTTCTGTGTTTCATCGTCAATAAGAAGGTCCAAGGGAAACAGTAAATCTGAAGTGAAGCATCGGAATCTAAAACTGGACTCACAGGAGAGGTTCAAATCATAGAATGTTAGTGAGTCAGTCATCTTGTACTTAAGTCGGCATTGTACCTTTTGTATTAAATTCGGATGCAATTTCTGTGTTTCATCGTCAATAAGAAGGTCCAAGGGAAACAGTAAACCTGAAGTGAAGCATCGGAACCGAAAACTGGACTCACAGGAGAGGTTCATATCATAGAAAGTAAGAGTGTCAGTCCTCTTGTACTTAAGTCGGCATTGTGCCTTTTGTATTAAATTCGGATGCAATTTCTGTGTTTCATCGTCAATAAGAAGGTCCAAGGGAAACAGTAAACCTGAAGTGAAGCATCGGTATCTAAAACTGGATTCACAGGAGAGGTTCAAATCATAGAATGTTAGTGTGTCAGTCCTCTGGTTCTTAAGTCGGCATTGTGCCTCTTGCATTAAATTCGGATGCTCTTTCTGTGTTTCATCGTCAATAAGAAGGTCCAAGGGATACAGTAAACCTGAAGTGAAGCATCGGAATCTAAAACTGGACTCACAGGAGAGGTTCAAATCGTAGAAAGTTAGTGTGTCAGTCCTCTTGTACTTAAGTCGGCATTGTGCCTTTTGTATTAAATTCGGATGCAATTTCTGTGTTTCATCGTCAATAAGAAGCTCCAACGGAAACAGTAAACCTGAAGTGAAGCATCGGAATCGAAAACTGGATTCACAAGAGAGGTTCAAATCATAGAAAGTTAGTGTGTCAGTCCTCTTGTACTTAAGTCGGCATTGTGCCTTTTGTATTAAATTCGGATGCAATTTCTGTGTTTCATCGTCAATAGGAAGGTCCAAGGGAAACAGTAAACCTGAAGTGAAGCATCGGAATCAAAAACTGGACTCACAGGAAAGTTTCAAATCATAGAAAGTTAGTGTGTCAGTCCTCTTGTACTTAAGTCGGCATTGTGCCTTTTGTATTAAATTCGGATGCGATTTCTGTGTTTCATCGTCATTAAGAAGGTCCAAGGGAAACAGTAAACCTCAAGTGAAGCATCGGAATCCAAAACTGGACTCACAGGAGAGGTTCAAATCATGGAAATTTAGTGTGTCAGTCCTCTTGTACTTAAGTCAGCATTGTGCCTTTTGTATTAAATTCGGATGCAATTTCTGTGTTTCATCGTCAATAAGAAGGTCCAAGGGATACAGTAAACCTGAAGTGAAGCATCGGAATCTAAAACTGGACTCACAGGGGTGGTTCAAATCATAGAAAGTTAGAGTGTCAGTCTTCTTGTACTTAAGTCGGCATTGTGCCTTATCGTCAATAAGAAGGTCCAAGGGATACAGTAAACCTGAAGTGAAGCATCGGAATCTAAAACTGGACTCACAGGAGAGGTTCAAATCTGAGAAAGTTTGTGTGTCAGTCCTCTTGTACTTAAGTCGGCATTGTGCCTTTTGTATTAAATTCGGATGAAATTTCTGTGTTTCATCGTCAATAAGAAGGTCCAAGGGAAACAGTAAATCTGAAGTGAAGCATCGGAATGTGAAACTGGACTCACAGGAGAGGTTCAAATCATAGCAAGTTAGTGTGTCAGTCCTCTTGTACTTAAGTCGGCATTGTGCCTTTTGTATTAAATTCGGATGCAATTTCTGTGTTTCATCGTCAATAAGAAGGTCCAAGGGATACAGTAAACCTGAAGTGAAGCATCGGAATCTAAAACTGGACTCACAGGAGAGGTTTAAATCATAGAATGTCAGTGTGTCAGTCATCTTGTACTTAAGTCGGCATTGTGCCTTTTGTATTAAATTCGGATGCAATTTCTGTGTTTCATCGTCAATAAGAAGGTCCAAGGGAAACAGTAAACCTGAAGTGAAGCATCGGAACCGAAAACTGGACTCACAGGAGAGGTTCATATCAAAGAAAGTTAGAGTGTCAGTCCTCTTGTACTTAAGTCGGCATTGTGCCTTTTGTATTAAATTCGGATGCAATTTCTGTGTTTCATCGTCTATAAGAAGGTCCAAGGGAAACAGTAAACCTGAAGTGAAGCATCGGAATCTAAAACTGGATTCACAGGAGAGGTTCAAATCATAGAATGTTAGTGTGTCAGTCCTCTGGTTCTTAAGTCGGCATTGTGCCTCTTGCATTAAATTCGGATGCTCTTTCTGTGTTTCATCGTCAATAAGAAGGTCCAAGGGATACAGTAAACCTGAAGTGAAGCATCGGAATCTAAAACTGGACTCACAGGAGAGGTTCAAATCATAGAAAGTTAGTGTGTCAGTCCTCTAGTACTTAAGTCGGCATTGTGCCTTTTGTATTAATTTCGGATGCAATTTCTGTGTTTCATCGTCAATAAGAAGGTCCAAGGGAAACAGTAAATATGAAGTGAAGCATCGGAATCTGAAACTGGACTCACAGGAGAGGTTCAATTCATAGCAAGTTAGTGTGTCAGTCCTCTTGTACTTAAATCGGCATTGTGCCTTTTGTATTAAATTCGGATGCAATTTCTGTGTTTCATCGTCAATAAGAAGGTCCAAGGGATACAGTAAACCTGAAGTGAAGCATCGGAATCTGAAACTGGACTCACAGGAGAGGTTCAAATCATAGAAAGTTAGAGTGTCAGTCCTCTTGATCTTAAGTCGGCATTGTGCCTTATCGTCAATAAAAAGGTCCAAGGGATACAGTAAACCTGAAGTGAAGGTCCAAGGGATACAGTAAACCTGGAGTGAAGCATCGGAATCTAAAACTGGACTCACAGGAGAGGTTCAAATCATGGAAAGTTAGTGTGTCAGTCCTCCTGTACTTAAGTCGGCATTGTGCCTTTTGTATTACATTCGGATGCAATTTCTGTGTTTCATCGTCAATAAGAAGGTCCAAGGGATACAGTAAACCTGAAGTAAAGCATCGGAATCTAAAACTGGAATCACAGGAGAGGTTCAAATCATAGAATGCTTGTGTGTCAGTCCTCTTCTACTTAAGTCGGCATTGTGCCTTTTGTATTAAATTCGGATGAAATTTCTGTGTTTCATCGTCAATAAGAAGGTCCAAGGGTTACAGTAAACCTTACGTGAAGCATCGGAATCTAAAACTGGACTCACAGGAGAGATTTATATCATAGAAAGTTAGTGTGTCAGTTCTCTTGTACTTAAGTCGGCATTGAGCCTTTTGTATTAAATTCGGATGCAATTTCTGTGTTTCATCGTCAATAAGAAGGTCCAAGGGAAACAGTAAACCTGAAGTGAAGCATCGGAATCTAAAACTGGACTCACAGGAGAGGTTCAAATCAAGGAAATTTAGTAAGTCAGTCCTCTTGTACTTAAGTCGGCATTGTGCCTTTTGTATTAAATTCGGATGCAATTTCTGTGTTTCGTCGTCAATAAGAAGGTCCAAGGGAAACAGTAAACCTGAAGTGAAGCATCGGAATCTAAAACTGGATTCACAGGAGAGGTTCCAATCATAGGAAGTTAGTGTGTCAGTCCTCGGGTTCTTAAGTCGGCATTGTGCCTTTTGCATTAAATTCGGATGCAATTTCTGTGTTTCATCGTCAATAAGAAGGTCCAAGGGATACAGTAAACCTGAAGTGAAGCATCGGAATCTAAAACTGGACTCACAGGAGAGATTCATATCATAGAAAGTTAGTGTGTCAGTCCGCTTGTTTTTAAGTCGGCATTGTGCCTTTTGTATTATATTCGGATGCAATGTCGGTGTTTTATCGTCAATAAGAAGGTCCAAGGGAAACAGTAATCCTGATGTGAAGCATCGGAATCTAAAACTGGACTCACAGGAGAGGTTCAAATCGTAGAAAGTTAGTGTGTCAGTCCTATTGTACTTAAGTCGGCATTGTGCGTTTTGTATTAAATTCGCATGCACTTTCTGTGTTTCATCGTCAATAAGAAGGTCCAAGGGAAACAGTAAACCTGAAGTGAAGCTTCGGAATCGAAAACTGGACTCACAGGAGAGGTTCAAATCATAGAAAGTTAGTGTGTCAATCCTCTTGCACTTAAGTCGGCATTGTGCCTTTTGTATTAAATTCGGATGCAATTTCTGTGTTTCATCATCAATAAGAAGGTCCAAGGGAAACAGTAAACCTGAAGTGAAGCATCGGAATCTAAAACTGGATTCACAGGAGAGGTTCAAATCTTTGAAAGTTAGTGTGTCAGTCCTCTTGTACTTAAGTCGGCATTAAGCCTTTTGCATTAAATTCGGATGCAATTTCTGTGTTTCATCGTCAATAAGAAGGTCCAAGGGATACAGTAAACCTGAAGTGAAGCATCGGAATCTAAAACTGGACTCACAGGAGTGGTTCAAAGCATAGA
The DNA here is from genome assembly GCF_023864345.2 of Schistocerca serialis cubense. Lineage (NCBI taxonomy): Eukaryota > Metazoa > Arthropoda > Insecta > Orthoptera > Acrididae > Schistocerca > Schistocerca serialis. Next base: position 86,152,584 of record NC_064645.1, read on the forward strand.
AAGTTAGAGTGTCAGTCTTCTTGTACTTATGTCGGCATTGTGCTTTATCGTCAATAAGAAGGTCCAAGGGATACAGTAAACCTGAAGTGAAGCATCGGAATCTAAAACTGGACTCACAGGAGAGGTTCAAATCACAGAAAGTTAGTGTGTCAGTCCTCTTGTACTTAAGTCGGCATTGTGCCTTTTGTATTAAATTCGGATGCAATTTCTGTGTTTCATCGTCAATAAGAAGGTCCAAGGGAAACAGTAAACCTGAAGTGAAGCATCGGAATCTAAAACTGGATTCACAGGAGAGGTTCCAATCATAGGAAGTTAGTGTGTCAGTCCTCTGGTTCTTAAGTCGGCATTGTGCCTTTTGCATTAAATTCGGATGCAATTTCTGTGTTTCATCGTCAATAAGAAGGTCCAAGGGATACAGTAAACCTGAAGTGAAGCATTGGAATCTAAAACTGGACTCACAGGAGAGATTCATATCATAGAAAGTTAGTGTGTCAGTCCTCTGGTTCTTAAGTCGGCATTGTGCCTTTTGCATTATATTCGGATGCAATTTCTGTGTTTCATCGTCAATAAGAAGGTCCAAGGGATACAGTAAACCTGAAGTGAAGCATCGGAATCTAAAACTGGACTCACAGGAGAGGTTCAAATCATAGAAAGTTAGTGTGTCAGTCCTCTAGTACTTAAGTCGGCATTGTCCCTTTTGTATTAAATTCGGATGCTATTTCTGTGTTTCATCGTCAATAAGAAGGTCCAAGGGAAACAGTAAACCTCAAGTGAAGCATCGGAATCTAAAACTGGACTCACAGGAGAGGTTCAAATCATGGAAAGTTAGGGTGTCAATCCTCTTGTACTTAAGTCGGCATTGTGCCTTTTGTATTAAATTCGGATGCAATTTCTGTGTTCATCGTCAATAAGAAGGTCCAAGGGATACGGTAAACCTGAAGTGAAGCATCGGAATCATAAACTGGACTAACAGGAGTGGCTCAAATCATGGAATATTAGTGTGTCAGTCCTCTTGTACTTAAGTCGCCATTGTGCCTTTTGTATTAAATTCGGATTCAATTTCTGTGTTTCATCGTCAATAAGAAGGTCCAAGGGATACAGAAAAACCTGAACTGAAGCATCGGAATCTAAAACTACACTCACAGGAGTGGTTCATATCATAGAAAGTTAGAGTGTCAGTCTTCTTGCACTTAAGTCCGCATTGTGCCTTATCGTCAATAAGACGGTCCAAGGGATACAGTAAACCTGAAGTGAAGCATCGGAATCTAAAACTGGACAATCAGGAGTGGTTCAAATCACAGAAAGTTAGTGTGTCAGTCGTCTTGTACTTAAGTCGGCATTGTGCCTTTTGTATTACATTCGGATGCAATTTCTGTGTTTCATCGTCAATAAGAAGGTCCAAGGGAAACAGTAAACCTGAAGTGAAGCATCGGAATCTAAAGCTGGACTCACAGGAGAGGTTCAAATCATAGCAAGTTAGTGTGTCAGTCCTCTTGTACTTAAGTCGGCCTTGTGCTTTTTGTATTACATTCGGATATAATTTCTGTGTTTCATCGGCAATAAGAAGGTCCAGGGTATAGAGTAAACCTGAAGTGAAGGATCGGAACTTAAAACTGGACTCACAGGAGAGATTCAAATCATAGAAAGTTAGAGTGTCAGTCCTCTTGTACTTAAGGCGGCATTGTGCCTTATCGTCAATAAAAAGGTCCAAGGGATACAGTAAACCTGAAGTGAAGGTCCAAGGGATACAGTAAACCTGGAGTGAAGCATCGGAATCTAAAACTGGACTCACAGGAGTGGTTCAAATCATAGAAAGTTAGTGTGTCAGTCCTCTTGTACTTAAGTCGGCATTGTGCCTTTTGTATTAAATTCGAATGCAATATCGGTATTTCATCGTCAATAGGAAGGTCCAAGGGAAACAGTAAACCTGAAGTGAAGCATCGGAATTTAAAACTGGACTCACAGTTGAGGTTCAAATCATGGACAGTTAGTGTGTCAGTCCTCTTGTACTTAAGTCGGCATTGTGCGTTTTGTATTAAATTCGCATGCAATTTCTGTGTTTCATCGTCAATAAGAAGGTCCAAGGGAAACAGTAAACCTGAAGTGAAGCTTCGGAATCGAAAACTGGACTCACAGGAGAGGTTCAAATCATAGAAAGTTAGTGTGTCAATCCTCTTGTACTTAAGTCGGCATTGTGCCTTTTGTATTAAATTCGGATGCAATTTCTGTGTTTCATCATCAATAAGAAGGTCCAAGGGAAACAGTAAACCTGAAGTGAAGCATCGGAATCTAAAACTGGATTCACAGGAGAGGTTCAAATCTTAGAAAGTTAGTGTGTCAGTCCTCTTGTACTTAAGTCGGCATTAAGCCTTTTGCATTAAATTCGGATGCAATTTCTGTGTTTCATCGTCAATAAGAAGGTCCAAGGGATACAGTAAACCTGAAGTGAAGCATCGGAATCTAAAACTGGACTCACAGGAGTGGTTCAAATCATAGAAAGTTAGAGTGTCAGTCTTCTTGTACTTATGTCGGCATTGTGCCTTATCGTCAATAAGAAGGTCCAAGGGATACAGTAAACCTGAAGTGAAGCATCGGAATCTAAAACTGGACTCACAGGAGAGGTCCAAATCACAGAAAGTTAGTGTGTCAGTCCTCTTGTACTTAAGTCGGCATTGTGCCTTTTGTATTAAATTCGGATGCAATTTCTGTGTTTCATCGTCAATAAGAAGGTCCAAGGGAAACAGTAAACCTGAAGTGAAGCATCGGAATCTAAAACTGGATTCACAGGAGAGGTTCCAATCATAGGAAGTTAGTGTGTCAGTCCTCTGGTTCTTAAGTCGGCATTGTGCCTTTTGCATTAAATTCGGATGCAATTTCTGTGTTTCATCGTCAATAAGAAGGTCCAAGGGATACAGTAAACCTGAAGTGAAGCATTGGAATCTAAAACTGGACTCACAGGAGAGATTCATATCATAGAAAGTTAGTGTGTCAGTCCTCTGGTTCTTAAGTCGGCATTGTGCCTTTTGCATTATATTCGGATGCAATTTCTGTGTTTCATCGTCAATAAGAAGGTCCAAGGGATACAGTAAACCTGAAGTGAAGCATCGGAATCTAAAACTGGACTCACAGGAGAGGTTCAAATCATAGAAAGTTAGTGTGTCAGTCCTCTAGTACTTAAGTCGGCATTGTCCCTTTTGTATTAAATTCGGATGCTATTTCTGTGTTTCATCGTCAATAAGAAGGTCCAAGGGAAACAGTAAACCTCAAGTGAAGCATCGGAATCTAAAACTGGACTCACAGGAGAGGTTCAAATCATGGAAAGTTAGGGTGTCAATCCTCTTGTACTTAAGTCGGCATTGTGCCTTTTGTATTAAATTCGGATGCAATTTCTGTGTTCATCGTCAATAAGAAGGTCCAAGGGATACGGTAAACCTGAAGTGAAGCATCGGAATCATAAACTGGACTAACAGGAGTGGCTCAAATCATGGAATGTTAGTGTGTCAGTCCTCTTGTACTTAAGTCGCCATTGTGCCTTTTGTATTAAATTTGGATTCAATTTCTGTGTTTCATCGTCAATAAGAAGGTCCAAGGGATACAGAAAAACCTGAACTGAAGCATCGGAATCTAAAACTACACTCACAGGAGTGGTTCATATCATAGAAAGTTAGAGTGTCAGTCTTCTTGCACTTAAGTCCGCATTGTGCCTTATCGTCAATAAGACGGTCCAAGAGATACAGTAAACCTGAAGTGAAGCATCGGAATCTAAAACTGGACAATCAGGAGTGGTTCAAATCACAGAAAGTTAGTGTGTCAGTCGTCTTGTACTTAAGTCGGCATTGTGCCTTTTGTATTACATTCGGATGCAATTTCTGTGTTTCATCGTCAATAAGAAGGTCCAAGGGAAACAGTAAACCTGAAGTGAAGCATCGGAATCTAAAGCTGGACTCACAGGAGAGGTTCAAATCATAGCAAGTTAGTGTGTCAGTCCTCTTGTACTTAAGTCGGCCTTGTGCTTTTTGTATTACATTCGGATATAATTTCTGTGTTTCATCGGCAATAAGAAGGTCCAGGGTATAGAGTAAACCTGAAGTGAAGGATCGGAACTTAAAACTGGACTCACAGGAGAGATTCAAATCATAGAAAGTTAGAGTGTCAGTCCTCTTGTACTTAAGGCGGCATTGTGCCTTATCGTCAATAAAAAGGTCCAAGGGATACAGTAAACCTGAAGTGAAGGTCCAAGGGATACAGTAAACCTGGAGTGAAGCATCGGAATCTAAAACTGGACTCACAGGAGTGGTTCAAATCATAGAAAGTTAGTGTGTCAGTCCTCTTGTACTTAAGTCGGCATTGTGCCTTTTGTATTAAATTCGAATGCAATATCGGTATTTCATCGTCAATAGGAAGGTCCAAGGGAAACAGTAAACCTGAAGTGAAGCATCGGAATTTAAAACTGGACTCACAGTTGAGGTTCAAATCATGGAAAGTTAGTGTGTCAGTCCTCTTGTACTTAAGTCGGCATTGTGCCTTTTGTATTAAATTCGGATGCAATTTCTGTGTTTCATCGTCAATAAGAAGGTCCAAGGGAAACAGTAAACCTGAAGTGAAGCATCGGAATCTAAAACTGGATTCACAGGAGAGGTTCAAATCATAGAAAGTTAGTGTGTCAGTCCTCTGGTTCTTAAGTCGGCATTGTGCCTTTTGCATTAAATTCGGATGCAATTTCTGTGTTTTATCGTCAATAAGAAGGTCCAAGGGATACAGTAAACCTGAAGTGAAGCATCGGAATCTAAAACTGGACTCACAGGAGAGATTCAAATCATAGAAAGTTAGGGTGTCAGTCCTCTTGTACTTAAGTCGGCATTGTGCCTTTTGTATTAAATTCGGATGCAATTTCTGTGTTTCGTCGTCAATAAGAAGGTCCATGGGAAACAGTAAACCTGAAGTGAAGCATCGGAAACTAAAACTGGACTCACAGGAGAGGTTCAAATCATAGAAGGTTAGTGTGTCAGTCCTCTTGTACTTAAGTCGCCATTGTGCCTTTTGTATTAAATTCGGATGCAATTTCTGTTTTTCATCGTCAATAAGAAGGTCCAAGGGAAACAGTAAACCTGAAGTGAAGCATCGGAATCGAAAACTGGACTCACAGGAGAGGTTCAAATCATAGAAGGTTAGTGTGTCAGTCCTCTTGTACTTATGTCGGCATTGTGCCTTTTGTATTAAATTCGGATGCAATTTCTGTGTATCATCGTCATACGAAGGTCCAAGGGAAACAGTGAACCTGACGTGAAGCAGCGGAATCTAAAACTGGATTCACAGGAGAGGTTCAAATCTTAGAAAGTTAGTGTGTCAGTCCTCTGGTTCTTAAGTCGGCATTGTCCCTTTTGTATTAAATTAGGATGCAATTTCTGTGTTTCATCGTCAATAAGAAGGTCCAAGGGATACAGTAAACCGGAAGCGAAGCATCGGAATCTAAAACTGGACTCACTGGAGAGGTTCAAATCATAGAAAGTTAGTGTGTCAGTCCTCTTGAACTTAAGTCGGCATTGTGCCTTTTGTATTAAATTCGGATGCAATTTCTGTGCACTCCGTGTGCATACCGGGGGGAGTCATTCCAGATGTGGAAAGGGTCCTTCCGGATGCCATGAAGGGTACAGGGTGCACCCATCTGCAGGTGGTCGCTCATGTCGGCACCAATGATGTGTGTCGCTATGGATCCGAGGAAATCCTCTCTGGCTTCCGGCGGCTATCTGATTTGGTGAAGACTGCCAGTCTCGCTAGCGGGATGAAAGCAGAGCTCACCATCTGCAGCATCGTCGACAGGACTGACTGCGGACCTTTGGTACAGAGCCGAGTGGAGGGTCTGAATCAGAGGCTGAGACGGTTCTGCGACCGTGTGGGCTGCAGATTCCTCGACTTGCGCCATAGGGTGGTGGGGTTTCGGGTTCCGCTGGATAGGTCAGGAGTCCACTCTACGCAACAAGCGGCTACACGGGTAGCAGGGGTTGTGTGGCGTGGGCTGGGCGGTTTTTTAGGTTAGATGGCCTTGGGCAAGTACAGAAAGGGCAACAGCCTCAACGGGTGCGGGGCAAAGTCAGGACATGCGGGGAACAAGCAGCAATCGGTATTCTAATTGTCAACTGTCGAAGCTGCGTTGGTAAAGTACCGGAACTTCAAGCGCTGATAGAAAGCACCGAAGCTGAAATCGTTATAGGTACAGAAAGCTGGCTTAAGCCAGAGATAAATTCTGCCGAAATTTTTACAAAGGTACAGACGGTGTTTAGAAAGGATAGATTGCATGCAACCGGTGGTGGAGTGTTCATCGCTGTTAGTAGTAGTTTATCCTGTAGTGAAGTAGAAGTGGATAGTTCCTGTGAATTATTATGGGTGGAGGTTACACTAAACAACCGAACTAGGTTAATAATTGGCTCCTTTTACCGACCTCCCGACTCAGCAGCATTAGTGGCAGAACAACTGAGAGAAAATTTGGAATACATTTCACATAAATTTTCTCAGCATGTTATAGTCTTAGGTGGAGATTTCAATTTACCAGATATAGACTGGGACACTCAGATGTTTAGGACGGGTGGTAGGGACAGAGCATCGAGTGACATTATACTGAGTGCACTATCCGAAAATTACCTCGAGCAATTAAACAGAGAACCGACTCGTGGAGATAACATATTGGACCTACTGATAACAAACAGACCCGAACTTTTCGAATCTGTATGTACAGAGCAGGGAATCAGTGATCATAAGGCCGTTGCAGCATCCCTGAATATGGAAGTTAATAGGAATATAAAAAAAGGGAGGAAGGTTTATCTGTTTAGCAAGAGTAATAGAAGGCAGATTTCAGACTACCTAACAGATCAAAACGAAAATTTCTGTTCCGACACTGACAATGTTGAGTGTTTATGGAAAAAGTTCAAGGCAATCGTAAAATGCGTTTTAGACAGGTACGTGCCGAGTAAAACTGTGAGGGACGGGAAAAACCCACCGTGGTACAACAACAAAGTTAGGAAACTACTGCGAAAGCAAAGAGAGCTCCACTCCAAGTTTAAACGCAGCCAAAACCTCTCAGACAAACAGAAGCTAAACGATGTCAAAGTTAGCGTAAGGAGGGCTATGCGTGAAGCGTTCATTGAATTCGAAAGTAAAATTCTATGTACCGACTTGACAGAAAATCCTAGGAAGTTCTGGTCTTACGTTAAATCAGTAAGTGGCTCGAAACAGCATATCCAGACACTACGGGATGATGATGGCATTGAAACAGAGGATGACACGCGTAAAGCTGAAATACTAAACACCTTTTTCCAAAGCTGCTTCACAGAGGAAGACCGCACTGCAGTTCCTTCTCTAAATCCTCGCACAAACGAAAAAATGGCTGACATCGAAATAAGTGTCCAAGGAATAGAAAAGCAACTGGAATCACTCAATAGAGGAAAGTCCACTGGACCTGACGGGATACCAATTCGATTCTACACAGAGTACGCGAAAGAACTTGCCCCCCTTCTAACAGCCGTGTACCGCAAGTCTCTAGATGAACGGAGGGTTCCAAATGATTGGAAAAGAGCACAGATAGTCCCAGTCTTCAAGAAGGGTCGTCGAGCAGATGCGCAAAACTATAGACCTATATCTCTTACGTCGATCTCTTGTAGAATTTTAGAACATGTTTTTTGCTCGCGTATCATGTCATTTCTGGAAACCCAGAATCTACTATGTAGGAATCAACATGGATTCCGGAAACAGCGATCGTGTGAGACCCAACTCGCCTTATTTGTTCATGAGACCCAGAAAATATTAGATACAGGCTCCCAGGTAGATGCTATTTTTCTTGACTTCCGGAAGGCGTTCGATACAGTTCCGCACTGTCGCCTGATAAACAAAGTAAGAGCCTACGGAATATCAGACCAGCTGTGTGGCTGGATTGAAGAGTTTTTAGCAAACAGAACACAGCATGTTGTTATCAATGGAGAGACGTCTACAGACGTTAAAGTAACCTCTGGCGTGCCACAGGGGAGTGTTATGGGACCATTGCTTTTCACAATATATATAAATGACTTAGTAGATAGTGTCGGAAGTTCCATGCGGCTTTTCGCGGATGATGCTGTAGTATACAGAGAAGTTGCTGCATTAGAAAATTGTAGCGAAATACAGGAAGATCTGCAGCGGATAGGCACTTGGTGCAGGGAGTGGCAACTGACCCTTAACATAGACAAATGTAATGTATTGCGAATACATAGAAAGAAGGATCCTTTATTGTATGATTATATGATAGCGGAACAAACACTGGTAGCAGTTACTTCTGTAAAATATCTGGGAGTATGCGTACGGAACGATTTGAAGTGGAATGATCATATAAAACTAATTGTAGGTAAGGCGGGTACCAGGTTGAGATTCATTGGGAGAGTGCTTAGAAAATGTAGTCCATCAACAAAGGAGGTGGCTTACAAAACACTCGTTCGACCTATACTTGAGTATTGCTCGTCAGTGTGGGATCCGTACCAGGTCGGGTTGACGGAGGAGATAGAGAAGATCCAAAGAAGAGCGGCGCGTTTCGTCGCTGGGTTATTTGGTAACCGTGATAGCGTTACGGAGATGTTTAATAAACTCAAGTGGCAGACTCTGCAAGAGAGGCGCTCTGCATCGCGGTGTAGCTTGCTCGCCAGGTTTCGAGAGGGTGCGTTTCTGGATGAGGTATCGAATATATTGCTTCCCCCTACTTATACTTCCCGAGGAGATCACGAATGTAAAATTAGAGAGATTAGAGCGCGCACGGAGGCTTTCAGACAGTCGTTCTTCCCGCGAACCATACGCGACTGGAACAGGAAAGGGAGGTAATGACAGTGGCACGTAAAGTGCCCTCCGCCACACACCGTTGGGTGGCTTGCGGAGTATCAATGTAGATGTAGATGTAGATGTAGAAAGTTAGAGTGACAGTCTTCTTGTACTTAAGTCGGCATTGTGATTTATCGTCAATAAGAAGGTCCAAGGGATACAGTAAACCTGAAGTGAAGCATCGGAATCTAAAACTGGACTCACAGGAGAGGTTCAAATCGTGGAAAGTTAGTGTGTCAATCCTCTTGTACTTAAGTCGGCATTGTGCCTTTTGTATTAAATTCGGATGCAATTTCTGTGTTCATCGTCAATAGGAAGGTCCAAGGGATACGGTAAACCTGAAGTGAAGCATCGGAATCTAAAACTGGACTCACAGGAGAGATTCAAATCATAGAAAGTTAGGGTGTCAGTCCTCTTGTACTTAAGTCGGCATTGTGCCTTTTGTATTAAATTCGGATGCAATTTCTGTGTTTCGTCGTCAATAAGAAGGTCCATGGGAAACAGTAAACCTGAAGTGAAGCATCAGAAACTAAAACTGGACTCACAGGAGAGGTTCAAATCATAGAAGGTTAGTGTGTCAGTCCTCTTGTACTTAAGTCGCCATTGTGCCTTTTGTATTAAATTCGGATGCAATTTCTGTTTTTCATCGTCAATAAGAAGGTCCAAGGGAAACAGTAAACCTGAAGTGAAGCATCGGAATCGAAAACTGGACTCACAGGAGAGGTTCAAATCATAGAAGGTTAGTGTGTCAGTCCTCTTGTACTTATGTCGGCATTGTGCCTTTTGTATTAAATTCGGATGCAATTTCTGTGTATCATCGTCATACGAAGGTCCAAGGGAAACAGTGAACCTGACGTGAAGCAGCGGAATCTAAAACTGGATTCACAGGAGAGGTTCAAATCTTAGAAAGTTAGTGTGTCAGTCCTCTGGTTCTTAAGTCGGCATTGTCCCTTTTGTATTAAATTCGGATGCAATTTCTGTGTTTCATCGTCAATAAGAAGGTCCAAGGGATACAGTAAACCGGAAGCGAAGCATCGGAATCTAAAACTGGACTCACAGGAGAGGTTCAAATCATAGAAAGTTAGTGTGTCAGTCCTCTTGAACTTAAGTCGGCATTGTGCCTTTTGTATTAAATTCGGATGCAATTTCTGTGTTTCATCGTCAATAGGAAGGTCCAAGGGAAACAGTAAACCTGAAGTGAAGCATCGGAATCTAAAACTGGACTCACAGGAGAGTTTCAAATCATAGAAAGTTAATGTGTCAGTCCTCTTGTACTTAAGCAGGCATTGTGCCTTTTGTATTAAATTCGGATGCAATTTCTGTGTTTCATCGTCAATAAGAAGGTCCAAGGGAAACAGTAAACCTGAAGTGAAGCATCGGAATCTAAAACTGGACACACAGGAGAGGTACAAATCTTGGAAAGTTAGTGTGTCAGTCCTCTTGTCCTTAAGTCGGCATTGTGCCTTTTGTATCAAATTCGGATGCAATTTCTGTGTTTCATCGTAAATAAGAAGGTCCAAGGGAACAGTAAACCTGAAGTGAAGCATCGGAATCTAAAACTGGACTCACAGGAGTGGTTCAAATCATAGAAAGTTAGAGTGACAGTCTTCTTGTACTTAAGTCGGCATTGTGATTTATCGTCAATAAGAAGGTCCAAGGGATACAGTAAACCTGAAGTGAAGCATCGGAATCTAAAACTGGACTCACAGGAGAGGTTCAAATCGTGGAAAGTTAGTGTGTCAATCCTCTTGTACTTAAGTCGGCATTGTGCCTTTTGTATTAAATTCGGATGCAATTTCTGTGTTCATCGTCAATAGGAAGGTCCAAGGGATACGGTAAACCTGAAGTGAAGCATCGGAATCATAAACTGGACTCACAGGAGTGGTTCAAATCATGGAAAGTTAGTGCGTCAGTCCTCTTGTACTTAAGTCGGCATTGTGCCTTTTGTATTAAATTCGGATTCAATTTCTGTGTTTCATCGTCAATAAGAAGGTCCAAGGGATACAGAAAAACCTGAAGTGAAGCATCGGAATCTAAAACTGGACTCACAAAAGAGGTTCAAATTATAGAAATTTAGAGTGTCAGTCCTCTTCTACTTAAGTCGGCATTGTGCCTTATCTTAAATAAAAAGGTCCAAGGGATACGGTAAACCTGAAGTGAAGGTCCAAGGGATACCGTAAACCTGGAGTGAAGCATCGGAATCAAAAACTGGACTCACAGGAGAGGTTCAAATCATAGAAAGTTAGTGTGTCAGTCCTCTTGTACTTAAGTCGGCATTGTGCCTTTTGTATTAAATTCGAATGCAATATCGGTATTTCATCGCCTATAGGAAGCTCCAAGGGAAACAGTAAACCTGATGTGAAGCATCGGAATCTAAAACTGGACTCACAGGAGAGTTTCAAATCATAGAAAGTTAGTGTGTCAGTCCTCTTGTACTTAAGTCGGCATTGTGCCTTTTGGATTAAATTCGGATGCAATTTCTGTGTTTCATCGTCAATAAGAAGTTCCAAGGGAAACCGTAAACCTGAAGTGAAGCGTCGGAATCTAAAACTGAACTCACAGGAAAGGTTCAAATCATGGAAAGTTAGTGTGTCAGTCCTCTTGTACTTAAGTCGGCATTGTGCCTTTTGTATTAAATTCGGATGCAATTTCTGTGTTTCATCGTCAATAAGAAGGTCCAAGGGAAACAGTAAACCTGAAGTGAAGAATCGGAATCTAAAACTGGATTCACAGGAGAGGTTCAAATCATAGAATGTTAGTGCGTCAGTCCTCTGGTTCTTAAGTCGGCATTGTGCCTTTTGCATTAAATTCGGATGCAATTTCTGTGTTTCATCGTCAACAAGAAGGTCCAAGGGAAACAGTAAACATGAAGTGAAGCATCGGAATTTAAAACTGGACTCACAGGAGAGGTTCAAATCATGGAAAGTTAGTGTGTCAGTCCTCTTGTACTTAAGTCGGCATTGTGCCTTTTGTACTAAATTCGGATGCAATTTCTGTGTTTCATCGTCAATAAGAAGGTCCAAGGGATACAGTAAACCTGAAGTGAAGCATCGGAATCTAAAACTGGACTCACAGGAGTGGTTCAAATCATGGAAAGTTAGAGTGTCAGTCGTCTTGTACTTAAGTCGGCATTGTGCCTTTTGTATTAAATTCGGATGCAATTTCTGTGTGTCATCGTCAATAAGAAGGTCCAAGGGATACAGTAAACCTGAAGTGAAGCATCGGAATCTAAAACTGGACTCACAGGAGTGGTTCAAATCATGGAAAGTTAGAGTGTCAGTCGTCTTGTACTTAAGTCGGCATTGTGCCTTTTGTATTAAATTCGGATGGAATTTCTGTGTTTCATCGTCAATAAGAAGATCCAAGGGAAACAGTAAACCTGAAGTGAAGCATCGGAATCTAAAACTGGATTCACAGGAGAGGTTCAAATCATAGAATGTTAGTGCGTCAGTCCTCTGGTTCTTAAGTCGGCATTGTGCCTTTTGCATTAAATTCGGATGCAATTTCTGTGTTTCATCGTCAATAAGAAGGTCCAAGGGAAACAGTAAACCTGAAGTGAAGCATCGGAATTTAAAACTGGACTCACAGGAGAGGTTCAAATCATAGAAGGTTAGTGTGTCAGTCCTCTTGTACTTATGTCGGCATTGTGCCTTTTGTATTAAATTCGGATGCAATTTCTGTGTCTCATCGTAATACGAAGGTCCAAGGGAAACAGTGAACCTGAAGTGAAGCATCGGAATCTAAAACTGGATTCACAGGAGAGGTTCAAACCTTAGAAAGTTAGTGTGTCTGTCATCTGTTTCTTAAGTCGGCATTGTCCCTTTTGTATTAAATTCGGATGCAATTTCTGTGTTTCATCGTCAATAAGAAGGTCAAAATGATACAGTAAACCGGAAGCGAAGCATCGGAATCTAAAACTGGGCCTACAGGAGAGGTTCAAATCATAGAAAGTTAGTGTGTCAATCCTCTTGTACTTAAGTCGGCATTGTGCCTTTTGTATTAAATTCGGATGCAATTTCTGTGTTTCATCGTCAATAGGAAGGTCCAAGCGAACAGTAAACCTGAAGTGAAGCATCGGATTCTAAAACTGGACTCACAGGAAGGTTTCAAATCATAGAAAGTTAGTGTGTCAGTCCTCTTGTACTTAAGCAGGCATTGTGCCTTTTGTATTAAATTCGGATGCAATTTCTGTGTTTGATCGTCAATAAGAAGGTCCAAGGGAAACTGTAAACCTGAAGTGAAGCATCGGAATCTAAAACTGGACACACAGGAGAGGTTCAAATCATGGAAAGTTAGTGTGTCAGTCCTCTTGTCCTTAAGTCGGCATTGTGCCTTTTGTATTAAATTCGGATGCAATTTCTGTGTTTCATCATAAATAAGAAGGTCTAAGGGAACAGTAAACTTGAAGTGAAGCATCGGAATCTAAAACTGGACTCAAAGGAGTGGTTCATAACATAGAAAGTTAGAGTGTCAGTCTTCTTGTACTTAAGTCGTCATTGTGATTTATCGTCAATAAGAAGGTCCAAAGGATACAGTAAACCTGAAGTGAAGCATCGGAATCTTAAACTGGACTCACAGGAGAGGTTCAAATCACAGAAAGTTAGTGTGTCAGTTCTCTTGTACTTAAGTCGGCATTGTGCCTTTTGTATTAATTTCGGATGCAATTTCTTTGTTTCATCGTCAATAAGAAGGTCCAAGGGGAACAGTAAACCTGAAGTGAAGCATCGGAATCTAAAACTGGACTCACAGGAGAATTTCAAATCATTGAAAGTTAGTGTGTCAGTCCTCTTGTACTTAAGCAGGCATTGTGCCTTTTGTATTAAATTCGGATGCAATATCTGTGTTTGATCGTCAATAAGAAGGTCCAAGGGAAACAGTAAACCTGAAGTGAAGCATCGGAATCTAAAACTGGACACACAGGAGAGGTTGAAATCATGGAAAGTTAGTGTGTCAGTCTTCTTGTACTTAAGTCGGCATTGTGCCTTTTGTATTAAATTCGGATGCAATTTCTGTGTTTCATCGTCAATAAGAAGGTCCAAGGGAAACAGTAAACCTGAAGTGAAGCATCGGAACCGAAAACTGGACTCACAGGAGAGGTTCAAATCATAGAAAGATAGAGTGTCAGTCCTCTTGTACTTCAGTCGCATTGTGCCTTTTGTATTATATTCGGATGTAATTTCTGTGTTTCATCGTCAATAAGAAGGTCCAAGGGAAACAGTAAACCTGAAGTGAAACATTGGAATCTAAAACTGGATTCACAGGAGAGGTTCAAATCATAGAATGTTAGTGTGTCAGTCCTCTGGTTCTTAAGACGGCATTGTGCATCTTGCATTAAATTCGGATGCAATTTCTGTGTTTCATCGTCAATAAGAAGGTCCAAGGGATACAGTAAACCGGAAGTGAAGCATCGGAATCTAAAACTAGACTCACAGGAGTGGTTCAAATCATAGAAAATTAGAGCGTCAGTCTTCTTGTACTTAAGTCGGCATTGTGCCTTATCGTCAATAAGAAGGTCCAAGGGATACAGTAAACCTGAAGCGAAGCATCGGAATCTAAAACTGGACTCACAGGAGAGGTTCAAATCACAGAAAGTTAGTCTGTCTGTCCTCTTGTACTTAAGTCGGCATTGTGCCTTTGGTATTAAATTCGGATGCAATTTCTGTGTTTCATCGTCAATAAGAAGGTCCAAGGGAAACAGTAAGCCTGAAGTGAAGCATCGGAATCTAAAACTGGACTCACAGGAGCGGTTCAAATCACAGAAAGTTAGTGTGTCAGTCCTCTTGTACTTAAGTGGGCATTGTGCCTTTTGTATTAAATTCGGATGCAATTTCTGTGTTTCATCGTCAATCAGAAGGTCCAAGGGAAACAGTAAACCTGAAGTGAAGCATCGGAATCAAAAACTGGACTCACAGGAGAGGTTCAAATCATAGCAAGTTAGTGTGTCAGTCCTCTTGTACTTAAGTCGGCATTGTGCCTTTTGTATTAAATTCGGATGCAATTTCTGTGTTTCATCGTCAATAAGAAGTTCCAAGGGATACAGTGAACCTGAAGTGAAGCATCGGAATCTAAAACTACACTCACAGGAGTGGATCAAATCATAGAAAGTTAGAGTGTCAGTCTTCTTGCACTTAAGTCCGCATTGTGCCTTATCGTCAATAAGAAGGTCCAAGGGATACAGTAAACCTGAAGTGAAGCATCGGAATCTAAAACTGGCGTCACAGGAGTGGTTCAAATCACAGAAAGTTAGTGTGTCAGTCCTCTTGTACTTAAGTCGGCATTGTGCCTTTTGTATTACATTTGGATGCAATTTCTGTGTCTCATCGTCAATAAGAAGGTCCAAGGGAAACAGTAAACCTGAAGTGAAGCATCGGAATCTAAAACTGGACTCACAGGAGAGGTTCAAATCATAGCAAGTTAGTGTGTCAGTCCTCTTGTACTTAAGTCGGCATTGTGCCTTTTGTATTAAATTCGGATGCAATTTCTGTGTTTCATCGTCAGTAAGACGGTCCAAGGTATAGAGTAAACCTGAAGTGAAGGATCGAAACTTAAAACTGGACTCACAGGAGAGGTTCAAATCATAGAAAGTTAGAGTGTCAGTCCTCTTGTACTTAAGTCGGCATTGTGCTTTATCGTCAATAAAATGGTCCAAGGGATACAGTAAACCTGAAGTGAAGGTCCAAGGGATACAGTAAACCTGGAGTGAAGCATCGGAATCTAAAACTGGACTCACAGGAGTGGTTCAAATCATAGAAAGTTAGTGTGTCTGTCCTCTTGTACTTAAGTCGGCATTGTGCCTTTTGTATTAAATTCGAATGCAATATCGGTATTTCATCGTCAATAGGAAGGTCCAAGGGAAACAGTAAACCTGAAGTGAAGCATCGGAATCTAAAACTGGACACACAGGAGAGGTTCAAATCATGGAAAGTTAGTGTGTCAGTCCTCTTGTACTTAAGTCGGCATTGTGCCTTTTGTATTAAATTCGGATGCAATTTCTGTGTTACATCGTCAATAAGAAGGTCCAAGGGATACAGTAAACCGGAAGTGAAGCATCGGAATCTAAAACTAGACTCACAGGAGTGGTTCAAATCATAGAAATTTAGAGTGTCAGTCTTCTTGTACTTAAGTCGGCATTGTGCCTTATCGTCAATAAGAAGGTCCAAGGGATACAGTAAACCTGAAGTGAAGCATCGGAATCTAAAACTGGACTCACAGGAGAGGTTCAAATCACAGAAAGTTAGTGTGTCTGTCCTCTTGTACTTAAGTCGGCATTGTGCCTTTTGTATTAAATTCGGATGCAATTTCCGTGTTTCATCGTCAATAAGAAGGTCCAAGGGAAACAGTAAGCCTGAAGTGAAGCATCGGAATCTAAAACTGGACTCACAGGAGAGGTTCAAATCACAGAAAGTTAGTGTGTCAGTCCTCTTGTACTTAAGAGGGCATTGTGCCTTTTGTATTAAATTCGGATGCAATTTCTGTGTTTCATCGTCAATCAGAAGGTCCAAGGGAAACAGTAAACCTGAAGTGAAGCATCGGAATCAAAAACTGGACTCACAGGAGAGGTTCAAATCATAGCAAGTTAGTGAGTCAGTCCTCTTGTACTTAAGTCGGCATTGTGCCTTTTGTATTAAATTCGGATGCAATTTCTGTGTTTCATCGTCAATAAGAAGTTCCAAGGTATAGTGTGAACCTGAAGTGAAGGATCGGAACTTAAAACTGGACTCACAGGAGAGGTTCAAATCATAGAAAGTTAGAGTGTCAGTCCTCTTGTACTTAAGTCGGCATTGTGCCTTATCGTCAATAAAAAGGTTAAAGGGATACAGTAAACCTGAAGTGAAGGTCTAAGGGATACAGTAAACCTGAAGTGAAGCATCGGAATCTATAACTGGACTCACAGGAGAGGTTCAAATCATAGAGAATTAGTGTGTCAGTCCTCTTGTACTTAAGTCTGCATTGTGCCTTTTGTATTAAATTCGGATGCAATATCTGTGTTTCATCGTCAATAAGAAGTTCCAAGGGATACAGTGAACCTGAAGTGAAGCATCGGAATCTAAAACTACACTCACAGGAGTGGTTCAAATCATAGAAAGTTATAGTGTCAGTCTTCTTGCACTTAAGTCCGCATTGTGCCTTATCGTCAATAAGAAGGTCCAAGGGATACAGTAAACCTGAAGTGAAGCATCGGAATCTATAACTGGACACACAGGAGAGGTTCAAATCATGGAAAGTTAGTGTGTCAGTCCTCTTGTACTTAAGTCGGCATTGTGCCTTTTGTATTAAATTCGGATGCAATTTCTGTGTTTCATCGTCAATAAGAAGGTCCAAGTGAAACAGTAAACCTGAAGTCAAGCATCGGAATCTAAAAGTGGACTCACAGGGGAGGTTCAAATCATAGAATGTTAGTGTGTCAGTCCTCTTGTACTTAAGTCGGCATTGTGCCTTTTGTATTAAATTCGGATGCAATTTCTGTGTTTTATCGTCAATAAGAAGGTCCAAGGGATAGAGTAAACCTGAAGTGAAGCATCGGAACCGAAAACTGGACTCACAGGAGAGGTTCAAATCATAGAAAGATAGAGTGTCAGTCCTCTTGTACTTAAGTCGGCATTGTGCCTTTTGTATTATATTCGGATGTAATTTCTGTGTTTCATCGTCAATAAGAAGGTCCAAGGGAAACAGTAAACCTGAAGTGAAGCATTGGAATCTAAAACTGGATTCACAGGAGAGGTTCAAATCATAGAAAGTTAGTGTGTCAGTCCTCTGGTTCTTAAGACGGCATTGTGCCTTTTGCATTAAATTCGGATGCAATTTCTGTGTTTCATCGTCAATAAGAAGGTCCAAGGGATACAGTAAACCTGAAGTGAAGCATCGGAATTTAAAACTGGACTCACAGGAGAGGTTCAAATCATAGCAAGTTAGTGTGTCAGTCCTCTTGTACTTAAGTGTGCATTGTGCCTTTTGTATTAAGTTCAGATGCAATTTCTGTGATTCATCGTCAATAAGAAGCTCCAAGGTATAGAGTAAACCTGAAGTGAAGGATCGGAACTTAAAACTGGACTCACAGGAGAGGTTCAAATCATAGAAAGTTAAGAGTGTCAGTCTTCTTGTACTTAAGTCGGCATTGTGCCTTATCGTCAATAAGAAGGTCCAAGGGATACAGTAAACCTGCAGTGAAGCATCGGAATTTAAAAGTGGACTCACAGGAGAGGTTCAAATCACAGAAAGTTAGAGTGTCAGTCCTCTTGTACTTAAGTCGGCATTGTGCCTTTTGTATTAAATTCGGATGCAATTTCTGTGTTTCATCGTCAATCAGAAGGTCCAAGGGAAACAGTAAACCTGAAGTGAAGCATCGGAATCAAAAGCTGGACTCACAGGAGAGGTTCAAATCATAGCAAGTTAGTGTATCAGTCCTCTTGTACTTAAGTCGGCATTGTGCCTTTTGTATTAAATTCGGATGCAATTTCTGTGTTTCATCGTCAATAAGAAGTTCCAAGGTATAGTGTGAACCTGGAGTGAAGGATCGGAACTTAAAACTGGACTCACCAGAGAGGTTCAATTCATGGAAAGTTAGAGTGTCAGTCCTCTTGTACTTAAGTCGGCATTGTGCCTTTTGTATTAAATTTGGATGCAATTTCTGTGTTTCATCGTCAATAACGAGGTCCAAGGGATACAGTAAACCTGAAGTGAAGCATCGGAATCTAAAATAGGACTCACAGGAGAGGTTCAAATCATAGAATGTTTGTGTGTCAGACCTCTTGTACTTAAGTCGGCATTGTGTATTTTGTATTGAATTCGGATTCAATTTCTGTGTTTCATCGTCAATAAGAAGGTCCAAGGGAAACAGTAAACCTGAAGTGAAGCATCGGAAACGAAAACTGGACTCACAGGAGAGGTTCAAATCATAGAAAGTTAGTGTGTCAGTCCCTTTGTACTTAAGTCGGCATTGTGCCTTTTGTATTAAATTTGGATGCAATTTCTGTGTTTCATCGTCAATAACGAGGTCCAAGGGATACAGTAAACCTGAAGTGAAGCATCGGAATCTAAAACTGGACTCACAGGAGAGGTTCAAATCGTAGAGAGTTAGAGTGTCAGTACTCCTGTATTTAAATCGGCATTTTGTCTTTTGTATTAAATTTGGATGCAATTTCTGTGATTCATCGTCAATAAGAAGGTCCAAGGAATAGAGTAAACCTGAAGTGAAGCATCAGAATCTAAAACTGAACTCACAGGAGTGGTTCAAATCATAGAGAGTTAGAGTGTCAGTCCTCTTGTACTTAAGTCGGTATTGTGCATTTTGTATTGAATTCGGATGTAATTTCTGTGTTACATTATCTATAAGAAGGTCCATGGGATACAGTAAACCTGATGTGAAGCATCGGAATCTAAAACTGGACTCACAAAAGAGGTTCAAATCATAGAAATTTAGAGTGTCAGTTCTCTTGTACATAAGTCGCCATTGTGCCTTTTGTATTAAATTCGGAGGTAATTTCTGTGTTTCATCGTCAATAAGAAGGTCCAAGGGATACAGTAAACCTGAAGTGAAGCATCGGAATCTAAAACTGGACTCACAGGAGAGGGTAAAATCATAGAAAGTTAGAGTGTCAGTCCTCGTGTACTTATGTCGGCATTGTGCCTTTTGTAATAAATTCGGAGGTAATTTCTGTGTTTCATCGTCAATAAGAAGGTCCAAGGGATACAGTAAACCTGAAGTGAGGCTTCGGAATCTAAAACTGGACTCACAGGAGAGGTTCAAATCATAGAGAGTTAGAATGTCAGTGCTCTTGTACTTAAGTCGGTGTTGTGCCTTTTCTATTGAATTTGGAAGTAATTTCTGTGTTTCATCATTAATGAGAAGGTCCAAGGGATACAGTAAACCTGATGTGAATAATCGGAATCTGAAACTGAACTCACAGGAGAGGTTCAATTCATAGAAAGTTAGAGTGTCAGTCCTCTTGTACTTAAGTCGGCATTGTGCTTTTTGTATTAGATTCGGATGCAATTTCTGTGTTTCATCGTCTATAAGAAAGTCCAAGGGATACAGTAAACCTGAAGTGAAGCATCGGAATCTAAAACTGGACTCACAGGAGAGGTTCAAATCATAGAGAGTTAGAGTGTCAGTCCTCTTGTACTTAAGTCGGCATTATTCCTTTTGTATTAAATTTGGATGCAATTTCTGTGTTTCATCTTCAATAAGAAGGTCCAAGGGATACAGTAAACCTGAAGTAAAGCATCGGAATCTAAAACTAGACTCACAGGAGAGGTTCAAATCATAGAAATTTAGAGTGTCAGTCCTCTTGTTCTGAAGTCTGCATTGTGCCTTTTGTATTAAAATTGGATGCAATTTCTGTGTTTCATCGTCAATATGAAGGTCCAAGGGATACAGAAAACCTGAAGTGAAGCATCGGAATCTAAAGCTGGACTCACAGGAGAGATTCAAATCATACAGGGTTAGAGTGTCAGTCCTCTTGTACTTAAGTCGGCATTGTGCTTTTTGTATAAAATTCGGATGCAATTTCTGTGTTTAATCGTCAATAAGATGGTCCAAAGGGATACAGTAAACCTGAAGTGAAGCATCGGAATCTAAAAATGGACTAACAGGAGAGGTTCAAATCATCGAGAGTTAGAGTCAGTCCTCTTGTACTTAAGTCGGCATTGTGCCTTTTGTATTAAATTCGGATGCAATTTCTGTGTTTCATCGTCAATAAGAAGGTCCAAGGGATACAGTAAACCTGAAGTGAAGCATCGGAATCGAAATCTGGACTAACTGGAGAGGATCAAATCATAGAGAGTTAGAGTGTCAGTCCTCTTGTACTTAAGTCGGCTTTGTAACTTTTGTATTAAATTTGGATGCAATTTCTGTGTTTCATCTTCAATAAGAAGGTCCAAGGGATACAGTAAACCTGAAGTGAAGCATCGGAATCTAAAACTGGACTCACAGGAGAGGTTCAAATCACAGAAAGTTAGTGTGTCAGTCCTCTTGTACTTAAGTCGGCATTGTGCCTTTTGTATTAAATTCGGATGCAATTTCTGTGTTTCATCGTCAATAAGAAGGTCCAAGGGAAACAGTAAACCTGAAGTGAAGCATCGGAATCTAAAACTGGACTCACAGGGGAGGTTCAAATCATAGAATGTTAGTGTGTCAGTCCTCTTGTACTTAAGTCGGCATTGTGCCTTTTGTATTAAATTCGGATGCAATTTCTGTGTTTCATCTTCAATAAGAAGGTCCAAGGGAAACAGTAAACCTGTAGTGAAGCATCGGAACCGAAAACTGGACTCACAGGAGAGGTTCAAATCATAGAAAGATAGAGTGTCAGTCCTCTTGTACTTAAGTCGGCATTGTGCCTTTTGTATTATATTCGGATGTAATTTCTGTGTTTCATCGTCAATAAGAAGTCCAAGGGAAACAGTAAACCTGAAGTGAAGCATTGGAATCTAAAACTGGATTCACAGGAGAGGTTCAAATCATAGAATGTTAGTGTGTCAGTCCTCTGTATCTTAAGACGGCATTGTGCCTTTTGCATTAAATTCGGATGCAATTTCTGTGTTTCATCGTCAATAAGAAGGTCCAAGGGATACAGTAAACCTGAAGTGAAGCATCGGAATCTAAAACTGTACTCACAGGAGAGGTTCAAATCACAGAAAGTTAGTGTGTCTGTCCTCTTGTACTTAAGTCGGCATTGTGCCTTTTGTATGAAATTCGGATGCAATTTCTGTGTTTCATCGTCAATAAGAAGGTCCAAGGGAAATAGTAAACCTGAAGTGAAGCATCGGAATCTAAAACTGGACTCACAGGAGAGGTTCAAATCATAGCAAGTTATTGTGTCAGTCCTCTTTACTTAAGTGTGCATTGTGCCTTTTGTACTAAATTCAGATGCAAATTTCTGTGATTCATCGTCAATAAGAAGGTCCAAGGTATAGAGTAAACCTGAAGTGAAGGATCGGAACTTAAAACTGGACTCACAGGAGTGGTTCAAATCATAGAAAGTTAAGAGTGTCAGTCTTCTTGTACTTAAGTCGGCATTGTGCCTTATCGTCAATAAGAAGGTCCAAGGGATACAGTAAACCTGAAGTGAAGCATCGGAATTTAAAACTGGACTCACAGGAGAGGTTCAAATCATCGAGAGTTAGAGTCAGTCCTCTTGTACTTAAGTCGGCATTGTGCCTTTTGTATTAAATTCGGATGCAATTTCTGTGTTTAATCGTCAATAAGAAGGTCCAAGGGATACAGTAAACCTGAAGTGAAGCATCGGAATCTAAAAATGGACTAACAGGAGAGGTTCAAATCATCGAGAGTTAGAGTCAGTCCTCTTGTACTTAAGTCGGCATTGTGCCTTTTGTATTAAATTCGGATGCAATTTCTGTGTTTCATCGTCAATAAGAAGGTCCAAGGGATACAGTAAACCTGAAGTGAAGCATCGGAATCGAAATCTGGACTAACTGGAGAGGATCAAATCATAGAGAGTTAGAGTGTCAGTCCTCTTGTACTTAAGTCGGCTTTGTAACTTTTGTATTAAATTTGGATGCAATTTCTGTGTTTCATCTTCAATAAGAAGGTCCAAGGGATACAGTAAACCTGAAGTGAAGCATCGGAATCTAAAACTGGACTCACAGGAGAGGTTCAAATCACAGAAAGTTAGTGTGTCAGTCCTCTTGTACTTAAGTCGGCATTGTGCCTTTTGTATTAAATTCGGATGCAATTTCTGTGTTTCATCGTCAATAAGAAGGTCCAAGGGAAACAGTAAACCTGAAGTGAAGCATCGGAATCTAAAACTGGACTCACAGGGGAGGTTCAAATCATAGAATGTTAGTGTGTCAGTCCTCTTGTACTTAAGTCGGCATTGTGCCTTTTGTATTAAATTCGGATGCAATTTCTGTGTTTCATCTTCAATAAGAAGGTCCAAGGGAAACAGTAAACCTGTAGTGAAGCATCGGAACCGAAAACTGGACTCACAGGAGAGGTTCAAATCATAGAAAGATAGAGTGTCAGTCCTCTTGTACTTAAGTCGGCATTGTGCCTTTTGTATTATATTCGGATGTAATTTCTGTGTTTCATCGTCAATAAGAAGTCCAAGGGAAACAGTAAACCTGAAGTGAAGCATTGGAATCTAAAACTGGATTCACAGGAGAGGTTCAAATCATAGAATGTTAGTGTGTCAGTCCTCTGTATCTTAAGACGGCATTGTGCCTTTTGCATTAAATTCGGATGCAATTTCTGTGTTTCATCGTCAATAAGAAGGTCCAAGGGATACAGTAAACCTGAAGTGAAGCATCGGAATCTAAAACTGTACTCACAGGAGAGGTTCAAATCACAGAAAGTTAGTGTGTCTGTCCTCTTGTACTTAAGTCGGCATTGTGCCTTTTGTATGAAATTCGGATGCAATTTCTGTGTTTCATCGTCAATAAGAAGGTCCAAGGGAAATAGTAAACCTGAAGTGAAGCATCGGAATCTAAAACTGGACTCACAGGAGAGGTTCAAATCATAGCAAGTTATTGTGTCAGTCCTCTTTACTTAAGTGTGCATTGTGCCTTTTGTACTAAATTCAGATGCAAATTTCTGTGATTCATCGTCAATAAGAAGGTCCAAGGTATAGAGTAAACCTGAAGTGAAGGATCGGAACTTAAAACTGGACTCACAGGAGTGGTTCAAATCATAGAAAGTTAAGAGTGTCAGTCTTCTTGTACTTAAGTCGGCATTGTGCCTTATCGTCAATAAGAAGGTCCAAGGGATACAGTAAACCTGAAGTGAAGCATCGGAATTTAAAACTGGACTCACAGGAGAGGTTCAAATCACAGAAAGTTAGAGTGTCAGTCCTCTTGTACTTAAGTCGGCATTGTGCCTTATCGTCAAAAAAAGGTCCAAGGGATACAGTAAACCTGAAGTGAAGGTCCAAGGGATACAGTAAACCTGAAGTGAAGCATCGGAATCTAAAATAGGACTCACAGGAGAGGTTCAAATCATTGAATGTTTGTGTGTCAGTCCTCTTGTACTTAAGTCGGCATTGTGTATTTTGTATTGAATTCGGATTCAATTTCTGTGTTTCATTGTCAATAAGAAGGTCCAAGGGAAACAGTAAACCTGAAGTGAAGTATCGGAATCAAAAACTGGACTCACAGGAGAGGTTCAAATCATAGAAAGTTAGTGTGTCAGTCCTCTTGTACTTAAGTCGGCATTGTGCCTTTTGTATTAAATTCGGATGCAATTTCTGTGTTTCATCGTCAATAAGGAGGTCCAAGGGATACAGTAAACCTGAAGTGAAGCATCGGAATCTAAAACTGGACTCACAGGAGAGGTTCAAATCACAGAAAGTTAGAGTGTCAGTCCTCTTGTACTTAAGTCGGCATTGTGCCTTTTGTATTAAATTCGGATGCAATTTCTGTGTTTCATCGTCGATAAGGAGGTCCAAGGGATACAGTAAACCTGAAGTGAAGCATCGGAATTTAAAACTGGACTCACAGGAGAGGTTCAAATCACAGAAAGTTAGAGTGTCAGTCCTCTTGTACTTAAGTCGGCATTGTGCCTTTTGTATTAAATTCGGATGCAATTTCTGTGTTTCATCGTCAATAAGGGGGTCCAAGGGATACAGTAAACCTGAAGTGAAGCATCGGAATCTAAAACTGGACTCACAGGAGAGGTTCAAATCGTAGAGAGTTAGAGTGTCAGTACTCTTGTATTTAAATCGTCATTGTGTCTTTTGTATTAAATTTGGATGCAATTTCTGTCATTCATCGTCAATAAGAAGGTCCAAGGAATAGAGTAAACCTGAAGTGAAGCATCAGAATCTAAAACTGCACTCACAGGAGAGGTTCAAATCATAGAGAGTTAGAGTGTCAGTCCTCTTGTACTTAAGTCTGTATTGTGCATTTTGTATTGAATTCGGATGTAATTTCTGTGTTACATCATCTATAAGAAGGTCCATGGGATACAGTAAACCTGATGTGAAGCATCGGAATCTAAAACTGGACTCACAAAAGAGGCTCAAATCATAGAAATTTAGAGTGTCAGTCCTCTTGTACTTAAGTCGGCATTGTGCTTTTTGTATTAAATTCGGATGCAATTTCTGTGTTTCATTGTCAATAAGAAGGTCCAAGGGATACAGTAAACCTGAAGTGAGGCTTCGGAATCTAAAACTGGACTCACAGGAGAGGTTCAAATCATAGAGAGTTAGAATGTCAGTGCTCTTGTACTTAAGTCGGTGTTGTGCCTTTTGTATTGAATGTGGATGTAATTTCTGTGTTTCATCATCAATGAGAAGGTCCAAGGGATACAGTAAACCTGATGTGAGGCATCGGAATCTGAAACTGAACTCACAGGAGAGGTTCAAATCATAGAAAGTTAGAGTGTCAGTCCTCTTGTACTTAAGTCGGCATTGTGCTTTTTGTATTAAATTCGGATGCAATTTCTGTGTTTCATCGACTATAAGAAAGTCCAAGGGATACAGTAAACCTGAAGTGAAGCATCGGAATCTAAAACTGGACTCACAGGAGAGGTTCAAATCAAAGAGAGTTAGAGTGTCAGTCCTCTTGTACTTAAGTCGGCATTATTCCTTTTGTATTAAATTTGGATGCAATTTCTGTGTTTCATCGTCAATATGAAGGTCCAAGGGATACAGTAAACCTGAAGTGAAGCATCGGAATCTAATGCTGGACTCACAGGAGAGATTCAAATCATACAGAGTTAGAGTGTCAGTCCTCTTGTACTTAAGTCGGCATTGTGCTTTTTGTATAAAATTCGGATGCAATTTCTGTGTTTCATTGTCAATAAGATGGTCCAAAGGGATACAGTAAACCTGAAGTGAAGCATCGGAATCTAAAACTGGACTAACAGGAGAGGTTCAAATCATCGAGAGTTAGAGTGTCAGTCCTCTTGTACTTAAGTCGGCATTGTGCCTTTTGTATTAAATTCGGATGCAATTTCTGTGTTTCATCGTCAATAAGAAGGTCCAAGGGAAACAGTAAACCTGAAGTGAAGCATCGGAATCTAAAACTGGACTCACAGGGGAGGTTCAAATCATAGAATGTTAGTGTGTCAGTCGTCTTGTACTTAAGTCGGCATTGTGCCTTTTGTATTAAATTCGGATGCAATTTCTGTGTTTCATCGTCAATAAGAAGGTCCAAGGGAAACAGTAAACCTGTAGTGAAGCATCGGAACCGAAAACTGGACTCACAGGAGAGGTTCAAATCATAGAAAGATAGAGTGTCAGTCCTCTTGTACTTAAGTCGGCATTGTGCCTTTTGTATTATATTCGGATGTAATTTCTGTGTTTCATCGTCAATAAGAAGGTCCAAGGGAAACAGTAAACCTGAAGTGAAGCATTGGAATCTAAAACTGGATTCACAGGAGAGGTTCAAATCATAGAATGTTAGTGTGTCAGTCCTCTGGTTCTTAAGACGGCATTGTGCCTTTTGCATTAAATTCGGATGCAATTTCTGTGTTTCATCGTCAATAAGAGGGTCCAAGGGATACAGTAAACCTGAAGTGAAGCATCGGAATCTAAAACTGTACTCACAGGAGAGGTTCAAATCACAGAAAGTTTGTGTGTCTGTCCTCATGTACTTAAGTCGGCATTGTGCCTTTTGTATTAAATTCGGATGCAATTTCTGTGTTTCATCGTCAATAAGAAGGTCCAAGGGAAATAGTAAGCCTGAAGTGAAGCATCGGAATCTAAAACTGGACTCACAGGAGAGGTTCAAATCATAGCAAGTTAGTGTGTCAGTCCTCTTGTACTTAAGTGTGCATTGTGCCTTTTGTATTAAATTCAGATGCAATTTCTGTGATTCATCGTCAATAAGAAGGTCCAAGGTATAGAGTAAACCTGAAGTGAAGGATCGGAACTTAAAAATGTACTCACAGGAGAGGTTCAAATCATAGAAAGTTAAGAGTGTCAGTCTTCTTGTACTTAAGTCGGCATTGTGCCTTATCGTCAATAAGAAGGTCCAAGGGATACAGTAAACCTGAAGTGAAGCATCGGAATTTAAAACTGGACTCACAGGAGAGGTTCAAATCACAGAAAGTTAGTGTGTCAGTCCTCTTGTACTTAAGTCGGCATTGTGCCTTTTGTATTAAATTCGGATGCAATTTCTGAATTTCATCGTCAATCAGAAGGTCCAAGGGAAACAGTAAACCTGAAGTGAAGCATCGGAATCAAACGCTGGACTCACAGGAGAGGTTCAAATCATGGCAAGTTAGTGTGTCAGTCCTCTTGTACTGAAGTCGGCATTGTGCCTTTTGTATTAAATTCGGATGCTATTTCTGTGTTTCATCGTCAATAAGAAGTTCCAAGGTATAGTGTGAACCTGAAGTGAAGGATCGGAACTTAAAGCAGGACTCACAGGAGAGGTTCAAATCATAGAAAGTTAGAGTGTCAGTCCTCTTGTACTTAAGTCGGCATTGTGCCTTATCATCAATAAAAAGGTCCAAGGGATACAGTAAACCTGAAGTGAAGGTCCAAGGGATACAGTAAACCTAAAGTGAAGCATCGGAATCTAAAATAAGACTCACAGGAGAGGTTCAAATCATAGAATGTTTGTGTGTCAGTCCTCTTGTACTTAAGTCGGCATTGTGTATTTTGTATTGAATTCGGATTCAATTTCTGTGTTTCATCGTCAATAAGAAGGTCCAAGGGAAACAGTAAACCTGAAGTGAAGCATCGGAATCGAAAACTGGACTCACAGGAGAGGTTAAAATCATAGAAAGTTAGTGTGTCAGTCCTCTTGTACTTAAGTCGGCATTGTGGCTTTTGTATTAAATTCGGATGCAATTTCTGTGTTTCATCGTCAATAAGGAGGTCCAAGGGATACAGTAAACCTGAAGTGAAGCATCGGAAGCTAAAACCGGACTCACAGGAGAGGTTCAAATCGTAGAGAGTTAGAGTGTCAGTACTCTTCTATTTAAATCGGCATTGTGTCTTTTGTATTAAATTTGGATGCAATTTCTGTGATTCATCGTCAATAAGAAGGTCCAAGGAATAGAGTAAACCTGAAGTGAAGCATCGGAATCTAAAACTGAACTCACAGGAAAGGTTGAAATCATAGAGAGTTAGAGTGTCAGTCCTCTTGTACTTAAGTCGGTATTGTGCATTTTGTATTGAATTCGGATGTAATTTCTGTGTTACATCATCTATAAGAAGGTCCATGGGATACAGTAAACCTGATGTGAAGCATCGGAATCTAAAACTGGACTCACAAAAGAGGTTCAAATCATAGAAATTTAGAGTGTCAGTTCTCTTGTACTTAAGTCGGCATTGTGCCTTTTGTATTAAATTCGGAGGCTATTTCTGTGTTTCATCGTCAATAAGAAGGTCCAAGGGATACAGTAAACCTGAAGTGAAGCATCGGAATCTAAAACTGGACTCACGGGAGAGGGTAAAATCATAGAAAGTTAGAGTGTCAGTCCTCTTGTACTTATGTCGGCATTGTGCCTTTTGTATTATATTCGGAGGTAATTTCTGTGTTTCATCGTCAATAAGAAGGTCCAGGGGATACAGTAAACCTGAAGTCAGGCTTCGGAATCTAAAACTGGACTCACAGGAGAGGTTCAAATCATAGAGAGTTAGAATGTCAGTCCTCTTGTACTTAAGTCGGTGTTGTGCCTTTTGTATTGAATTTGGATGTAATTTCTGTGTTTCATCATCAATGAGAAGGTCCAAGGGATACAGTAAACCTGATGTGAAGCATCGGAATCTGAAACTGAACTCACAGGAGAGGTTCAAATCATAGAAAGTTAGTGTGTCAGTCCTCTTGTACTTAAGTTGGCATTGTGCTTTTTGTATTAAATTCGGATGCAATTTCTGTGTTTCATCGTCTATAAGAAAGTCCAAGGGATTCAGAAAACCTGAAGTGAAGCATCGGAATCTAAAACTGGACTCTTAGGAGAGGTTCAAAGCATAGAGAGTTAGAGTGTCAGTCCTCTTGTACTTAAGTCGGCATTATTCCTTTTGAATTAAAATTGGATGCAATTTCTGTGTTTGATCTTCAATAAGAAGGTCCAAGGGATACAGTAAACGTGAAGTAAAGCATCGGAATCTAAAACTGGACTCACAGGAGAGGTTCAAATCATAGAAAGTTAGAGTGTCAGTCCTCCTGTACTTCAGTCGGCATTGTGCCTTTTGTATTAAATTTGGATGGAATTTCTGTGTTTCATCGTCAAAACGAAGGTCTAAGGGATACAGTAAACCTGAAGTGAAGCATTGGAATCTACAAGTGGACTCACAGGAGAGGTTCAAATCATAGAGAGTTAGAGTGTCAGTCTCTTGCACTGAAGTCGGTATTGTGCTTTTGTATTAAATTCGGATGCAATTTCTGTGTTTCATCGTGAATAAGAAGGTCCAAGGTATACAGTAAACCATAAGTGAAACATCAGTATCTATAACTGGACTCACAGGAGAGGTTCAAATCATAGAGAGATAGAATGTCAGTCCTCTTGTACTTAAGTCGGCATTGTGCTTTTTGTATTAAATTTGGATGCAATTTCTGTGTTTCATCGTCAATAAGAAGGTCTAAGGGATACAGAAAACCTGAAGTGAAGCATCGGAATCTAAAAGTGGACTCACAGGAGAGGTTCAAATCGCAGAAGGTTAGAGTGTCAGTCCTCTTGTACTTAAGTCGGCATTGTGTTATTTGTATTAAATTCGGATGCAATTTCTGTGTTTCATCGTCAATAAGAAGGTCCAAGGGATACAGTAAACCTGAAGTGAAGCATCGGAATTTAAAACTGGACTCACAGGAGAGGTTGAAATCATAGAGAGTTAGAGTGTCAGTCCTCTTGTACTTAAGTCGGCATTGTGCCTTTTGTATTAAGTTTGGATGCAATTTTTGTGTTTCATCTTCAATAAGAAGGCCCAATGGATACAGTAAACCTGAAGTGAAGCATCGGAATCTAAAACTGGACTCACAGGAGAGGTTCAAATCATAGAAAGTTAGAGTATGAGTCCTCTTGTACTTATGTCGGCATTATGCTTTTTGTATTAAATTTGGATGCAATTTCTGTGTTTCATCGTCAATATGAAGGTATAAGGGATACAGTAAACCTGAAGTGAAGCATCGGAATCTAAAACTGGACTCACAGGAGAGGTTCAAATCATAGAGAGTTAGAGTGTCAGTCCTCTTGTACTTAAGTCGGCATTGTACCTTTTGTATTAAATTTGGATGCAATTTTTGTGTTTCATCTACAATAAGAAGGCCCAATGGATACAGTAAACCTGAAGTGAAGCATCGGAATCTAAAACTGGCCTCACAGGAGAGGTTCAAATCATAGAAAGTTAGAGTGTGAGTCCTCTTGTACTTATGTCGGCACTATGCCTTTTGTATTAGATTTGGATGCAATTTCTGTGTTTCATCGTCAATATGAAGGTATAAGGCATACAGTAAACCTGAAGTGAAACATCAGTATCTAAAACTGGACTCACAGGAGAGGTTCAAATCATAGAGAGTTAGAATGTCAGTCCTCTTGTACTTAAGTCGGCATTGTGCTTTTTGTATTAAATTTGGATGCAATTTCTGTGTTTCATCGTCAATAAGAAGGTCTAAGGGATACAGTAAACCTGAAGTGAAGCATCGGAATCTAAAACTGGACTCACAGGAGAGGTTCAAATCATAGAAAATTAGAGTGTCAGTCCTCTTGTACTTAAGTCGGCATTGTGCGTTTTGTATTAAATTCGGATGCAATATCTGTGTTTAATCGCGAATAAGAAGGTCCAAGGAATACAGTAAACCTGAAGTGAAGCATCGGAACCTAAAACTGGATTCACAGGAGAGGTTGAAATCGTAGAGAGTTACAGTGTCAGTACTCTTATATTTAAATCGGCATTACGCCTTTTGTATTAAATTTGGGTGCAGTTTCTGTGATTCATCGTCAATAAGAAGGTCCAAGGAATGGAGTAAACCTGAAGTGAAGCATCGGAATCTAAAACTGAACTCACCGGAGAGGTTCAAATCATAGAGAGTTAGAGTGTCAGTCCTCTTGTACTTAAGTCGGTATTGTGCCTTTTGTATTGATTTCGGATGTAATTTCTGTGTTTCATCATCTATAAGAAGGTCCATGGGATACAGTAAAATTAATGTGAACCATCGGAATCTAAAACTGGACTCACAAAAGAGGTTCAAATCATAGAAATTTAGAGTGTCAGTCCTCTTGTTCTTAAGTCGGCATTGTGCCTTTTGTATTAAATTAGGAGGTAATTTCTGTGTTTCATCGTCAATAAGAAGGTCCAAGGGATACAGTAAACCCGAAGTGAAGCATCGCAATCTAAAACTGGACTCACAGGAGAGGTTCAAATCATAGAGAGTTAGAGTGTCAGTCCTCCTGTACTTAAGTCGGCATTAAGCCTTTTATATTAAATTTGGATGCAATTTCTGTGTTTCATCGCCAATAAGAAGTTCTAAGGGATACAGTAAACCTGAAGTGAAGCAACGGAATCTAAAACTGGACTCACCGGAGAGGTTCAAATCGTAGAGAGTTAGAGTGTCAGTCCTCTTGTACTTAAGTCGGCATTGTGCCTTTTGTATTAAATTCGGATGCAATTTCTGTGTTTCATCGTCAATAAGAAGGTCCAAGGGATACAGTAAACCTGAAGTGAAGCATCGGAATCTAAAACTGGACGCATAGGACAGGTTCAAATCAAAGAGAGTTAGAGTGTCAGTCCTCTTGTACTGAAGTCGGCATTGTGCCCTTTGTATTAAATTTGGATGCAATTTCTGTGTTTCATCTTCAATAAGAAGGTCCAAGGGATACAGAAAACCTGAAGTGAAGCATCGGAATCTAAAACTGGACTCACAGGAGAGGTTCAAATCATAGAAAGTTAGAGTGTGAGTCCTCTTGTACTTATGTCGGCATTGTGCCTTTTGTATTAAATTTGGATGCAATTTCTGTGTTTCATCGTCAATAAGAAGGTCCAAGGGATACAGTAAACCTGAAGTGAAGCATCGGAATCTAAAACTGGACTCACAGGAGAGGTTCAAATCATAGAAAGTTAGAGTGTGAGTCCTCTGTACTTATGTCGGAATTGTGCCTTTTGTATTAAATTTGGATGCAATTTCTGCGTTTCATCGTCAATATGAAGGTATAAGGGATACAGTAAACCTGAAGTGAAGCATCGGAATCTAAAACTGGACTCACAGGAGAGGTTCAAATCATAGAGAGTTAGAGTGTCAGTCCTCTCGTACTTAAGTCGGCATTGTGCTTTTTGTATAAAATTCGGATGCAATTTCTGTGTTTCATCGTCAATAAGAAGGTCCAAGGGATACAGTAAACCTGAATTGAAGCATCGGAATCTAAAACTGGACTCAAAGGAGAGGTTCAAATCATAGAAAATTAGAGTGTCAGTCCTCTTGTACTTAAGTCGGCATTGTGCGTTTTGTATTAAATTCGGATGCAATTTCTGTGTTTAATCGTGAATAAGAAGGTCCAAGGGATACAGTAAACCTGAAGTGAAGCATCGGAATCTAAAACTGGATTCACAGGAGAGGTTCAAATCATAGAGAGTTAGAGTGTCAGTCCTCTTGTACTTAAGTCGGTATTGTGCCTTTTGTATTGATTTCGGATGTAATTTCTGTGTTTCATCATCTATAAGAAGGTCCATGGGATACAGTAAACCTGATGTGAAGCATCGGAATCTAAAACTGGACTCACAAAAGAGGTTCAAATCATAGATATTTAGAGTGTCAGTCCTCTTGTTCTTAAGTCGGCATTGTGCCTTTTGTATTAAATTAGGAGGTAATTTCTGTGTTTCATCGTCAATAAGAAGGTCCAAGGGATACAGTAAACCTGAAGTGAAGCATCGCAATCTAAAACTGGACTCACAGGAGAGGTTCAAATCATAGAGAGTTAGAGTGTCAGTCCTCTTGTACTTAAGTCGGCATTGTGCCTTTTGTATTAAATTCGGATGCAATTTCTGTGTTTCATCGTCAATAAGAAGGTCCAAGGGATACAGAAAACCTGAAGAGAAGCATCGGAATCCCAAACTGGACTCACAGGAGAGGTTCAAATCATAGAGAGTTAGAGTGTCAGTCCTCTTCTACGTAAGTCGGCATTGTGCCTTGTGTATTAAATTTGGATGCAATTTCTGTGTTTCATCTTCAATAAGAAGTTCCAAGGGATACAGTAAACCTGAAGTGAAGCATCGGAATCTAAAACTGGACTCACAGGAGAGGTTCAAATCATAGAAAGTTAGAGTATGAGTCCTCTTGTACTTATGTCGGCATTATGCCTTTTGTATTAAATTTGGATGCAATTTCTGTGTTTCATCGTCAATATGAAGGTATAAGGGATACAGTAAACCTGAAGTGAAGCATCGGAATCTAAAACTGGACTCACAGGAGAGGTTCAAATCATAGAGAGTTAGAGTGTCAGTCCTCTTGTACTTAAGTCGGCATTGTACCTTTTGTATTAAATTTGGATGCAATTTTTGTGTTTCATCTACAATAAGAAGGCCCAATGGATACAGTAAACCTGAAGTGAAGCATCGGAATCTAAAACTGGCCTCACAGGAGTGGTTCAAATCATAGAAAGTTAGAGTGTGAGTCCTCTTGTACTTATGTCGGCACTATGCCTTTTGTATTAGATTTGGATGCAATTTCTGTGTTTCATCGTCAATATGAAGGTATAAGGCATACAGTAAACCTGAAGTGAAACATCAGTATCTAAAACTGGACTCACAGGAGAGGTTCAAATCATAGAGTGTTAGAATGTCAGTCCTCTTGTACTTAAGTCGGCATTGTGCTTTTTGTATTAAATTTGGATGCAATTTCTGTGTTTCATCGTCAATAAGAAGGTCTAAGGGATACAGTAAACCTGAAGTGAAGCATCGGAATCTAAAACTGGACTCACAGGAGAGGTTCAAATCATAGAAAATTAGAGTGTCAGTCCTCTTGTACTTAAGTCGGCATTGTGCGTTTTGTATTAAATTCGGTTGCAATATCTGTGTTTAATCGTGAATAAGAAGGTCCAAGGAATACAGTAAACCTGAAGTGAAGCATCGTAACCTAAAACTGGATTCACAGGAGAGGTTGAAATCGTAGAGAGTTACAGTGTCAGTACTCTTATATTTAAATCGGCATTACGCCTTTTGTATTAAATTTGGGTGCAGTTTCTGTGATTCATCGTCAAAAAGAAGGTCCAAGGAATGGAGTAAACCTGAAGTGAAGCATCGGAATCTAAAACTGAACTCACCGGAGAGGTTCAAATCATAGAGAGTTAGAGTGTCAGTCCTCTTGTACTTAAGTCGGTATTGTGCCTTTTGTATTGATTTCGGATGTAATTTCTGTGTTTCATCATCTATAAGAAGGTCCATGGGATACAGTAAACCTAATGTGAACCATCGGAATCTAAAACTGGACTCACAAAAGAGGTTCAAATCATAGAAATTTAGAGTGTCAGTCCTCTTGTTCTTAAGTCGGCATTGTGCCTTTTGTATTAAATTAGGAGGTAATTTCTGTGTTTCATCGTCAATAAGAAGGTCCAAGGGATACAGTAAACCCGAAGTGAAGCATCGCAATCTAAAACTGGACTCACAGGAGAGGTTCAAATCATAGAGAGTTAGAGTGTCAGTCCTCCTGTACTTAAGTCGGCATTAAGCCTTTTATATTAAATTTGGATGCAATTTCTGTGTTTCACCGCCAATAAGAAGTTCTAAGGGATACAGTAATCCTGAAGTGAAGCAACGGAATCTAAAACTGGACTCACCGGAGAGGTTCAAATCGTAGAGAGTTAGAGTGTCAGTCCTCTTGTACTTAAGTCGGCATTGTGCCTTTTGTATTAAATTCGGATGCAATTTCTGTGTTTCATCGTCAATAAGAAGGTCCAAGGGATACAGTAAACCTGAAGTGAAGCATCGGAATCTAAAACTGGACGCATAGGACAGGTTCAAATCAAAGAGAGTTAGAGTGTCAGTCCTCTTGTACTGAAGTCGGCATTGTGCCCTTTGTATTAAATTTGGATGCAATTTCTGTGTTTCATCTTCAATAAGAAGGTCCAAGGGATACAGAAAACCTGAAGTGAAGCATCGGAATCTAAAACTGGACTCACAGGAGAGGTTCAAATCATAGAAAGTTAGAGTGTGAGTCCTCTTGTACTTATGTCGGCATTGTGCCTTTTGTATTAAATTTGGATGCAATTTCTGTGTTTCATCGTCAATAAGAAGGTCCAAGGGATACAGTAAACCTGAAGTGAAGCATCGGAATCTAAAACTGGACTCACAGGAGAGGTTCAAATCATAGAAAGTTAGAGTGTGAGTCCTCTGTACTTATGTCGGAATTGTGCCTTTTGTATTAAATTTGGATGCAATTTCTGCGTTTCATCGTCAATATGAAGGTATAAGGGATACAGTAAACCTGAAGTGAAGCATCGGAATCTAAAACTGGACTCACAGGAGAGGTTCAAATCATAGAGAGTTAGAGTGTCAGTCCTCTCGTACTTAAGTCGGCATTGTGCTTTTGTATAAAATTCGGATGCAATTTCTGTGTTTCATCGTCAATAAGAAGGTCCAAGGGATACAGTAAACCTGAAGTGAAGCATCGGAATCTAAAACTGGACTCAAAGGAGAGGTTCAAATCATAGAAAATTAGAGTGTCAGTCCTCTTGTACTTAAGTCGGCATTGTGCGTTTTGTATTAAATTCGGATGCAATTTCTGTGTTTAATCGTGAATAAGAAGGTCCAAGGGATACAGTAAACCTGAAGTGAAGCATCGGAATCAAAAACTGGATTCACAGGAGAGGTTCAAATTATAGAGAGTTAGAGTGTCAGTCCTCTTGTACTTAAGTCGGTATTGTGCCTTTTGTATTGATTTCGGATGTAATTTCTGTGTTTCATCATCTATAAGAAGGTCCATGGGATGCAGTAAACCTGATGTGAAGCATCGGAATCTAAAACTGGACTCACAAAAGAGGTTCAAATCATAGATATTTAGAGTGTCAGTCCTCTTGTTCTTAAGTCGGCATTGTGCCTTTTGTATTAAATTAGGAGGTAATTTCTGTGTTTCATCGTCAATAAGAAGGTCCAAGGGATACAGTAAACCTGAAGTGAAGCATCGCAATCTAAAACTGGACTCACAGGAGAGGTTCAAATCATAGAGAGTTAGAGTGTCAGTCCTCTTGTACTTAAGTCAGCATTGTGCCTTTTGTATTAAATTCGGATGCTATTTCTGTGTTTCATCGTCAATAAGAAGGTCCAAGGGATACAGAAAACCTGAAGAGAAGCATCGGAATC
Source organism: Schistocerca serialis cubense (assembly GCF_023864345.2). NCBI lineage: Eukaryota > Metazoa > Arthropoda > Insecta > Orthoptera > Acrididae > Schistocerca > Schistocerca serialis. Next base: position 86,188,613 of record NC_064645.1, read on the forward strand.
CCAAACTGGACTCACAGGAGAGGTTCAAATCATAGAGAGTTAGAGTGTCAGTCCTCTTCTACGTAAGTCGGCATTGTGCCTTGTGTATTAAATTTGGATGCAATTTCTGTGTTTCATCTTCAATAAGAAGTTCCAAGGGATACAGTAAACCTGAAGTGAAGCATCGGAATCTAAAACTGGACTCACAGGAGAGGTTCAAATCATTGAAAGTTAGAGTGTCAGTCCTCCTGTACTTAAGTCGGCATTAAGCCTTTTATATTAAATTTGGATGCAATTTCTGTGTTTCATCGCCAATAAGAAGTTCTCAGGGATACAGTAAACCTGAAGTGAAGCAACGGAATCTAAAACTGGACTCACCGGCGAGGTTCAAATCGTAGAGAGTTAGAGTGTCAGTCCTCTTGTACTTAAGTCGGCTTTGTGCCTTTTGCATTAAATTTGGATGCAACTTCTGTGTTTCATCGTCAATAAGAATGTCCATGGGATACAGTAAACCTGAAGTGAAGCATCGGAATCTAAAACTGCACTCACAGGAGAGGTTCAAATCATAGAGAGTTAGAGTGTCACTCCTCTTGTACTTAAGTCGGTGTTGTGCCTTTTGTATTAAATTCGGATGTAATTTCTGTGTTTCATCATCAATGAGAAGGTCCAAGGGATACAGTAAACCTGAAGTGAGGCTTCGGAATCCAAAACTGGACTCGCAGGAGAGGTTCAAATCATAGAGAGTTAGAGTGTCACTCCTCTTGTACTTAAGTCGGTGTTGTGCCATTTGTATTGAATTCGGATGTAATTTCTGTGTTTCATCATCAATGAGATGGTCCAAGGGATACAGTAAACCTGATGTGAAGCATCGGAATCTGAAACTGGACTCACAGGAGAGGTTCAAATCATAGAAAGTTACAGTGTCAGTCCTCTTGTACTTAATTCGGTATTGTGCCTTTTGTATTAAATTCGGATGCAATTTCTGTGTTTCATCGTCAATAAGAAGGTCCAAGGGATACAGTAAGCCTGAAGTGAAGCATCGGAATCTAAAACTGGACGCACAGGACAGGTTCAAATCAAAGAGAGTTAGAGTGTCAGTATTCTTGTACTGATGTCGGCATTGTGCCCTTTGTATTAAATTTGGATGCAATTTCTGTGTTCCATCTTCAATAAGAAGGTCCAAGGGGTACAGAAAACCTGAAGTGAAGCATCGGAATCTAAAACTGGACTCACAAAAGAGGATCAAATCATAGAAATTTAGAGTGTCAGTTCTCTAGAACTTAAGTCGGCATTGTGCCTTTTGTATTAAATTCGGAGGTAATTTCTGTGTTTCATCGTCAATAAGAAGGTCCACGGGATACAGTAAACCTGAAGTGAAGCATCGGAATCTAAAACTGGACTCACAGGAGAGGTTAAAATCATAGAAAGTTAGAGTGTCAGTCCTCTTGTACTTATGTCGGCATTGTGCCTTTTGTATTAAATTCGGAGGTAATTTCTGTGTTTCATCGTCAATAAGAAGGTCCAAGGGATACAGTAAACCTGAAGTAAGGCTTTGGAATCTAAAACTGGACTCACAGGAGAGGTTCAAACCTTAGAGAGTTAGAGTGTCAGTCCCCTTGTACTTAAGTCGGTGTTGTGCCTTTTGTATTGAATTCGGATGTAATTTCTGTGTTTCATCATCAATGAGAAGGTCCAAGGGATACAGTAAACCTGATGTGAAGCATCGGAATCTGAAACTGAACTCAAAGGAGAGGATCAAATCGTAGAGAGTTAGAGTGTCAGTACTCTTGTATTTAAATCGGCATTGTGTCTTTTGTATTAAATTTGTATGCAACGTCTGTGATTCATCGTCAATAAGAAGGTCCAAGGAATAGAGTAAAGCTAAAGTGAAGCATCGGAATCTAAAACTGGACTCACAGGAGACGTTCAAATCATAGAGAGTTAGAGTGTCAGTCCTCTTGTACTTAAGTCGGCATTGTGCTTTTTGTATTAAATTTGGATGCAATTTCTGTCTTTCATCGTCAATAAGAAGGTCTAAGGGATACAGTAAACCTGAAGTGTAGCATCGGAATCTAAAAGTGGACTCACAGGAGAGGTTCAAATCGCAGAGGGTTAGAGTGTCAGTCCTCTTGTACTTAAGTCGGCATTGTGCTTTTTGTATTAAATTCGGATGCAATTTCTGTGTTTCATCGTCAATAAGAAGGTCCAAGGGATACAGTAAACCTGAAGTGAAGCATCGGAATTTAAAACTGGACTCACAGGAGAGGTTCAAATCATAGAGAGTTAGAGTGTCAGTCCTCTTGTACTTAAATCGGCATTGTGCCTTTTGTATTAAGTTTGGATGCAATTTTTGTGTTTCATCTTCAATAAGAAGGCCCAATGGATACAGTAAACCTGAAGTGAAGCATCGGAATTTAAAACTGGACTCACAGGAGACGTTCAAATCATAGAAAGTTAGAGTATGAGTCCTCTTGTACTTATGTCGGCATTATGCCTTTTGTATTAAATTTGGATGCAATTTCTGTGTTTCATCGTCAATATGAAGGTATAAGGGATACAGTAAACCTGAAGTGAAGCATCGGAATCTAAAACTGGACTCACAGGAGAGGTTCAAATCATAGAGAGTTAGAGTGTCAGTCCTCTTGTACTTAAGTCGGCATTGTGCCTTTTGTATTAAGTTTGGATGCAATTTTTGTGTTTCATCTTCAATAAGAAGGCCCAATGGATACAGTAAACCTGAAGTGAAGCATCGGAATCTAAAACTGGCCTCACAGGAGAGGTTCAAATCATAGAAAGTTAGAGTGTGAGTCCTCTTGTACTTATGTCGGCATTATGCCTTTTGTATTAAATTTGGATGCAATTTCTGTGTTTCATCGTCAATATGAAGGTATAAGGCATACAGTAAACCTGAAGTGAAACATCAGTATCTAAAACTGGACTCACAGGAGAGGTTCAAATCATAGAGAGTTAGAATGTCAGTCCTCTTGTACTTAAGTCGGCATTGTGCTTTTTGTATTAAATTTGGATGCAATTTCTGTGTTTCATCGTCAATAAGAAGGTGTAAGGGATACAGTAAACCTGAAGTGAAGCATCGGAATCTAAAACTGGACTCACAGGAGAGGTTCAAATCATAGAAAATTAGAGTGTCAGTCCTCTTGTACTGAAGTCGGCATTGTGCGTTTTGTATTAAATTCGGATGCAATATCTGTGTTTAATCGTGAATAAGAAGGTCCAAAGGATACAGTAAACCTGAAGTGAAGCATCGGAACCTGAAACTGGATTCACAGGAGAGGTTGAAATCGTAGAGAGTTACAGTGTCAGTACTCTTATATTTAAATCGGCATTACGCTTTTTGTATTAAATTTGGGTGCAGTTTCTGTGATTCATCGTCAATAAGAAGGTCCAAGGAATGGAGTAAACCTGAAGTGAAGCATCGGAATCTAAAACTGAACTCACCGGAGAGGTTCAAATCAAAGAGAGTTAGAGTGTCAGTCCTCTTGTACTTAAGTCGGTATTGTGCCTTTTGTATTGATTTCGGATGTAATTTCTGTGTTTCATCATCTATAAGAAGGTCCATGGGATACAGTAAACCTGATGTGAACCATCAGAATCTAAAACTGGACTCACAAAAGAGGTTCAAATCATAGAAATTTAGAGTGTCAGTCCTCTTGTTCTTAAGTCGGCATTGTGCCTTTTGTATTAAATTAGGAGGTAATTTCTGTGTTTCATCGTAAATAAGAAGGTCCAAGGGATACAGTAAACCCGAAGTGAAGCATCGCAATCTAAAACTGGACTCACAGGAGAGGTTCAAATCATAGAGAGTTAGAGTGTCAGTCCTCCTGTACTTAAGTCGGCATTAAGCCTTTTATATTAAATTTGGATGCAATTTCTGTGTTTCATCGCCAATAAGAAGTTCTAAGGGATACAGTAAACCTGAAGTGAAGCAACGGAATCTAAAACTGGACTCACCGGAGAGTTTCAAATCGAAGAGAGTTAGAGTGTCAGTCCTCTTGTACTTAAGTCGGCATTGTGCCTTTTGTATTAAATTCGGATGCAATTTCTGTGTTTCATCGTCAATAAGAAGGTCCAAGGGATACAGTAAACCTGAAGTGAAGCATCGGAATCTAAAACTGGACGCATAGGACAGGTTCAAATCAAAGAGAGTTAGAGTGTCAGTCCTCTTGTACTGAAGTCGGCATTGTGCCCTTTGTATTAAATTTGGATGCAATTTCTGTGTTTCATCTTCAATAAGAAGGTCCAAGGGATACAGAAAACCTGAAGGGAAGCATCGGAATCTAAAACTGGACTCACAGGAGAGGTTCAAATCATAGAAAGTTAGAGTGTGAGTCCTCTTGTACTTATGTCGGCATTGTGCCTTTTGTATTAAATTTGGATGCAATTTCTGTGTTTCATCGTCAATAAGAAGGTCCAATGGATACAGTAAACCTGAAGTGAAGCATCGGAATCTAAAACTGGACTCACAGGAGAGGTTCAAATCATAGAAAGTTAGAGTGTGAGTCCTCTGTACTTATGTCGGAATTGTGCCTTTTGTATTAAATTTGGATGCAATTTCTGCGTTTCATCGTCAATATGAAGGTATAAGGGATACAGTAAACCTGAAGTGAAGCATCGGAATCTAAAACTGGACTCACAGGAGAGGTTCAAATCATAGAGAGTTAGAGTGTCAGTCCTCTCGTACTTAAGTCGGCATTGTGCTTTTTGTATAAAATTCGGATGCAATTTCTGTGTTTCATCGTCAATAAGAAGGTCCACGGGATACAGTAAACCTGAAGTGAAGCATCGGAATCTAAAACTGGACTCAAAGGAGAGGTTCAAATCATAGAAAATTAGTGTGTCAGTCCTCTTGTACTTAAGTCGGCATTGTACCTTTTGTATTAAATTTGGATGCAATTTTTGTGTTTCATCTACAATAAGAAGGCCCAATGGATACAGTAAACCTGAAGTGAAGCATCGGAATCTAAAACTGGCCTCACAGGAGAGGTTCAAATCATAGAAAGTTAGAGTGTGAGTCCTCTTGTACTTATGTCGGCATTATGCCTTTTGTATTAAATTTGGATGCAATTTCTGTGTTTCATCGTCAATATGAAGGTATGAGGCATACAGTAAACCTGAAGTGAAACATCAGTATCTAAAACTGGACTCACAGGAGAGGTTCAAATCATAGAGAGTTAGAATGTCAGTCCTCTTGTACTTAAGTCGGCATTGTGCTTTTTGTATTAAATTTGGATGCAATTTCTGTGTTTCATCGTCAATAAGAAGGTGTAAGGGATACAGTAAACCTGAAGTGAAGCATCGGAATCTAAAACTGGACTCACAGGAGAGGTTCAAATCATAGAAAATTAGAGTGTCAGTCCTCTTGTACTTAAGTCGGCATTGTGCGTTTTGTATTAAATTCGGATGCAATATCTGTGTTTAATCGTGAATAAGAAGGTCCAAGGGATACAGTAAACCTGAAGTGAAGCATCGGAACCTGAAACTGGATTCACAGGAGAGGTTGAAATCGTAGAGAGTTACAGTGTCAGTACTCTTATATTTAAATCGGCATTACGCCTTTTGTATTAAATTTGGGTGCAGTTTCTGTGATTCATCGTCAATAAGAAGGTCCAAGGAATGGAGTAAACCTGAAGTGAAGCATCGGAATCTAAAACTGAACTCACCGGAGAGGTTCAAATCAAAGAGAGTTAGAGTGTCAGTCCTCTTGTACTTAAGTCGGTATTGTGCCTTCTGTATTGATTTCGGATGTAATTTCTGTGTTTCATCATCTATAAGAAGGTCCATGGGATACAGTAAACCTGATATGAACCATCGGAATCTAAAACTGGACTCACAAAAGAGGTTCAAATCATAGAAATTTAGAGTGTCAGTCCTCTTGTTCTTAAGTCGGCATTGTGCCTTTTGTATTAAATTAGGAGGTAATTTCTGTGTTTCATCGTCAATAAGAAGGTCCAAGGGATACAGTAAACCCGAAGTGAAGCATCGCAATCTAAAACTGGACTCACAGGAGAGGTTCAAATCATAGAGAGTTAGAGTGTCAGTCCTCCTGTACTTACGTCGGCATTAAGCCTTTTATATTAAATTTGGATGCAATTTCTGTGTTTCATCGCCAATAAGAAGTTCTAAGGGATACAGTAAACCTGAAGTGAAGCAACGGAATCTAAAACTGGACTCACCGGAGAGGTTCAAATCGTAGAGAGTTAGAGTGTCAGTCCTCTTGTACTTAAGTCGGCATTGTGCCTTTTGTATTAAATTCGGATGCAATTTCTGTGTTTCATCGTCAATAAGAAGGTCCAAGGGATACAGTAAACCTGAAGTGAAGCATCGGAATCTAAAACTGGACGCATAGGACAGGTTCAAATCAAAGAGAGTTAGAGTGTCAGTCCTCTTGTACTGAAGTCGGCATTGTGCCCTTTGTATTAAATTTGGATGCAATTTCTGTGTTTCATCTTCAATAAGAAGGTCCAAGGGATACAGAAAACCTGAAGTGAAGCATCGGAATCTAAAACTGGACTCACAGGAGAGGTTCAAATCATAGAAAGTTAGAGTGTGAGTCCTCTTGTACTTATGTCGGCATTGTGCCTTTTGTATTAAATTTGGATGCAATTTCTGTGTTTCATCGTCAATAAGAAGGTCCAAGGGATACAGTAAACCTGAAGTGAAGCATCGGAATCTAAAACTGGACTCACAGGAGAGGTTCAAATCATAGAAAGTTAGAGTGTGAGTCCTCTGTACTTATGTCGGAATTGTGCCTTTTGTATTAAATTTGGATGCAATTTCTGCGTTTCATCGTCAATATGAAGGTATAAGGGATACAGTAAACCTGAAGTGAAGCATCGGAATCTAAAACTGGACTCACAGGAGAGGTTCAAATCATAGAGAGTTAGAGTGTCAGTCCTCTCGTACTTAAGTCGGCATTGTGCTTTTTGTATAAAATTCGGATGCAATTTCTGTGTTTCATCGTCAATAAGAAGGTCCACGGGATACAGTAAACCTGAAGTGAAGCATCGGAATCTAAAACTGGACTCAAAGGAGAGGTTCAAATCATAGAAAATTAGTGTGTCAGTCCTCTTGTACTTAAGTCGGCATTGTGCGTTTTGTATTAAATTCGGATGCAATTTCTGTGTTTAATCGTGAATAAGAAGGACCAAGGGATTCAGTAAACCTGAAGTGAAGCATCGGAATCTAAAACTGGATTCACAGGAGAGGTACAAATCATAGAGAGTTAGAGTGTCAGTCCTCTTGTACTTAAGTCGGTATTGTGCCTTTTGTATTGATTTCGGATGTAATTACTGTGTTTCATCATCTATAAGAAGGTCCATGGGATACAGTAAACCTGATGTGAAGCATCGGAATCTAAAACTGGACTCACAAAAGAGGTTCAAATCATAGATATTTAGAGTGTCAGTCCTCTTGTTCTTAAGTCGGCATTGTGCCTTTTGTATTAAATTAGGAGGTAATTTCTGTGTTTCATCGTCAATAAGAAGGTCCAAGGGATACAGTAAACCTGAAGTGAAGCATCGCAATCTAAAACTGGACTCACAGGAGAGGTTCAAATCATAGAGAGTTAGAGTGTCAGTCCTCTTGTACTTAAGTCGGCATTGTCCTTTTGTATTAAATTCGGATGCTATTTCTGTGTTTCATCGTCAATAAGAAGGTCCAAGGGATACAGAAAACCTGAAGAGAAGCATCGGAATCCCAAACTGGACTCACAGGAGAGGTTCAAATCATAGAGAGTTAGAGTGTCAGTCCTCTTGTACTTAAGTCGGCATTGTGCCTTTTGTAATAAATTCGGATGCAATTTCTGTGTTTAATCGTGAATAAGAAGGTCCAAGGGGTACAGTAAACCTGAAGTGAAGCATCGGAATCTAAAACTGGATTCACAGGAGAGGTACAAATCATAGAGAGTTAGAGTGTCAGTCCTCTTGTACTTAAGTCGGTATTGTGCCTTTTGTATTGATTTCGGATGTAATTACTGTGTTTCATCATCTATAAGAAGGTCCATGGGATACAGTAAACCTGATGTGAAGCATCGGAATCTAAAACTGGACTCACAAATGAGGTTCAAATCATAGATATTTAGAGTGTCAGTCCTCTTGTTCTTAAGTCGGCATTGTGCCTTTTGTATTAAATTAGGAGGTAATTTCTGTGTTTCATCGTCAATAAGAAGGTCCAAGGGATACAGTAAACCTGAAGTGAAGCATCGCAATCTAAAACTGGACTCACAGGAGAGGTTCAAATCATTGAAAGTTAGAGTGTCAGTCCTCCTGTACTTAAGTCGGCATTAAGCCTTTTATATTAAATTTGGATGCAATTTCTGTGTTTCATCGCCAATAAGAAGTTCTAAGGGATACAGTAAACCTGAAGTGAAGCAACGGAATCTAAAACTGGACTCACCGGCGAGGTTCAAATCGTAGAGAGTTAGAGTGTCAGTCCTCTTGTACTTATGTCGGCTTTGTGCCTTTTGCATTAAATTTGGATGCAACTTCTGTGTTTCATCGTCAATAAGAATGTCCATGGGATAAATTAAACCTGAAGTGAAGCATCGGAATCTAAAACTGCACTCACAGGAGAGGTTCTAATCATAGAGAGTTAGAGTGTCACTCCTCTTGTACTTAAGTCGGTGTTGTGCCTTTTGTATTAAATTCGGATGTAATTTCTGTGTTTCATCATCAATGAGAAGGTCCAAGGGATACAGTAAACCTGAAGTGAGGCTTCGGAATCCAAAACTGGACTCGCAGGAGAGGTTCAAATCATAGAGAGTTAGAGTGTCACTCCTCTTGTACTTAAGTCGGTGTTGTGCCATTTGTATTGAATTCGGATGTAATTTCTGTGTTTCATCATCAATGAGAAGGTCCAAGGGATACAGTAAACCTGATGTGAAGCATCGGAATCGGAAACTGGACTCACAGGAGAGGTTCAAATCATAGAAAGTTACAGTGTCAGTCCTCTTGTACTTAATTCGGTATTGTGCCTTTTATATTAAATTCGGATGCAATTTCTGTGTTTCATCGTCAATAAGAAGGTCCAAGGGATACAGTAAGCCTGAAGTGAAGCATCGGAATCTAAAACTGGACTCACAGGAGAGGTTCAAACCTTAGAGAGTTAGAGTGTCAGTATTCTTGTACTTAAGTCGGTGTTGTGCCTTTTGTATTGAATTCGGATGTAATTTCTGTGTTTCATCATCAATGAGAAGGTCCAAGGGATACAGTAAACCTGATGTGAAGCATCGGAATCTGAAACTGAACTCAAAGGAGAGGATCAAATCGTAGAGAGTTAGAGTGTCAGTACTCTTGTATTTAAATCGGCATTGTGTCTTTTGTATTAAATTTGTATGCAACGTCTGTGATTCATCGTCAATAAGAAGGTCCAAGGAATAGAGTAAACCTGAAGTGAAGCATCGGAATCTAAAACTGGACTCACAGGAGACGTTCAAATCATAGAGAGTTAGAGTGTCAGTCCTCTTGTACTTAAGTCGGCATTGTGCTTTTTGTATTAAATTTGGATGCAATTTCTGTCTTTCATCGTCAATAAGAAGGTCTAAGGGATACAGTAAACCTGAAGTGTAGCATCGGAATCTAAAAGTGGACTCACAGGAGAGGTTCAAATCGCAGAGGGTTAGAGTGTCAGTCCTCTTGTACTTAAGTCGGCATTGTGCTTTTTGTATTAAATTCGGATGCAATTTCTGTGTTTCATCGTCAATAAGAAGGTCCAAGGGATACAGTGAACCTGAAGTGAAGCATCGGAATCTAAAACTGGACTCACAGGAGAGGTTCAAATCATAGAGAGTTAGAGTGTCGGTCCTCTCGTACTTAAGTCGGCATTGTGCTTTTTGTATAAAATTCGGATGCAATTTCTGTGATTCATCGTCAATTAGAAGGTCCAAGGGATACAGTAAACCTGTAGTGAAGCATCGGAATCTAAAACTTGTCTCACAGGAGAGGTTCAAATCATAGAGAGTTAGAGTGTCAGTCCTCTTGTACTTAAGTCGGCATTGTGCCTTATGTATTAAATTGGGATGCAATTTCTGTGTTTCATCGTCAATAAGAAAGTCCAATTGATACAGTAAACCTGAAGTGAAGCATCGGAATCTAAAACTGGACTCACAGGAGAGGTTCAAATCGTAGAGAGTTAGCGTGTCAGTACTCTTGTATTTAAATCGGCATTGTGTCTTTTGTATTAAATTTGGATGCAATTTCTGTGTTTCATCGTCAATAAGAAGGTCCAAGGGATACAGTAAACCTGAAGTGAAGCATCGGAATCTAAAACTGGACTCACAGGAGAGGTTCAAATCATAGAGAGTTAGAGTGTCGGTCCTCTCGTACTTAAGTCGGCATTGTGCTTTTTGTATAAAATTCGGATGCAATTTCTGTGTTTCATCGTCAATAAGAAGGTCCAAGAAATACAGTAAACCTGAAGTGAAGCATCGGAATCTAAAACTGGACTCACAGGAGAGGTTCAAATCATAGAGAGTTAGAGTGTCAGTCCTCTTGTACTTAAGTCGGCATTGTGCCTTTTGTATTAAATTTGGATGCTATTTCTGTGTTTCATCTTCAATAAGAAGGTCCAAGGGATACAGTAAACCTGAAGTGAAGCATCGGAATCTAAAACTGGACTCACAGGAGAGGTTCAAATCATTGAGAGTTAGAGTGTCAGTCCTCTTGTACTTAAGTCGGCATTGTGCCTTTTGTATTAAATTTGGATGCAATTTCTGTGTTTCATCTTCAATAAGAAGGTCCAAGGGATACAGTAAACCTGAAGTGAAGCATCGGAATCTAAAACTGGACTCACAGGAGAGGTTCAAATCATTGAAAGTTAGAGTGTCAGTCCTCCTGTACTTAAGTCGGCATTAAGCCTTTTATATTAAATTTGGATGCAATTTCTGTGTTTCATCGCCAATAAGAAGTTCTAAGGGATACAGTCAACCTGAAGTGAAGCAACGGAATCTAAAACTGGACTCACCGGCGAGGTTCAAATCGTAGAGAGTTAGAGTGTCAGTCCTCTTGTACTTAAGTCGGCTTTGTGCCTTTTGCATTAAATTTGGATGCAACTTCTGTGTTTCATCGTCAATAAGAATGTCCATGGGATACAGTAAACCTGAAGTGAAGCATCGGAATCTAAAACTGCACTCACAGGAGAGGTTCAAATCATAGAGAGTTAGAGTGTCAATCCTCTTGTACTTAAGTCAATGTTAAGCCTTTTGTATTAAATTCGGATGTAATTTCTGTGTTTCATCATCAATGAGAAGGTCCAAGGGATACAGTAAACCTGAAGTGAGGCTTCGGAACCCAAAACTGGACTCGCAGGAGAGGTTCAAATCATAGAGAGTTAGAGTGTCACTCCTCTTTTACTTAAGTCGGTGTTGTGCCATTTGTATTGAATTCGGATGTAATTTCTGTGTTTCATCATCAATGAGAAGGTCCAAGGGATACGGTAAACCTGATGTGAAGCATCGGAATCTGAAACTGGACTCACAGGAGAGGTTCAAATCATAGAAAGTTACAGTGTCAGTCCTCTTGTACTTAATTCGGTATTGTGCCTTTTGTATTAAATTCGGATGCAATTTCTGTGTTTCATCGTCAATAAGAAGGTCCAAGGGATACAGTAAACCTGAAGTGAAGCATCGGAATCTAAAACTGGACGCACAGGACAGGTTCAAATCAAAGAGAGTTAGAGTGTCAGTCCTCTTGTACTGAAGTCGGCATTGTGCCCTTTGTATTAAATTTGGATGCAATTTCTGTGTTTCATCTTCAATAAGAAGGTCCAGGGGATACAGAAAACCTGAAGTGAAGCATCGGAATCTAAAACTGGACTCACAAAAGAGGATCAAATCATAGAAATTTAGAGTGTCAGTCCTCTTGTACTTAAGTCGGCATTGTGCCTTTTGTATTAAATTCGGAGGTAATTTCTGTGTTTCATCGTCAATAAGAAGGTCCACGGGATACAGTAAACCTGAAGTGAAGCATCGGAATCTAAAACTGGACTCACAGGAGAGGTTAAAATCATAGAAAGTTAGAGTGTCAGTCCTCTTGTACTTATGTCGGCATTGTGCCTTTTGTATTAAATTCGGAGGTAATTTCTGTGTTTCATCGTCAATAAGAAGGTCCAAGGGATACAGTAAACCTGAGGTGAAGCATCGGAATCTAAAACTGGACGCACAGGACAGGTTCAAATCAAAGAGAGTTAAAGTGTCAGTCCTCTTGTACTGAAGTCGGCATTGTGCCCTTTGTATTAAATTTGGATGCTATTTCTGTCTTTCATCGTCAATAAGAAGGTCTAAGGGATACAGTAAACCTGAAGTGTAGCATCGGAATCTAAAAGTGGACTCACAGGAGAGGTTCAAATCGCAGAGGGTTAGAGTGTCAGTCCTCTTGTACTTAAGTCGGCATTGTGCTTTTTGTATTAAATTCGGATGCAATTTCTGTGTTTCATCGTCAATAAGAAGGTCCAAGGGATACAGTAAACCTGAAGTGATGCATCGGAATCTAAAACTGGACTCACAGGAGAGGTTCAAATCATAGAGAGTTAGAGTGTCGGTCCTCTCGTACTTAAGTCGGCATTGTGCTTTTTGTATAAAATTGGGATGCAATTTCTGTGATTCATCGTCAATAAGAAGGTCCAAGGGATACAGTAAGCCTGTAGTGAAGCATCGGAATCTAAAAGTGGTCTCACAGGAGAGGTTCAAATCATAGAGAGTTAGAGTGTCAGTCCTCTTGTACTTCAGTCGGCATTGTGCTTTATGTATTAAATTCGGATGCAATTTCTGTGATTCATCGTCAATAAGAAGGTCCAAGGGATACAGTAAACCTGAAGTGAAGCATCGGAATCTAAAACTGGACTCACAGGAGAGGTTCAAATCGTAGAGAGTTAGCGTGTCAGTACTCTTGTATTTAAATCGGCATTGTGTCTTTTGTATTAAATTTGGATGCAATTTTTGTGTTTCATCGAAAATAAGAAGGTCCAAGGGATACAGTAAACCTGAAGTGAAGCATCGGAATCTAAAACTGGACTCATAGGAGAGGTTCAAATCGTAGAGAGTTAGAGTGTCAGTACTCTTGTATTTAAATCGGCATTGTGTCTTTTGTATTAAATATGGATGCAATTTCTGTGATTCATCGTCAATAAGAACGTCCAAGGAATAGAGTAAACCTGAAGTGAAGCGTCGGAATCTAAAACTGGACTCACAGGAGAGGTTCAAATCATAGAGAGTTAGAGTGTCAGTCTCTTGCACTTAAGTCGGTATTGTGCTTTTGTATTAAATTCGGATGCAATTTCTGTGTTTCATCGCCAATAAGAAGGTCCAAGGGATACAGTAAACCATTAGTGAAACATCAGTATCTAAAACTGGACTCACAGGAGAGGTTCAAATCATAGAGAGTTAGAGTGTCAGTCCTCTTGTACTTAAGTCGGCATTGTGCTTCTTGTATTAAATTTGGATGCAATTTCTGTGTTTCATCGTCAATAAGAAGGTCTAAGGGATACAGTAAACCTGAAGTGAAGCATCGGAATCTAAAAGTGGTCTCACAGGAGAGGTTCAAATCGCTGAGAGTTAGAGTGTCAGTCCTCTTGTACTTAAGTCGGCATTGTGCTTTTTGTATAAAGTTCGGATGCAATTTCTGTGTTTCATCGTCAATAAGAAGGTCCAAGAAATACAGTAAACCTGAAGTGAAGCATCGGAATCTAAAACTGGACTCACAGGAGAGGTTCAAATCATAGAGAGTTAGAGTGTCAGTCCTCTTGTACTTAAGTCGGCATTGTGCCTTTTGTATTAAATTTGTATGCAATTTCTGTGTTTCATCTTCAATAAGAAGGTCCAAGGGATACAGTAAACCTGAAGTGAAGCATCGGAATCTAAAACTGGACTCACAGGAGAGGTTCAAATCATAGAACGTTAGAGTGTGAGTCGTCTTGTACTTATGTCGGCATTGTGCCTTTTGTATTAAATTTGGATGCAATTTCTGTGTTTCATCGCAATATGAAGGTATAAGGGATACAGTAAACCTGAAGTGAAGCATCGGAATCTAAAACAGGACTCACAGGAGAGGTTCAAATCATAGAGAGTTAGAGTGTCAGTCCTCTCGTACTTAAGTCGGCATTGTGCTTTTTGTATAAAATTCGGATGCAATTTCTGTGTTTCATCGTCAATAAGAAGGTCCAAGGGATACAGTAAACCTGAAGTGAAGCATCGGAATCTAAAACTGGTCTCACCGGAGAGGTTCAAATCATAGAGAGTTAGAGTGTCAGTCCTCGTGTACTCAAGTCGGCATTGTGCCTTATGTACTAAATTCGGATGCAATTTCTGTGTTTCATCGTCAATAAGAAGGTCCAAGGGATACAGTAAACCTGAAGCGAAGCATCGGAATCTAAAACTGGACTCACAGGAGAGGTTCAAATCGTAGAGAGTTAGCGTGTCAGTACTCTTGTATTTAAATCGGCATTGTGTCTTTTGTATTAAATTTGGATGCAATTTCTGTGTTTCATCGTCAATAAGAAGGTCCAAGGGATACAGTAAACCTAAAGTGAAGCATCGGAATCTAAAACTGGACTCACAGGAGAGGTTCAAATCGTAGAGAGTTAGAGTGTCAGTACTCTTGTATTTAAATCGGCATTGTGTCTTCTGTATTAAATTTGGATGCAAATTCTGTGATTCATCGTCAATAAAAAGGTCCAAGGAATAGAGTAAACCTGAAGTGAAGCATCGGAATCTAAAACTGGACTCACAGGAGAGGTTCAAATCGTAGAGAGTTAGAATGTCAGTCCTCTTGTACTTAAGTCGGCATTGTGCCTTTTGTATTAAATTCGGATGCAATTTGTGTGTTTCTTCGTCAATAAGAAGGTCCAAGGGATACAGTAAACCTGAAGTGAAGCATCGGAATCTAAAATTGGACTCACAGGAGAGGTTCAAATCATTGAGAATTAGAGTGTCAGTCCTGTTTTACTTAGGTCGGCATTGTGCCTTTCGGAATAATTTCGGATGCAATTTCTGTGTTTCATCGTCAATAAAAAGGTCCAAGGGTTACAGTAAACCTGAAGTAAAGCATCGCAATCTAAAACTGGACTCACAGGAGAGGTTCAAATCATAGAAAGTTAGAGTGTGAGTCCTCTTGTACTTATGTCGGCATTGTGCATTTTGTATTAAATTAGGAGGTAATATCTGTGTTTCATCATCAATAAGAAGGTCCAAGGGATACAGTAAACCTGATGTGAAGCATCGGAATCTAAAACTGGACTCACAAAAGAGGTTCAAATCATAGAAAGTTAGAGTGTCAGTCCTCCTGTACTTAAGTCGGCATTAAGCCTTTTATATTAAATTTGGATGCAATTTCTGTGTTTCATCGTCAATAAGAAGTTCTAAGGGATACAGTAAACCTGAAGTGAAGCAACGGAATCTAAAACTGTACTCACCGGAGAGGTTCAAATCGTAGAGAGTTAGAGTGTCAGTCCTCTTGTACTTAAGTCGGTTTGTGCCTTTTGTATTAAATTTGGATGCACTTCCGTGTTTCATCGTCAATAAGAATGTCCAAGGGACACAGTAAACCTGAAGTGAAGCATCGGAATCTAAAACTGGACTCACAGGAGAGGTTCAAATCATAGAGAGTTAGAGTGTCAGTCCTCCTGTACTTAAGTCGGCATTGTGCCTTTTGTATTAAATTCGGATGCAATTTGTGTGTTTCATCGTCAATACGAAGGTCCAAGGGATACAGTAAACCTGAAGTGAAGCATCGGAATCTAAAACTGGACTCACAGGAGAGGTTCAAATCATCGAAAGTTAGAGTGTCAGTCCTCTTGTACTTAAGTCGGCATTGTGCCTTTTGTATTAAATTCGGATACAATTTCTGTGTTTCATCGTCAATAAGAAGGTCCAAGGGATACAGTAAACCTGAAGTGAAGCATCGGAATCTAAAACTGGATTCACAGGAGAGGTTGAAATCGTAGAGAGTTAGAGTGTCAGTACTCTTATATTTAAATCGGCATTACGCCTTTTGTATTAAATTTGGATGCAATTTCTGTGATTCATCGTCAATAAGAAGGTCCAAGGAATAGAGTAAACCTGAAGTGAAGCTTCGGAATCTAAAACTGGACTCACAGGAGAGGTTCAAATCAAAGAAGTTCAGAGTGTCAGTCCTCTTGTTCTTTAGTCGGCATTGTGCCTTTTGTATTAAATTAGGAGGTAATTTCTGTGTTTCATCGTCAATAAGAAGGTCCAAGGGATACAGTAAACCTGAAGTGAAGCATCGCAATCTAAAACTGGACTCACAGGAGAGGTTCAAATCATAGAGAGTTAGAATGTCAGTCCTCTTGTACTTAAGTCAGCATTGTGCCTTTTGTATTAAATTCGGATGCTATTTCTGTGTTTCATCGTCAATAAGAAGGTCCAAGGGCTACAGAAAACCTGAAGAGAAGCATCGGAATCTAAAACTGGACTCACAGGAGAGGTTCAAATCATAGAGAGTTAGAGTGTCAGTCCTCTTCTACGTAAGTCGGCATTGTGCCTTTTGTATTAAATTTGGATGCAATTTCTGTGTTTCATCTCCAATAAGAAGGTCCAAGGGATACAGTAAACCTGAAGTGAAGCATCGGAATCTAAAACTGGACTCACAGGAGAGGTTCAAATCATAGAAAGTTAGAGTGTCCATCCTCCTGTACTTAAGAAAGCATTAAGCCTTTTATATTAAATTTGGATGCAATTTCTGTGTTTCATTGTCAATAAGAAGTTCTAAGGGATACAGTAAAAATGAAGTGAAGCAACGGTATCTAAAACTGGACTCACCGGAGAGGTTCAAATCGTAGGGATTTAGAGTGTCAGTCCTCTTGTACTTAAGTCGGTATTGTGCTTTTTGTATTGAATTCGGATGTAATATCTGTGCTTCATCATCAATATTAAGGTCCATGGGATATGGTACACCTGATGTGAAGCATCGGAATCAAAAACTGGACTCACAAGAGAGGTTAAAATCATAGAATGTTAGAGTGTCAGTCCTCTTGTACATAAGTCGGCATTGTACCTTTTGTATTAAATTCGGAGGTAATTTCTGTGTTTCATCGTCAATAAGAAGGTGCAAGGGATACAGTAAACCTGAAGTGAGGCTTCGGAATCCAAAACTGGACTCACAGGAGAGGTTTAAATCATAGAGAGTTAGAGTGTCACTCCTCTTGTACTTAAGTCGGTGTTGTGCCTTTTGTATTGAATTCGGATGTAATTTCTGTGTTTCATCATCAATGAGAAGGACCAAGGGATACAGTAAACCTGAAGTGAAGCATCGGAATCTAAAACTGGATTCACAGGAGAGGTTGAAATCGTAGAGAGTTAGAGTGTCAGTACTCTTGTATTTAAATCGGCATTACGCCTTTTGTATTAAATTTGGATGCAATTTCTGTGATTCATCGTCAATAAGAAAGTCCAAGGAATAGAGTAAACCTGAAGTGAAGCATCGGAATCTGAAACTGAACTCACAGGAGAGGTTCAAATCATAGAGAGTTAGAGTGTCAGTCCTCTTGTACTTAAGTCGGTATTGTGCCTTTTGTATTGATTTCGGATGTAATTTCTGTGTTTCATCAACTATAAGAAGGTCCATGGGATACAGTAAACCTGATGTGAAGCATCGGAATCTAAAACTGGACTCACAGGAGATGTTCAAATCATGGAAATTTAGAGTGTCAGTCCTCTTGTTCTTTAGTCGGCATTGTGCCTTTTGTATTACATTAGGAGGTAATTTCTGTGTTTCATCGTCAATAAGAAGGTCCAAGGGATACAGTAAACCTGAAGTGAAGCATCGCAATCTAAAACTGGACTCACAGGAGAGGTTCAAATCATAGAGAGTTAGAATGTCAGTCCTCTTGTACTTAAGTCATCATTGTGCCTTTTGTATTAAATTCGGATGCTATTTCTGTGTTTCATCGTCAATAAGAAGGTCCAAGGGATACAGAAAACCTGAAGAGAAGCATCGGAATCTAAAACTGGACTCACAGGAGTGGTTCAAATCATAGAGAGTTAGAGTGTCGGTCCTCTTCTACGTAAGTCGGCATTGTGCCTTTTGTATTAAATTTGGATGCAATTTCTGTGTTTCATCTTCAATAAGAAGGTCCAAGGGATACAGTAAACCTGAAGTGAAGCATCGCAATCTAAAACTGGACTCACAGGAGAGGTTCAAATCATAGAGAGTTAGAATGTCAGTCCTCTTGTACTTAAGTGAGCATTGTGCCTTTTGTATTAAATTCGGATGCTATTTCTGTGTTTCATCGTCAATAAGAAGGTCCAAGGGATACAGAAAACCTGAAGAGAAGCATCGGAATCTAAAACTGGACTCACAGGAGAGGTTCAAATCATAGAGAGTTAGAGTGTCAGTCCTCTTCTACGTAAGTCGGCATTGTGCCTTTTGTATTAAATTTGGATGCAATTTCTGTGTTTCATCTTCAATAAGAAGGTCCAAGGGATACAGTAAACCTGAAGTGAAGCATCGGAATCTAAAACTGGATTCACAGGAGAGGTTCTAATCATAGAAAGATAGAGTGTCAGTCCTCCTGTACTTAAGAAAGCATTAAGCCTTTTATATTAAATTTGGATGCAATTTCTGTGTTTCATTGTCAATAAGAAGTTCTAAGGGATACAGTAAACCTGAAGTGAAGCAACGGTATCTAAAACTGGACTCACCGGAGAGGTTCAAATCGTAGAGAGTTAGAGTGTCAGTCCTCTTGTACTTAAGTCGGCTTTGTGCCTTTTGTATTAAATGTGGATGCAACTTCTGTGTTTCATCGTCAATAAGAAAGTCCAAGTGATACAGTAAACCTGAAGTGAAGCATCGGAATCTAAAACTGGACTCACAGGAGAGGTTCAAATCATAGAGAGTTAAAGTGTCAGTCCTCTTGTACTTAAGTCCGCATTGTGCCTTTTTTATTAAATTCGCGTGCAATTTCTGTGTTTCATCGTCAATACGAAGGTCCAAAGGATACAGTAAACCTGAATGAAGCATCGGAATCTAAAACTGGACTTACAGGAGAGGTTCAAATCATCGAAAGTTAGAGTGTCAGTCCTCTTGTACTTAAGTCGGCATTGTGCCTTTTGTATTACATTTGGATGCAATTTCTGTGTTTCATCGTCAATAAGAAGGTCCAAGGGATAGAGTAAACCTGAAGTGAAGCATCGGAATCTAAAACTGAACTCACAGGAGAGGTTCGAATCATAGGGATTTAGAGTGTCAGTCCTCTTGTTCTTTAGTCGGCATTGTGCCTTTTGTATTAAATTAGGAGGTAATTTCTGTGTTTCATCGTCAATAAGAAGGTCCAAGGGATACAGTAAACCTGAAGTGAAGCATCGCAATCTAAAACTGGACTCACAGGAGAGGTTCAAATCATAGAGAGTTAGAATGTCAGTCCTCTTGTACTTAAGTCATCATTGTGCCTTTTGTATTAAATTCGGATGCTATTTCTGTGTTTCATCGTCAATAAGAAGGTCCAAGGGATACAGAAAACCTGAAGAGAAGCATCGGAATCTAAAACTGGACTCACAGGAGAGGTTCAAATCATAGAGAGTTAGAGTGTCAGTCCTCTTCTACGTAAGTCGGCATTGTGCCTTTTGTATTAAATTTGGATGCAATTTCTGTGTTTCATCTTCAATAAGAAGGTCCAAGGGATACAGTAAACCTGAAGTGAAGCATCGGAATCTAAAACTGGACTCACAGGAGAGGTTCAAATCATAGAAAGTTAGAGTGTCAGTCCTCCTGTACTTAAGTATGCATTAAGCCTTTTATATTAAATTTGGATGCAATATCTGTGTTTTATCGTCAATAAGAAGTTCTAAGGGATACAGTAAACCTGAAGCGTAGCAACGGTATCTAAAACTGGACTCACCGGAGAGGTTCAAATCGTAGAGAGTTAGAGTGTCAGTCCTCTTGTACTTAAGTCGGCTTTGTGCCTTTTGTACTAAATTTGGATGAAACTTCTGTGTTTCATCGTCAATATGAAAGTCCAAGGGATACAGTAAACCTGAAGTGAAGCATCGGAATCTAAAACTGGACTCACAGGAGAGGTTGAAATCATAAAGAGCTAGAGTGTCAGTCCTCCTGTACTTATGTCGGTATTGTGCTTATTGTATTGAATTCGGCTGTAATTGCTGTGTTGCATCATCAATGAGAAGGTCCAAGGGATACAGTAAACCTGATGTGAAGCATCGGAATCTAAAACTGGACTAACAGGAGAGGTTTAAGTCATAGAAAGTTAGAGTGTCAGTCCTCATGTACTTAAGTCGGCATTGTGCCTTTTGTATTAAATTCGGATTCAATTTCTGTGTTTCATCGTCAATAAGAAGGTCCAAGGGATACAGTAAACCTGAAGTGAAGCATCGGAATCTAAAACTGGACTCACAGGAGAGGTTCAAATCATAGAAAATTAGAGTGTCAGTCCTCTAGTACTTAAGTCGGCATTGTGCCTTTTGTATTAAATTTGGATGCAATTTCTGTGTTTCATCGTCAATAAGAAGGTCCAAGGGATAGAGTAAACCTGAAGTGAAGCATCGTAGTCTAAAACTGAACTCACAGGAGAGGTTCGAATCATAGGGATTTAGAGTGTCAGTCCTCTTGTACTTAAGTCGGTATTGTGCCTTTTGTATTGAATTCGGATGTAATATCTGTGCTTCATCATCAATATTTAGGTCCATGGGATATGGTATACCTGATGTGAAGCATCGGAATCAAAAACTGGACTCACAAGAGAGGTTAAAATCATAGAATGTTAGAGTGTCAGTCCTCTTGTACATAAGTCGGCATTGTGCCTTTTGTATTAAATTCGGAGGTAATTTCTGTGTTTCATCGTCAATAAGAAGGTCCAAGGGATACAGTAAACCTGAAGTGGGGCTTCGGAATCCAAAACTGGACTCACAGGAGAGGTTTAAATCATAGAGAGTTAGAGTGTCACTCCTCTTGTACTTAAGTCGGTGTTGTGCCTTTTGTATTGAATTCGGATGTAATTACTGTGTTTCATCATCAATGAGAAGGACCAAGGGATACAGTAAACCTGAAGTGAAGCATCGGAATCTAAAACTGGATTCACAGGAGAGGTTGAAATCGTAGAGAGTTACAGTGTCAGTACTCTTATATTTAAATCGGCATTACGCCTTTTGTATTAAATTTGGATGCAATTTCTGTGATTCATCGTCAATAAGAAAGTCCAAGGAATAGAGTAAACCTCAAGTGAAGCATCGGAATCTGAAACTGAACTCACAGGAGAGGTTCAAATCATAGAGCGTTAGAGTGTCAGTCCTCTTGTACTTAAGTCGGTATTGTGCCTTTTGTATTGATTTCGGATGTAATTTCTGTGTTTCATCAACTATAAGAAGGTCCATGGGATACAGTAAACCTGATGTGAAGCATCGGAATCTAAAACTGGACTCACAGGAGAGGTTCAAATCATCGAAAGTTAGAGTGTCAGTCCTCTTGTACTTAAGTCGGCATTGTGCCTTTTGTATTAAATTCGGATGCAATTTCTGTGTTTCATCGTCAATAAGGAGGTCCAAGGGATACAGTAAACCTGAAGTAAAGCATCGGAATCTAAAACTGGACTCACAGGAGAGGTTCAAATCATAGAAAGTTAGAGTGTCAGTCCTCCTGTACTTAAGCCGGCATTGTGCGCTTTGTATTAAATTCGGATGCAATTTCTGTGTTTCATCGTCAGTAAGAAGGTCCAAGGGATACGGTAAACCTGAAGTGAAGCATCGGAATCTAAAACTGGACTCACAGGAGAGGTTCAAATCATAGAAAGTTAGAGTGTCAGTCCTCTTGTACGTAAGTCGGCATTGTGCCTTTTGTATAAATTTGGATGCAATTTCTGTGTTTCATCGTCAATAAGAAGGTCCAAGGGATAGAGTAAACCTGAAGTGAAGCATCGGAATCTAAAACTGGACTCACAGGAGAGGTTCAAATCGTAGAGAGTTAGAATGTCAGTCCTCTTGTACTTAAGCCGGCATTGTGCTTTTTGTATTAAATTCGGATGCAATTTGTGTGTTTCTTCGTCAATAAGAAGGTCCAAGGGATACAGTAAACCTGAAGTGAAGCATCGGAATCTAAAATTGGACTCACAGGAGAGGTTCAAATCATTGAGAATTAGAGTGTCAGTCCTGTTTTACTTAGGTCGGCATTGTGCCTTTCGGAATAATTTCGGATGCAATTTCTGTGTTTCATCGTCAATAAGAAGGTCCAAGGGATACAGTAAACCTGAAGTGAAGCATCGGAATCTAAAACTGGACTCACAGGAGAGGTTCAAATCATAGAAAGTTAGAGTGTGTGTCCTCTTGTACTTATGTCGGCATTGTGCCTTTTGTATTACATTTGGATGCAATTTCTGTGTTTCATCGTCAATATGAAGGTATAAGGGATACAGTAAACCTGAAGTGAAGCATCGGAATCTAAAACTGGAGTCACAGGAGAGGTTCAAATCATAGAGAGTTAGAGTGTCAGTCCTCTCGTACTTAAGTCGGCGTTGTGCTTTTTGTATAAAGTTCGGATGCAATTTCTGTGTTTCATCGTCAATAAGTAGGTCCAAGGGATACAGTAAACCTGAAGTGAAGCATCGGAATCTAAAACTGGACTCACAGGAGAGGTTCAAATCATAGAAAGTTAGAGTGTCAGTCCTCTTGTACTTAAGTCGGCATTGTGCCTTTTGTAATAAATTTCGGATGCAATTTCTGTGTTTCATCGTCAATAAGAAGGTCCAAGGGATACAGCAAACCTGAAGTGAAGCATCGGAATCTAAAACTGGATTCACAGGAGAGGTTGAAATCGTAGAGAGTTAGAGTGTCAGTACTCTTATATTTAAATCGGCATTACGCCTTTTGTATTAAATTTGGATGCAATTTCTGTGATTCATCGTCAATAAGAAGGTCCAAGGAATAGAGTAAACCTGAAGTGAAGCATCGGAACCTGAAACTGAACTCACAGGAGAGGTTCAAATCATAGAGAGTTAGAGTGTCAGTCCTCTTGTACTTAAGTCGGTATTGTGCCTTTTGTATTGATTTCGGATGTAATTTCTGTGTTTCATCAACTATAAGAAGGTCCATGGGATACAGTAAACCTGATGTGAAGCATCGGAATCTAAAACTGGACTCACAGGAGAGGTTCAAATCATCGAAAGTTAGAGTGTCAGTCCTCTTGTACTTAAGTCGGCATTGTGCCTTTTGTATTAAATTCGGATGCAATTTCTGTGTTTCATCGTCAATAAGGAGGTCCAAGGGATACAGTAAACCTGAAGTAAAGCATCGGAATCTAAAACTGGACTCACAGGAGAGGTTCAAATCATAGAAAGTTAGAGTGTCAGTCCTCCTGTACTTAAGCCGGCATTGTGCGCTTTGTATTAAATTCGGATGCAATTTCTGTGTTTCATCGTCAGTAAGAAGGTCCAAGGGATACGGTAAACCTGAAGTGAAGCATCGGAATCTAAAACTGGACTCACAGGAGAGGTTCAAATCATAGAAAGTTAGAGTGTCAGTCCTCTTGTACGTAAGTCGGCATTGTGCCTTTTGTATAAATTTGGATGCAATTTCTGTGTTTCATCGTCAATAAGAAGGTCCAAGGGATAGAGTAAACCTGAAGTGAAGCATCGGAATCTAAAACTGGACTCACAGGAGAGGTTCAAATCGTAGAGAGTTAGAATGTCAGTCCTCTTGTACTTAAGCCGGCATTGTGCTTTTTGTATTAAATTCGGATGCAATTTGTGTGTTTCTTCGTCAATAAGAAGGTCCAAGGGATACAGTAAACCTGAAGTGAAGCATCGGAATCTAAAATTGGACTCACAGGAGAGGTTCAAATCATTGAGAATTAGAGTGTCAGTCCTGTTTTACTTAGGTCGGCATTGTGCCTTTCGGAATAATTTCGGATGCAATTTCTGTGTTTCATCGTCAATAAGAAGGTCCAAGGGATACAGTAAACCTGAAGTGAAGCATCGGAATCTAAAACTGGACTCACAGGAGAGGTTCAAATCATAGAAAGTTAGAGTGTGTGTCCTCTTGTACTTATGTCGGCATTGTGCCTTTTGTATTACATTTGGATGCAATTTCTGTGTTTCATCGTCAATATGAAGGTATAAGGGATACAGTAAACCTGAAGTGAAGCATCGGAATCTAAAACTGGAGTCACAGGAGAGGTTCAAATCATAGAGAGTTAGAGTGTCAGTCCTCTCGTACTTAAGTCGGCGTTGTGCTTTTTGTATAAAGTTCGGATGCAATTTCTGTGTTTCATCGTCAATAAGTAGGTCCAAGGGATACAGTAAACCTGAAGTGAAGCATCGGAATCTAAAACTGGACTCACAGGAGAGGTTCAAATCATAGAAAGTTAGAGTGTCAGTCCTCTTGTACTTAAGTCGGCATTGTGCCTTTTGTAATAAATTTCGGATGCAATTTCTGTGTTTCATCGTCAATAAGAAGGTCCAAGGGATACAGCAAACCTGAAGTGAAGCATCGGAATCTAAAACTGGATTCACAGGAGAGGTTGAAATCGTAGAGAGTTAGAGTGTCAGTACTCTTATATTTAAATCGGCATTACGCCTTTTGTATTAAATTTGGATGCAATTTCTGTGATTCATCGTCAATAAGAAGGTCCAAGGAATAGAGTAAACCTGAAATGAAGCATCGGAACCTGAAACTGAACTCACAGGAGAGGTTCAAATCATAGAGAGTTAGTGTGTCAGTCCTCTTGTACTTAAGTCGGTATTGTGCCTTTTGTATTGATTTCGGATGTAATTTCTGTGTTTCATCATCTATAAGAAGGTTCATGGGATACAGTAAACCTGATGTGATGCATCGGAATCTAAAACTGGACTCACAAAAGAGGTTCAAATCATAGAAATTTAGAGTGTCAGTCAACTTGTTCTTAAGTCGGCATTGTGCCTTTTGTATTAAATTAGGAGGTAATTTCTGTGTTTCATCGTCAATAAGAAGGTCCAAGGGATACAGTAAACCTGAAGTGAAGCATCGCAATCTAAAACTGGACTCACAGGAGAGGTTCAAATCATAGAGATTTAGAGTGTCAGTCCTCTTGTACTTAAGTCGGCATTGTGCCTTTTGTATTAAATTCGGATGCAATTTGTGTGTTTCTTCGTCAATAAGAAGGTCCAAGGGATACAGTAAACCTGATGTGAAGCATCGGAATCTAAAACTGGACTCACAAAAGAGGTGCACATCATAGAAATTTAGAGTGTCAGTCCTCTTGTTCTTAAGTCGGCATTGTGCCTTTTGTATTAAATTAGGAGGTAATTTCTGTGTTTCATCGTCAATAAGAAGGTCCAAGGGATACAGTAAACCTGAAGTGAAGCATCGCAATCTAAAACTGGACTCACAGGAGAGGTTCAAATCATAGAGAGTTAGAGTGTCAGTCCTCTTGTACTTAAGTCGGCATTGTGCCTTTTGTATTAAGTTCGGATGCTATTTCTGTGTTTCATCGTCAATAAGAAGGTCCAAGCGATACAGAAAACCTGAAGAGAAGCATCGGAATCTAAAACTGGACTCACAGGAGAGGTTCAAATCATAGAGAGTTAGAGTGTCAGTCCTCTTCTACGTAAGTCGGCATTGTGCCTTTTGTATTAAATCTGGATGCAATTTCCGTGTTTCATCTTCAATAAGAAGGTCCAAGGGATACAGTAAACCTGATGTGAAGCATCGGAATCAAAAACTGGACTCACAAGAGAGGTTAAAATCATAGAATGTTAGAGTGTCAGTCCTCTTGCACATAAGTCGGCATTGTACCTTTTGTATTAAATTCGGAGGTAATTTCTGTGTTTCATCGTCAATAAGAAGGTGCAAGGGATACAGTAAACCTGAAGTGAGGCTTCGGAATCCAAAACTGGACTCACAGGAGAGGTTTAAATCATAGAGAGTTAGAGTGTCACTCCTCTTGTACTTAAGTCGGTGTTGTGCCTTTTGTATTGAATTCGGATGTAATTTCTGTGTTTCATCATCAATGAGAAGGACCAAGGGATACAGTAAACCTGAAGTGAAGCATCGGAATCTAAAACTGGATTCACAGGAGAGGTTGAAATCGTAGAGAGTTAGAGTGTCAGTACTCTTGTATATAAATCGGCATTACGCCTTTTGTATTAAATTTGGATGCAATTTCTGTGATTCATCGTCAATAAGAAAGTCCAAGGAATAGAGTAAACCTGAAGTGAAGCATCGGAATCTGAAACTGAACTCACAGGAGAGGTTCAAATCATAGAGAGTTAGAGTGTCAGTCCTCTTGTACTTAAGTCGGTATTGTGCCTTTTGTATTGATTTCGGATGTAATTTCTGTGTTTCATCAACTATAAGAAGGTCCATGGGATACAGTAAACCTGATGTGAAGCATCGGAATCTAAAACTGGACTCACAGGAGATGTTCAAATCATAGAAATTTAGAGTGTCAGTCCTCTTGTTCTTTAGTCGGCATTGTGCCTTTTGTATTACATTAGGAGGTAATTTCTGTGTTTCATCGTCAATAAGAAGGTCCAAGGGATACAGTAAACCTGAAGTGAAGCATCGCAATCTAAAACTGGACTCACAGGAGAGGTTCAATTCATAGAGAGTTAGAATGTCAGTCCTCTTGTACTTAAGTCATCATTGTGCCTTTTGTATTAAATTCGGATGCTATTTCTGTGTTTCATCGTCAATAAGAAGGTCCAAGGGATACAGAAAACCTGAAGAGAAGCACCGGAATCTAAAACTGGACTCACAGGAGTGGTTCAAATCATAGAGAGTTAGAGTGTCAGTCCTCTTCTACGTAAGTCGGCATTGTGCCTTTTGTATTAAATTTGGATGCAATTTCTGTGTTTCATCTTCAATAAGAAGGTCCAAGGGATACAGTAAACCTGAAGTGAAGCATCGCAATCTAAAACTGGACTCACAGGAGAGGTTCAAATCATAGAGAGTTAGAATGTCAGTCCTCTTGTACTTAAGTCAGCATTGTGCCTTTTGTATTAAATTCGGATGCTATTTCTGTGTTTCATCGTCAATAAGAAGGTCCAAGGGATACAGAAAACCTGAAGAGAAGCATCGGAATCTAAAACTGGACTCACAGGAGAGGTTCAAATCATAGAGAGTTAGAGTGTCAGTCCTCTTCTACGTAAGTCGGCATTGTGCCTTTTGTATTAAATTTGGATGCAATTTCTGTGTTTCATCTTCAATAAGAAGGTCCAAGGGATACAGTAAACCTGAAGTGAAGCATCGGAATCTAAAACTGGACTCACAGGAGAGGTTCAAATCATAGAAAGTTAGAGTGTCAGTCCTCCTGTACTTAAGTATGCATTAAGCCTTTTATATTAAATTTGGAT
Organism: Schistocerca serialis cubense; assembly: GCF_023864345.2. Lineage (NCBI taxonomy): Eukaryota > Metazoa > Arthropoda > Insecta > Orthoptera > Acrididae > Schistocerca > Schistocerca serialis. The sequence goes on from NC_064645.1 coordinate 86,215,892, forward strand.
GCAATATCTGTGTTTTATCGTCAATAAGAAGTTCTAAGGGATACAGTAAACCTGAAGCGTAGCAACGGTATCTAAAACTGGACTCACCGGAGAGGTTCAAATCGTAGAGAGTTAGAGTGTCAGTCCTCTTGTACTTAAGTCGGCTTTGTGCCTTTTGTACTAAATTTGGATGAAACTTCTGTGTTTCATCGTCAATAAGAAAGTCCAAGGGATACAGTAAACCTGAAGTGAAGCATCGGAATCTAAAACTGGACTCACAGGAGAGGTTGAAATCATAAAGAGCTAGAGTGTCAGTCCTCCTGTACTTATGTCGGTATTGTGCTTATTGTATTGAATTCGGCTGTAATTGCTGTGTTGCATCATCAATGAGAAGGTCCAAGGGATACAGTAAACCTGATGTGAAGCATCGGAATCTAAGACTGGACTAACAGGAGAGGTTTAAGTCATAGAAAGTTAGAGTGTCAGTCCTCATGTACTTAAGTCGGCATTGTGCCTTTTGTATTAAATTCGGATTCAATTTCTGTGTTTCATCGTCAATAAGAAGGTCCAAGGGATACAGTAAACCTGAAGTGAAGCATCGGAATCTAAAACTGGACTCACAGGAGAGGTTCAAATCATAGAAAATTAGAGTGTCAGTCCTCTTGTACTTAAGCCGGCATTGTGCCTTTTGTATTAAATTTGGATGCAATTTCTGTGTTTCATCGTCAATAAGAAGGTCCAAGGGATAGAGTAAACCTGAAGTGAAGCATCGTAGTCTAAAACTGAACTCACAGGAGAGGTTCGAATCATAGGGATTTAGAGTGTCAGTCCTCTTGTACTTAAGTCGGTATTGTGCTTTTTGTATTGAATTCGGATGTAATATCTGTGCTTCATCATCAATATTTAGGTCCATGGGATATGGTATACCTGATGTGAAGCATCGGAATCAAAAACTGGACTCACAAGAGAGGTTAAAATCATAGAATGTTAGAGTGTCAGTCCTCTTGTACATAAGTCGGCATTGTGCCTTTTGTATTAAATTCGGAGGTAATTTCTGTGTTTCATCGTCAATAAGAAGGTCCAAGGGATACAGTAAACCTGAAGTGGGGCTTCGGAATCCAAAACTGGACTCACAGGAGAGGTTTAAATCATAGAGAGTTAGAGTGTCACTCCTCTTGTACTTAAGTCGGTGTTGTGCCTTTTGTATTGAATTCGGATGTAATTACTGTGTTTCATCATCAATGAGAAGGACCAAGGGATACAGTAAACCTGAAGTGAAGCATCGGAATCTAAAACTGGATTCACAGGAGAGGTTGAAATCGTAGAGAGTTACAGTGTCAGTACTCTTATATTTAAATCGGCATTACGCCTTTTGTATTAAATTTGGATGCAATTTCTGTGATTCATCGTCAATAAGAAAGTCCAAGGAATAGAGTAAACCTCAAGTGAAGCATCGGAATCTGAAACTGAACTCACAGGAGAGGTTCAAATCATAGAGCGTTAGAGTGTCAGTCCTCTTGTACTTAAGTCGGTATTGTGCCTTTTGTATTGATTTCGGATGTAATTTCTGTGTTTCATCAACTATAAGAAGGTCCATGGGATACAGTAAACCTGATGTGAAGCATCGGAATCTAAAACTGGACTCACAGGACAGGTTCAAATCATCGAAAGTTAGAGTGTCAGTCCTCTTGTACTTAAGTCGGCATTGTGCCTTTTGTATTAAATTCGGATGCAATTTCTGTGTTTCATCGTCAATAAGGAGGTCCAAGGGATACAGTAAACCTGAAGTAAAGCATCGGAATCTAAAACTGGACTCACAGGAGAGGTTCAAATCATAGAAAGTTAGAGTGTCAGTCCTCCTGTACTTAAGCCGGCATTGTGCGCTTTGTATTAAATTCGGATGCAATTTCTGTGTTTCATCGTCAGTAAGAAGGTCCAAGGGATACGGTAAACCTGAAGTGAAGCATCGGAATCAAAAACTGGACTCACAGGAGAGGTTCAAAACATAGAAAGTTAGAGTGTCAGTCCTCTTGTACGTAAGTCGGCATTGTGCCTTTTGTATAAATTTGGATGCAATTTCTGTGTTTCATCGTCAATAAGAAGGTCCAAGGGATAGAGTAAACCTGAAGTGAAGCATCGGAATCTAAAACTGGACTCACAGGAGAGGTTCAAATCGTAGAGAGTTAGAATGTCAGTCCTCTTGTACTTAAGCCGGCATTGTGCTTTTTGTATTAAATTCGGATGCAATTTGTGTGTTTCTTCGTCAATAAGAAGGTCCAAGGGATACAGTAAACCTGAAGTGAAGCATCGGAATCTAAAATTGGACTCACAGGAGAGGTTCAAATCATTGAGAATTAGAGTGTCAGTCCTGTTTTACTTAGGTCGGCATTGTGCCTTTCGGAATAATTTCGGATGCAATTTCTGTGTTTCATCGTCAATAAGAAGGTCCAAGGGATACAGTAAACCTGAAGTGAAGCATCGGAATCTAAAACTGGACTCACAGGAGAGGTTCAAATCATAGAAAGTTAGAGTGTGTGTCCTCTTGTACTTATGTCGGCATTGTGCCTTTTGTATTACATTTGGATGCAATTTCTGTGTTTCATCGTCAATATGAAGGTATAAGGGATACAGTAAACCTGAAGTGAAGCATCGGAATCTAAAACTGGAGTCACAGGAGAGGTTCAAATCATAGAGAGTTAGAGTGTCAGTCCTCTCGTACTTAAGTCGGCGTTGTGCTTTTTGTATAAAGTTCGGATGCAATTTCTGTGTTTCATCGTCAATAAGTAGGTCCAAGGGATACAGTAAACCTGAAGTGAAGCATCGGAATCTAAAACTGGACTCACAGGAGAGGTTCAAATCATAGAAAGTTAGAGTGTCAGTCCTCTTGTACTTAAGTCGGCATTGTGCCTTTTGTAATAAATTTCGGATGCAATTTCTGTGTTTCATCGTCAATAAGAAGGTCCAAGGGATACAGCAAACCTGAAGTGAAGCATCGGAATCTAAAACTGGATTCACAGGAGAGGTTGAAATCGTAGAGAGTTAGAGTGTCAGTACTCTTATATTTAAATCGGCATTACGCCTTTTGTATTAAATTTGGATGCAATTTCTGTGATTCATCGTCAATAAGAAGGTCCAAGGAATAGAGTAAACCTGAAGTGAAGCATCGGAACCTGAAACTGAACTCACAGGAGAGGTTCAAATCATAGAGAGTTAGTGTGTCAGTCCTCTTGTACTTAAGTCGGTATTGTGCCTTTTGTATTGATTTCGGATGTAATTTCTGTGTTTCATCATCTATAAGAAGGTTCATGGGATACAGTAAACCTGATGTGATGCATCGGAATCTAAAACTGGACTCACAAAAGAGGTTCAAATCATAGAAATTTAGAGTGTCAGTCAACTTGTTCTTAAGTCGGCATTGTGCCTTTTGTATTAAATTAGGAGGTAATTTCTGTGTTTCATCGTCAATAAGAAGGTCCAAGGGATACAGTAAACCTGAAGTGAAGCATCGCAATCTAAAACTGGACTCACAGGAGAGGTTCAAATCATAGAGATTTAGAGTGTCAGTCCTCTTGTACTTAAGTCGGCATTGTGCCTTTTGTATTAAATTCGGATGCAATTTGTGTGTTTCTTCGTCAATAAGAAGGTCCAAGGGATACAGTAAACCTGATGTGAAGCATCGGAATGTAAAACTGGACTCACAAAAGAGGTGCACATCATAGAAATTTAGAGTGTCAGTCCTCTTGTTCTTAAGTCGGCATTGTGCCTTTTGTATTAAATTAGGAGGTAATTTCTGTGTTTCATCGTCAATAAGAAGGTCCAAGGGATACAGTAAACCTGAAGTGAAGCATCGCAATCTAAAACTGGACTCACAGGAGAGGTTCAAATCATAGAGAGTTAGAGTGTCAGTCCTCTTGTACTTAAGTCGGCATTGTGCCTTTTGTATTAAGTTCGGATGCTATTTCTGTGTTTCATCGTCAATAAGAAGGTCCAAGCGATACAGAAAACCTGAAGAGAAGCATCGGAATCTAAAACTGGACTCACAGGAGAGGTTCAAATCATAGAGAGTTAGAGTGTCAGTCCTCTTCTACGTAAGTCGGCATTGTGCCTTTTGTATTAAATCTGGATGCAATTTCCGTGTTTCATCTTCAATAAGAAGGTCTAAGGGATACAGTAAACCTGAAGTGAAGCATCGGAATCTAAAACTGGACTCACAGGAGAGGTTCAAATCATAGAAAGTTAGAGTGTCAGTCCTCCTGTACTTAAGTCAGCATTAAGCCTTTTATATTAAATTTGGATGCAATTTCTGTGTTTCATCGTCAATAAGAAGTTCTAAGGGATACAGTAAAAATGAAGTGAAGCATCGGAATCTAAAACTGGACTCACAGGAGGGGTTCAAATCATAGAGAGTTAGAGTGTCAGTCCTCTTGTACTTAAGTCGGCATTGTGCCTTTTGTATTAAATTCGGATGCAATATCTGTGTTTCATCGTCAATAAGGAGGTCCAAGGGATACAGTAAACCTGAAGTAAAGCATCGGAATCTAAAACTGGACTCACAGGAGAGGTTCAAATCATAGAAAGTTAAAGTGTCAGTCCTCTTGTACTTAAGCCGGCATTGTGCGTTTTGTATTAAATTCGGATGCAATTTCTGTGTTTCATCGTCAATAAGAAGGTCCAAGGGATACGGTAAACCTGAAGTGAAGCATCGGAATCTAAACTGGACTCACAGGAGAGGTTCAAATCACAGAAAGTCAGAGTGTCAGTCCTCTTGTACTTAAGTCGGCATTGTGCCTTTTGTATTAAATTTGGATGCAATTTCTGTGTTTCATCGTCAATAAGAAGGTCCAAGGGATAGAGTAAACCTGAAGTGAAGCATCGGAATCTAAAACTGAACTCACAGGAGAGGTTCGAATCATAGGGATTTAGAGTGTCAGTCCTCTTGTACTTAAGTCGGTATTGTGCCTTTTGTATTGAATTCGGATGTAATATCTGTGCTTCATCTTCAATATTAAGGTCCATGGGATACGGTATACCTGATGTGAAGCATCGGAATCTAAAACTGGACTCACAAGAGAGGTTAAAATCATAGAATGTTAGAGTGTCAGTCCTCTTGTACATAAGTCGGCATTGTGCCTTTTGTATTAAATTCGGAGGTAATTTCTGTGTTTCATCGTCAATAAGAAGGTCCAAGGGATACAGTAAACCTGAAGTGAGGCTTCGGAATCCAAAACTGGACTCACAGGAGAGGTTCAAATCATAGAGAGTTAGAGTGTCAGTCCTCTTCTACGTAAGTCGGCATTGTGCCTTTTGTATTAAATTTGGATGCAATTTCTGTGTTTCATCTTCAATAAGAAGGTCCAAGGGATACAGTAAACCTGAAGTGAAGCATCGGAATCTAAAACTGGACTCACAGGAGAGGTTCAAATCATAGAGAGTTAGAGTGTCAGTCCTCTTGTACTTAAGTCCGCATTGTGCCTTTTTTTATTAAATTCGGATGCAATTTCTGTGTTTCATCGTCAATACGAAGGTCCAAGGGATACAGTAAACCTGAATGAAGCATCGGAATCTAAAACTGGACTCACAGGAGAGGTTCAAATCATCGAAAGTTAGAGTGTCAGTCCTCTTGTACTTAAGTCGTCATTGTGCCTTTTGTATTAAATTCGGATGCAATTTCTGTGTTTCATCGTCAATAAGAAGGTCCAAGGGATACAGTAAACCTGAAGTGAAGCATCGGAATCTAAACTGGACTCACAGGAGAGGTTCAAATCATAGAAAGTCAGAGTGTCAGTCCTCTTGTACTTAAGTCGGCATTGTGCCTTTTGTGTTAAATTTGGATGCAATTTCTGTGTTTCATCGTCAATAAGAAGGTCCAAGGGATAGAGTAAACCTGAAGTGAAGCATCGGAATCTAAAACTGAACTCACAGGAGAGGTTCGAATCATATTGATTTAGAGTGTCAGTCCTCTTGTACTTAAGTCGGTATTGTGCCTTTTGTATTGAATTCGGATGTAATATCTGTGCTTCATCTTCAATATTAAGGTCCATGGGATACGGTATACCTGATGTGAAGCATCGGAATCTAAAACTGGACTCACAAGAGAGGTTAAAATCATAGAATGTTAGAGTGTCAGTCCTCTTGTACATAAGTCGGCATTGTGCCTTTTGTATTAAATTCGGAGGTAATTTCTGTGTTTCATCGTCAATAAGAAGGTCCAAGGGATACAGTAAACCTGAAGTGAGGCTTCGGAATCCAAAACTGGACTCACAGGAGAGGCTCAAATCATAGAGAGTTAGAGTGTCACTCCTCTTGTACTTAAGTCGGTGTTGTGCCTTTTGGATTGAATTCGGATGTAATTTCTGTGTTTCATCATCAATGAGAAGGACCAAGGGATACAGTAAACCTGAAGTGAAGCATCGGAATCTAAAACTGGATTCACAGGAGAGGTTGAAATCGTAGAGAGATAGAGTGTCGGTACTCTTATATTTAAATTGGCATTACGCCTTTTGTATTAAATTTGGATGCAATTTCTGTGATTCATCGTCAATAAGAAAGTCCAAGGAATAGAGTAAACCTGAAGTGAAGCATCGGAATCTGAAACTGAACTCACAGGAGAGGTTCAAATCATAGAGAGTTAGAGTGTCAGTCCTCTTGTACTTAAGTCGGTATTGTGCCTTTTGTATTGATTTCGGATGTAATTTCTGTGTTTCATCAACTATAAGAAGGTCCATGGGATACAGTAAACCTGATGTGAAGCATCGGAATCTAAAACTGGACTCACAAAAGAGGTTCAAATCATAGAAATTTAGAGTGTCAGTCCTCTTGTTCTTAAGTCGGCATTGTGCCTTTTGTATTAAATTTGGAGGTAATTTCTGTGTTTCATCGTCAATACGAAGGTCCAAGGGATACAGTAAACCTGAAGTGAAGCATCGCAATCTGAAACTGGACTCACAGGAGAGGTTCAAATCATAGAGAGTTAGAGTGTCAGTCCTCTTGTACTTAAGTCGGCATTGTGCCTTTTGTATTAAATTCGGATGCTATTTCTGTGTTTCATCGTCAGTAAGAAGGTCCAAGCGATACAGAAAACCTGAAGAGAAGCATCGGAATCTAAAACTGGACTCACAGGAGAGGTTCAAATCATAGAGAGTTAGAGTGTCAGTCCTCTTCTACGTAAGTCGGCATTGTGCATTTTGTATTAAATTTGGATGCAATTTCTGTTTTTCATCTTCAATAAGAAGGTCCAAGGGATACAGTAAAACTGAAGTGAAGCATCGGAATCTAAAACTGGATTCACAGGAGAGGTTCAAATCATAGGAAGTTAGAGTGTCAGTCCTCCTGTACTTAAGTCGGCATTAAGCCTTTTATATTAAATTTGGACGCAATATCTGTGTTTCATCGTCAATAAGAAGTTCTAAGGGATACAGTAAACCTGATGTGAAGCAACGGAATCTAAAACTGGACTCACCGGAGAGGTTCAAATCGTAGAGAGTTAGAGTGTCTGTCCTCTTGTACTTAAGTCGGCTTTGTGCCTTTTGTATTAAATTTGGATGCAATTTCTGTGTTTCGTCGTCAATAAGAAGGTCCAAGGGATACAGTAAACCTGAAGTGAAGCATCGGAATCTAAAACTGGACTCACAGGAGAGGTTCAAATCATAGAAAGTTAGAGTGTCAGTCCTCTTGTACATAAGCCGGCATTGTGCGTTTTGTATTAAATTCGGATTCAATTTCTGTGTTTCATCGTCAATAAGAAGGTCCAAGGGATACGGTAAACCTGAAGTGAAGCTTCGGAATCTAAAACTGGACTCACAGGAGAGGTTCAAATCATAGAAAGTTAGAGTGTCAGTCCTCTTGTACATAAGCCGGCATTGTGCGTTTTGTATTAAATTCGGATGCAATTTCTGTGTTTCATCGTCAATAAGAAGGTCCAAGGGATACGGTAAACCTGAGGTGAAGCATCGGAATCTAAAACTGGACTCACAGGAGAGGTTCAAATCATAGAAAGTTAGGGTGTCAGTCCTCTTGTACGTAAGTCGGAGTTGTGCCTTTTGTATAAATTTAGATGCAATTTCTGTGTTTCATCGTCAATAAGAAGGTCCAAGGGATAGAGTAAACCTGAAGTGAAGCATCGGAATTTAAAACTGGACTCACAGGAGAGGTTCAAATCGTAGAGAGTTAGAATGTCAGTCCTCTTGTACTTAAGCCGGCATTGTGCCTTTTGTATTAAATTCGGATGCAATTTGTGTGTTTCTTCGTCAATAAGAAGGTCCAAGGGATACAGTAAACCTGAAGTGAAGCATCGGAATCTAAAATTGGACTCACAGCAGAGGTTCAAATCACAGAGAATTAGAGTGTCAGTCCTGTTTTACTTAGGTCGGCATTGTGCCTTTCGGAATTATTTCGGATGCAATTTCTGTGTTTCATCGTCAATAAGAAGGTCCAAGGGATACAGTAAACCTGAAGTGAAGCATCGGAATCTAAAACTGGACTCACAGGAGAGGTTCAAATCATAGAAAGTTAGAGTGTCAGTCCTCTTGTACTTATGTCGGCATTGGGCCTTTTGTATTAAATTTGGATGCAATTTCTGTGTTTCATCGTCAATATGAAGGTATAAGGGATACAGTAAACCTGAAGTGAAGCATCGGAATCTCAAACTGGACTCACAGGAGAGGTTCAAATCATAGAGAGTTAGAGTGTCAGTCCTCTCGTACTTAAGTCGGCGTTGTGCTTTTTGTATAAAATTCGGATGCAATTTCTGTGTTTCATCCTCAATAAGAACGTCCAAGAGATACAGCAAACCTGAAGTGAAGCATCGGAATTTAAAACTGGACTCACAGGAGAGGTTCAAATCATAGAAAGTTAGAGTGTCAGTCCTCTTGTACTTAAGTCGGCATTGTGCCTTTTGTAATAAAATTCGGATGCAATTTCTGTGTTTCATCGTCAATAAGAAGGTCCAAGGGATACAGCAAACCTGAAGTGAAGCATCGGAATCTAAAACTGGACTCACAAAAGAGGTTCAAATCATAGAAATTTAGAGTGTCAGTCAACACGTTCTTAAGTCGGCATTGTGCCTTTTGTATTAAATTAGGAGGTAATTTCTGTGTTTCATCGTCAATAAGAAGGCCAAGGGATACAGTAAACCTGAAGTGAAGCATCGGAATCTAAAACTGGACTCACAGGAGAGGTTAAAAACTTAGAAAGTTAGAGTGTCAGTCCTCCTGTATTTAAGTCGGCATTAAGCCTTTTATATTAAATTTGGATGCAAATTCTGTGTTTCATCGTCAATAAGAAGTTCTAAGGGATACAGTAAACCTGAAGTGAAGCAACGGAATCTAAAACTGGACTCACCGGAGAGGTTCAAATCGTAGAGAGTTAGAGTGTCAGTCCTCTTGTACTTAAGTCGGCTAGCGCCTTTTGTATTAAATTTGGATGCAACGTCTGTGTTTCATCGTCAGTAAGAAAGTCCAAGGGATACAGTAAACCTGAAGTGAAGCATCGGAATCTAAAACTGGACTCACAGGAGAGGTTCAAATCATAGAGAGTTAGAGTGTCAGTCCTCTTGTACTTAAGTCCGCATTGTGCCATTTGTATTAAATTCGGATGCAATTTCTGTGTTTCATCGTCAATACGATGGTCCAAGGGATACAGTAAACCTGAAGTGAAGCATCGGAATCTAAAACTGGACTCACAGGAGAGGTTCAAATCATCGAAAGTTAGAGTGTCAGTCCTCTTGTACTTAAGTCGGCATTGTGCCTTTTGTATTAAATTCGAATGCAATTTCTGTGTTTCATCGTCAATAAGAAGGTCCAAGGGATACAGTAAACCTGAAGTGAAGCATCGGAATCTAAAACTGGACTCACAGGAGAGGTTCAAAACTTAGAAAGTTAGAGTGTCAGTCCTCTTGTACTTAAGCCGGCATTGTGCGTTTTGTATTAAATTCGGATGCAATTTCTGTGTTTCATCGTCAATAAGAAGGTCCAAGGGATACGGCAAACCTGAAGTGAAGCATCGGAATCTAAAACTGGACTCACAGAAGAGGTTCAAATCATAGAAAGTTAGAGTGTCAGTCCTCTTGTACTTAAGATGGCATTTTGCCTTTTGTATTTAATTCGGATGCAATTTCTGTGTTTCATCGTCAATAAGAAGGTCCAAGGGATAGAGTAAACCTGAAGTGAAGCATCGGAATCCAAATCTGAACTCACAGGAGAGGTTCGAATCATAGGGACTTAGAGTGTCAGTCCTCTTGTACTTAAGTCGGTATTGTGCTTTTTGTATTGAATTCGGATATAAATTCTGTGCTTCATCATCAATAAGAAGGTCCATGGGATACGGTATACCTGATGTGAAGCATCGGAATCTAAAACTGGACTCACAAGAGAGGTTAAAATCATAGAATGTTAGAGTGTCAGTCCTCTTGTACATATGTCGGCATTGTGCCTTTTGTATTAAATTCGGAGGTAATTTCTGTGTTTCATCGTCAATAAGAAGGTCCAAGGGATACAGTAAACCTGAAGTGAGGCTTCGGAATCCAAAACTGGACTCACAGGAGAGGTTCAAATCATAGAGAGTTAGAGTGTCACTCCTCTTGTACTTAAGTCGGTGTTGTGCCTTTTGTATTGAATTCGGATGTAATTTCTGTGTTTCATCATCAATGAGAAGGACCAAGGGATACAGTAAACCTGATGTGAAGCATCGGAATCTGAAACTGGACTCACAGGAGAGGTTCAAAAGACACAAAGTTAGAGTGTCAGTCCTCTTGTACTTAAGTCGGCATTGTTCCTTTTGTATTAAATTCGGATGCAATTTCTGTGTTTCATCGTCAATAAGAAGGTCCAAGGGATACAGTAAACCTGATGTGAAGCATCGGAATCTGAAACTGGACTCACAGGAGAGGTTCAAAACACACAAAGTTAGAGTGTCAGTCCTCTTGTACTTAAGTCGGCATTGTGCCTTTGTATTAAATTCGAATGCAATTTCTGTGTTTCATCGTCAATATGAAGGTCCAAGGGATACAGTAAACATGAAGTGAGCATCGGAATCTAAAACTGGACTCACAGGAGAGGTTCAAATCATAGCAAGTTAGAGTGTCAGTCCTCTTGTACTTAAGTCCGCATTGTGCCTTTTGTATTAAATTCGGATGCAATTTCTGTGTTTCATCGTCAATACGATGGACCAAGGGATACAGTAAACCCGAAGTGAAGCATCGGAATCTAAAACTGGACTCACAGGAGAGGTTCAAATCATCGAAAATTAGAGTGTCAGTCCTCTTGTACTTAAGTCGGCATTGTGCCTTTTGTATTAAATTCGAATGCAATTTCTGTGTTTCATCGTCAATAAGAAGGTCCAAGGGATACAGTAAACCTGAAGTGAAGCATCGGAATCTAAAACTGGACTCACAGGAGAGGTTCAAATCATAGAAAGTTAGAGTGTCAGTCCTCTTGTACTTAAGCCGGCATTGTGCGTTTTGTATTAAATTCGGATGCAATTTCTGTGTTTCATCGTCATTAAGAAGGTCCAAGGGATACGGCAAACCTGAAGTGAAGCATCGGAATCTAAAACTGGACTCACAGGAGAGGTTCAAATCATAGAAAGTTAGAGTGTCAGTCCTCTTGTACTTAAGATGGCATTTTGCCTTTTGTATTAAATTCGGATGCAATTCCTGTGTTTCATCGTCAATAAGAAGGTCCAAGGGATAGAGTAAACCTGAAGTGAAGCATCGGAATCCATATCTGAACTCACAGGAGAGGTTCGAATCATAGGGATTTAGAGTGTCAGTCCTCTTGTACTTAAGTCGGTATTGTGCTTTTTGTATTGAATTCGGATATAATTTCTGTGCTTCATCATCAATAAGAAGGTCCATGGGATACGGTATACCTGATGTGAAGCATCGGAATCTAAAACTGGACTCACAAGAGAGGTTAAAATCATAGAATGTTAGAGTGTCAGTCCTCTTATACATATGTCGGCATTGTGCCTTTTGTATTAAATTCGGAGGTAATTTCTGTGTTTCATCGTCAATAAGAAGGTCCAAGGGATACAGTAAACCTGAAGTGAGGCTTCGGAATCCAAAACTGGACTCACAGGAGAGGTTCAAATCATAGAGAGTTAGAGTGTCACTCCTCTTGTACTTAAGTCGGTGTTGTGCCTTTTGTATTGAATTCGGATGTAATTTCTGTGTTTCATCATCAATGAGAAGGACCAAGGGATACAGTAAACCTGATGTGAAGCATCGGAATCTGAAACTGGACTCACAGGAGAGGTTCAAAACACACAAAGTTAGAGTGTCAGTCCTCTTGTACTTAAGTCGGCATTGTGCCTTTTGTATTAAATTCGGATGCAATTTCTGTGTTTCATCGTCAATAAGAAGGTCCAAGGGATACAGTAAACCTAAAGTGAAGCATCGGAATCTAAAACTGGAGTCACAGGAGAGGTTCAAATCATAGAAAGTTAGAGTGTCAGTCCTCTTGTACTTAAGCCGGCATTGTGCGTTTTGTATTAAATTCGGATGCAATTTCTGTGTTTCATCGTCAATAAGAAGGTCCAAGGGATACGGTAAACCTGAAGTGAAGCATCGGAATCTAAAACTGGACTCACAGGAGAGGTTCAAATCATAGAAAGTTAGAGTGTCAGTCCTCTTGTACGTAAGTCGGCATTGTGCCTTTTGTATAAATTTGGATGCAATTTCTGTGTTTCATCGTCAATAAGAAGGTCCAAAGGATACAGTAAACCTGAAGTGAAGCATCGCAATCTAAAAATGGACTCACAGGAGAGGTTCAAATCATAGAGATTTAGAGTGTCAAACCTCTTGTACTTAAGTCGGCATTGTGCCTTTTGTATTAAATTCGGATGCTATTTCTGTGTTTCATCGTCAATAAGAAGGTCCAAGGGATACAGAAAACCTGAAGAGAAGCATCGGAATCTAAAACTGGACTCACAGGAGAGGTTCAAATCATAGAGAGTTAGAGTGTCAGTCCTCTTCTACGTAAGTCGGCATTGTGCCTTTTGTATTAAATTTGGATGCAATTTCTGTGTTTCATCGTCAATAAGAAAGTCCAAGGAATAGAGTAAACCTGAAGTGAAGCATCGGAATCTGAAACTGAACTCACAGGAGAGGTTCAAATCATAGAAAGTTAGAGTGTCAGTCCTCCTGTACTGAAGTCGGCATTAAGCCTTTTATATTAAATTTGGATGCAATTTCTGTGTTTCATCGTCAATAAGAAGTTCTAAGGGATACAGTAAACCTGGAGTGAAGCAACGGAATCTAAAACTGGACTCACTGGAGAGGTTTAAATCGTAGAGAGTTAGAGTGTCAGTCCTCTTGTACTTAAGTCGGCTTTGTGCCTTTTGTATTAAATTTGGATGCACTTCTGTGTTTCATCGTCAATAAGAATGTCCAAGGGATACAGTAAACCTGAAGTGAAGCATCGGAATCTAAAACTGGACTCACAGGAGGGGTTCAAATCATAGAGAGTTAGAGTGTCAGTCCTCTTGTACTTAACTCGGCATTGTGCCTTTTGTATTAAATTCGGATGCAATTTCTGTGTTTCATCGTCAATACGAAGGTGCAAGGGATACAGTAAACCTGAAGTGAAGCATCGGAATCTAAAACTGGACTCACAGGAGAGGTTCAAATCTTCGAAAGTTAGAGTGTCAGTCCTCTTGTACATAAGTCGGCATTGTGCCTTTTGTATTAAATTCGGATGCAATTTCTGTGTTTCATCGTCAATAAGAAGGTCCAAGGGATACAGGAAACCTGACGTGAAGCATCGGAATCTAAAACTGGACTCACAGGAGAGGTTCAAATCATAGAAAGTTAGAGTGTCAGTCCTCTTGTACTTAAGCCGGCATTGTGCGTTTTGTATTAAATTCGGATGCAATTTCTGTGTTTCATCGTCAATAAGAAGGTCCAAGGGATACGGTAAACCTGAAGTGAAGCATCGGAATCTGAAACTGGACTCACAGGAGAGGTTCAAATCATAGAAAGTTAGAGTGTCAGTCCTCTTGTACGTAAGTCGGCATTGTGCCTTTTGTATAAATTTGGATGCAATTTCTGTGTTTCATCGTCAATAAGAAGGTCCAAGGGATAGAGTAAACCTGAAGTGAAGCATCGGAATCTAAAACTGGACTCACAGGAGAGGTTCAAATCGTAGACAGTTAGTATGTCAGTCCTCTTGTACTTAAGCCGGCATTGTGCCTTTTGTATTAAATTAGGATGCAATTTGTGTGTTTCTTCGTCAATAAGAAGGTCCAAGGGATACAGTAAACCAGAAGTGAAGCATCGGAATCTAAAATTGGACTCACAGGAGAGGTTCAAATCATTGAGAATTAGAGTGTCAGTCCTGTTTTACTTAGGTCGGCATTGTGCCTTTCGGAATTATTTCGGATGCAATTTCTGTGTTTCATCGTCAATAACAAGGTCCAAGGGATACAGTAAACCTGAAGTGAAGCATCGGAATCTAAAACTGGACTCACAGGAGAGGTTCAAATCATAGAAAGTTAGAGTGTGAGTCCTCTTGTACTTATGTCGGCATTGGGCCTTTTGTATTAAATTTGGATGCAATTTCTGTGTTTCATCGTCAATATGAAGGTATAAGGGATACAGTAAACCTGAAGTGAAGCATCGGAATCTCAAACTGGACTCACAGGAGAGGTTCAAATCATAGAGAGTTAGAGTGTCAGTCCTCTCGTACTTAAGTCGGCGTTGTGCTTTTTGTATAAAATTCGGATGCAATTTCTGTGTTTCATCGTCAATAAGAACGTCCAAGGGATACAGCAAACCTGAAGTGAAGCATCGGAATCTAAAACTGGATTCACAGTAGAGGTTGAAATCGTAGAGAGTTAGAGTGTCAGTACTCTTATATTTAAATCGGCATTAGGCCTTTTGTATTAAATTTGGATACAATTTCTGTGATTCATCGTCAATAAGAAGGTCCAAGGAATAGAGTAAACCTGAAGTGAAGCATCGGAATCTGAAACTGAACTCACAGGAGAGGTTCAAATCACAGAGAGTTAGTGTGTCAGTCCTCTTGTACTTAAGTCGGTATTGTGCCTTTTGTATTGATTTCGGACGTAATTTCTGTGTTTCATCATCTATAAGAAGGTCCATGGGATACAGTAAACCTGATGTGATGCATCGGAATCTAAAACTGGACTCACAAAAGAGGTTCAAATCATAGAAATTTAGAGTGTCAGTCAACTTGTTCTTAAGTCGGCATTGTGCCTTTTGTATTAAATTAGGAGGTAATTTCTGTGTTTCATCGTCAATAAGAAGGCCAAGGGATACAGTAAACCTGAAGTGAAGCATCGCAATCTAAAACTGGACTCACAGGAGAGGTTCAAATCATAGAGATTTAGAGTGTCAGTCCTCTTGTACTTAAGTCGGCATTGTGCCTTTTGTATTAAATTCGGATGCTATTTCTGTGTTTCATCGTCAATAAGAAGGTCCAAGGGATACAGAAAACCTGAAGAGAAGCATCGGAATTTAAACTGGACTCACAGGAGAGGTTCAAATCATAGAAAGTTAGAGTGTCAGTCCTCCTGTTTTTAAGCCGGCATTAAGCCTTTTATATTAAATTTGGATGCAAATTCTGTGTTTCATCGTCAATAAGAAGTTCTAAGGGATACAGTAAACCTGAAGTGAAGCAACGGAATCTAAAACTGGACTCACCGGAGAGGTTCAAATCGTAGAGAGTTAGAGTGTCAGTCCTCTTGTACTTAAGTCGGCTCTGTGCCTTTTGTATTAAATTTGGATGCAACGTCTGTGTTTCATCGTCAACAAGAAAGTCCAAGGGATACAGTAAACCTGAAGTGAAGCATCGGAATCTAAAACTGGACTCACAGGAGAGGTTCAAATCATAGAGAGTTAGAGTGTCAGTCCTCTTGTACTTAAGTCCGCATTGTGCCTTTTGTATTAAATTCGGATGCAATTTCTGTGTTTCATCGTCAATCCGATGGTCCAAGGGATACAGTAAACCTGAAGTGAAGCATCGGAATCTAAAACTGGACTCACAGGAGAGGTTCAAATCATCGAAAGTTAGAGTGTCAGTCCTCTTGTACTTAAGTCGGCATTGTGCCTTTTGTATTAAATTCGAATGCAATTTCTGTGTTTCATCGTCAATAAGAAGGTCCAAGGGATACAGTAAACCTGAAGTGAAGCATCGGAATCTAAAACTGGACTCACAGGAGAGGTTCAAATCATAGAAAGTTAGAGTGTCAGTCCTCTTGTACTTAAGCCGGCATTGTGCGTTTTGTATTAAATTCGGATGCAATTTCTGTGTTTCATCGTCAATAAGAAGGTCCAAGGGATACGGCAAACCTGAAGTGAAGCATCGGAATCTAAAACTGGACTCACAGGAGAGGTTCAAATCATAGAAAGTTAGAGTGTCAGTCCCCTTGTACTTAAGATGGCATTTTGCCTTTTGTATTAAATTCGGATGCAATTTCTGTGTTTCATCATCAATAAGAAGGTCCTGGGGACAGAGTAAACCTGAAGTGAAGCATCGGAATCCAAATCTGAACTCACAGGAGAGGTTCGAATCATAGGGATTTAGAGTGTCAGTCCTCTTGTACTTAAGTCGGTATTGTGCTTTTTGTATTGAATTCGGATATAATTTCTGTGCTTCATCATCAATAAGAAGGTCCATGGGATACGGTATACCTGATGTGAAGCATCGGAATCTAAAACTGGACTCACAAGAGAGGTTAAAATCATAGAATGTTAGAGTGTCAGTCCTCTTGTACATATGTCGGCATTGTGCCTTTTGTATTAAATTGGGAGGTAATTTCTGTGTTTCATCGTCAATAAGAAGGTCCAAGGGATACAGTAAACCTGAAGTGAGGCTTCGGAATCCAAAACTGGACTCACAGTAGAGGTTCAAATCATAGAGAGTTAGAGTGTCACTCCTCTTGTACTTAAGTCGGTGTTGTGCCTTTTGTATTGAATTCGGATGTAATTTCTGTGTTTCATCATCAATGAGAAGGACCAAGGGATACAGTAAACCTGATGTGAAGCATCGGAAACTGAAACTGGACTCACAGGAGAGGTTCAAAACACACAAAGTTAGAGTGTCAGTCCTCTTGTAATTAAGTCGGCATTGTGCCTTTTGTATTAAATTCGGATGCAATTTCTGTGTTTCATCGTCAATAAGAAGGTCCAAGGGATACAGTAAACCTGAAGTGAAGCATCGGAATCTAAAACTGGACTCACAGGAGAGGTTCAAATCATAGAAAGTTAGAGTGTCAGTCCTCTTGTAATTAAGTCGGCATTGTGCCTTTTGTATTAAATTCGGATGCAATTTCTGTGTTTCATCGTCAATAAGAAGGTCCAAGGGATACAGGAAACCTGACGTGAAGCATCGGAATCTAAAACTGGACTCACAGGAGAGGTTCAAATCATAGAAAGTTAGAGTGTCAGTCCTCTTGTACTTAAGCCGGCATTGTGCGTTTTGTATTAAATTCGGATGCAATTTCTGTGTTTCATCGTCAATAAGAAGGTCCAAGGGATACGGTAAACCTGAAGTGAAGCATCGGAATCTAAAACTGGACTCACAGGAGAGGTTCAAATCATAGAAAGTTAGAGTGTCAGTCCTCTTGTACGTAAGTCGGCATTGTGCCTTTTGTATAAATTTGGATGCAATTTCTGTGTTTCATCGTCAATAAGAAGGTCCAAAGGATACAGTAAACCTGAAGTGAAGCATCGCAATCTAAAAATGGACTCACAGGAGAGGTTCAAATCATAGAGATTTAGAGTGTCAAACCTCTTGTACTTAAGTCGGCATTGTGCCTTTTGTATTAAATTCGGATGCTATTTCTGTGTTTCATCGTCAATAAGAAGGTCCAAGGGATACAGAAAACCTGAAGAGAAGCATCGGAATCTAAAACTGGACTCACAGGAGAGGTTCAAATCATAGAGAGTTAGAGTGTCAGTCCTCTTCTACGTAAGTCGGCATTGTGCCTTTTGTATTAAATTTGGATGCAATTTCTGTGTTTCATCGTCAATAAGAAAGTCCAAGGAATAGAGTAAACCTGAAGTGAAGCATCGGAATCTGAAACTGAACTCACAGGAGAGGTTCAAATCATAGAAAGTTAGAGTGTCAGTCCTCCTGTACTTAAGTCGGCATTAAGCCTTTTATATTAAATTTGGATGCAATTTCTGTGTTTCATCGTCAATAAGAAGTTCTAAGGGATACAGTAAACCTGGAGTGAAGCAACGGAATCTAAAACTGGACTCACTGGAGAGGTTTAAATCGTAGAGAGTTAGAGTGTCAGTCCTCTTGTACTTAAGTCGGCTTTGTGCCTTTTGTATTAAATTTGGATGCACTTCTGTGTTTCATCGTCAATAAGAATGTCCAAGGGATACAGTAAACCTGAAGTGAAGCATCGGAATCTAAAACTGGACTCACAGGAGGGGTTCAAATCATAGAGAGTTAGAGTGTCAGTCCTCTTGTACTTAACTCGGCATTGTGCCTTTTGTATTAAATTCGGATGCAATTTCTGTGTTTCATCGTCAATACGAAGGTGCAAGGGATACAGTAAACCTGAAGTGAAGCATCGGAATCTAAAACTGGACTCACAGGAGAGGTTCAAATCTTCGAAAGTTAGAGTGTCAGTCCTCTTGTACATAAGTCGGCATTGTGCCTTTTGTATTAAATTCGGATGCAATTTCTGTGTTTCATCGTCAATAAGAAGGTCCAAGGGATACAGGAAACCTGACGTGAAGCATCGGAATCTAAAACTGGACTCACAGGAGAGGTTCAAATCATAGAAAGTTAGAGTGTCAGTCCTCTTGTACTTAAGCCGGCATTGTGCGTTTTGTATTAAATTCGGATGCAATTTCTGTGTTTCATCGTCAATAAGAAGGTCCAAGGGATACGGTAAACCTGAAGTGAAGCATCGGAATCTGAAACTGGACTCACAGGAGAGGTTCAAATCATAGAAAGTTAGAGTGTCAGTCCTCTTGTACGTAAGTCGGCATTGTGCCTTTTGTATAAATTTGGATGCAATTTCTGTGTTTCATCGTCAATAAGAAGGTCCAAGGGATAGAGTAAACCTGAAGTGAAGCATCGGAATCTAAAACTGGACTCACAGGAGAGGTTCAAATCGTAGACAGTTAGTATGTCAGTCCTCTTGTACTTAAGCCGGCATTGTGCCTTTTGTATTAAATTAGGATGCAATTTGTGTGTTTCTTCGTCAATAAGAAGGTCCAAGGGATACAGTAAACCAGAAGTGAAGCATCGGAATCTAAAATTGGACTCACAGGAGAGGTTCAAATCATTGAGAATTAGAGTGTCAGTCCTGTTTTACTTAGGTCGGCATTGTGCCTTTCGGAATTATTTCGGATGCAATTTCTGTGTTTCATCGTCAATAACAAGGTCCAAGGGATACAGTAAACCTGAAGTGAAGCATCGGAATCTAAAACTGGACTCACAGGAGAGGTTCAAATCATAGAAAGTTAGAGTGTGAGTCCTCTTGTACTTATGTCGGCATTGGGCCTTTTGTATTAAATTTGGATGCAATTTCTGTGTTTCATCGTCAATATGAAGGTATAAGGGATACAGTAAACCTGAAGTGAAGCATCGGAATCTCAAACTGGACTCACAGGAGAGGTTCAAATCATAGAGAGTTAGAGTGTCAGTCCTCTCGTACTTAAGTCGGCGTTGTGCTTTTTGTATAAAATTCGGATGCAATTTCTGTGTTTCATCGTCAATAAGAACGTCCAAGGGATACAGCAAACCTGAAGTGAAGCATCGGAATCTAAAACTGGATTCACAGTAGAGGTTGAAATCGTAGAGAGTTAGAGTGTCAGTACTCTTATATTTAAATCGGCATTAGGCCTTTTGTATTAAATTTGGATACAATTTCTGTGATTCATCGTCAATAAGAAGGTCCAAGGAATAGAGTAAACCTGAAGTGAAGCATCGGAATCTGAAACTGAACTCACAGGAGAGGTTCAAATCACAGAGAGTTAGTGTGTCAGTCCTCTTGTACTTAAGTCGGTATTGTGCCTTTTGTATTGATTTCGGACGTAATTTCTGTGTTTCATCATCTATAAGAAGGTCCATGGGATACAGTAAACCTGATGTGATGCATCGGAATCTAAAACTGGACTCACAAAAGAGGTTCAAATCATAGAAATTTAGAGTGTCAGTCAACTTGTTCTTAAGTCGGCATTGTGCCTTTTGTATTAAATTAGGAGGTAATTTCTGTGTTTCATCGTCAATAAGAAGGCCAAGGGATACAGTAAACCTGAAGTGAAGCATCGCAATCTAAAACTGGACTCACAGGAGAGGTTCAAATCATAGAGATTTAGAGTGTCAGTCCTCTTGTACTTAAGTCGGCATTGTGCCTTTTGTATTAAATTCGGATGCTATTTCTGTGTTTCATCGTCAATAAGAAGGTCCAAGGGATACAGAAAACCTGAAGAGAAGCATCGGAATTTAAACTGGACTCACAGGAGAGGTTCAAATCATAGAAAGTTAGAGTGTCAGTCCTCCTGTATTTAAGCCGGCATTAAGCCTTTTATATTAAATTTGGATGCAAATTCTGTGTTTCATCGTCAATAAGAAGTTCTAAGGGATACAGTAAACCTGAAGTGAAGCAACGGAATCTAAAACTGGACTCACCGGAGAGGTTCAAATCGTAGAGAGTTAGAGTGTCAGTCCTCTTGTACTTAAGTCGGCTTTGTGCCTTTTGTATTAAATTTGGATGCAACGTCTGTGTTTCATCGTCAACAAGAAAGTCCAAGGGATACAGTAAACCTGAAGTGAAGCATCGGAATCTAAAACTGGACTCACAGGAGAGGTTCAAATCATAGAGAGTTAGAGTGTCAGTCCTCTTGTACTTAAGTCCGCATTGTGCCTTTTGTATTAAATTCGGATGCAATTTCTGTGTTTCATCGTCAATCCGATGGTCCAAGGGATACAGTAAACCTGAAGTGAAGCATCGGAATCTAAAACTGGACTCACAGGAGAGGTTCAAATCATCGAAAGTTAGAGTGTCAGTCCTCTTGTACTTAAGTCGGCATTGTGCCTTTTGTATTAAATTCGAATGCAATTTCTGTGTTTCATCGTCAATAAGAAGGTCCAAGGGATACAGTAAACCTGAAGTGAAGCATCGGAATCTAAAACTGGACTCACAGGAGAGGTTCAAATCATAGAAAGTTAGAGTGTCAGTCCTCTTGTACTTAAGCCGGCATTGTGCGTTTTGTATTAAATTCGGATGCAATTTCTGTGTTTCATCGTCAATAAGAAGGTCCAAGGGATACGGCAAACCTGAAGTGAAGCATCGGAATCTAAAACTGGACTCACAGGAGAGGTTCAAATCATAGAAAGTTAGAGTGTCAGTCCCCTTGTACTTAAGATGGCATTTTGCCTTTTGTATTAAATTCGGATGCAATTTCTGTGTTTCATCATCAATAAGAAGGTCCTGGGGACAGAGTAAACCTGAAGTGAAGCATCGGAATCCAAATCTGAACTCACAGGAGAGGTTCGAATCATAGGGATTTAGAGTGTCAGTCCTCTTGTACTTAAGTCGGTATTGTGCTTTTTGTATTGAATTCGGATATAATTTCTGTGCTTCATCATCAATAAGAAGGTCCATGGGATACGGTATACCTGATGTGAAGCATCGGAATCTAAAATTGGACTCACAAGAGAGGTTAAAATCATAGAATGTTAGAGTGTCAGTCCTCTTGTACATATGTCGGCATTGTGCCTTTTGTATTAAATTGGGAGGTAATTTCTGTGTTTCATCGTCAATAAGAAGGTCCAAGGGATACAGTAAACCTGAAGTGAGGCTTCGGAATCCAAAACTGGACTCACAGTAGAGGTTCAAATCATAGAGAGTTAGAGTGTCACTCCTCTTGTACTTAAGTCGGTGTTGTGCCTTTTGTATTGAATTCGGATGTAATTTCTGTGTTTCATCATCAATGAGAAGGACCAAGGGATACAGTAAACCTGATGTGAAGCATCGGAAACTGAAACTGGACTCACAGGAGAGGTTCAAAACACACAAAGTTAGAGTGTCAGTCCTCTTGTAATTAAGTCGGCATTGTGCCTTTTGTATTAAATTCGGATGCAATTTCTGTGTTTCATCGTCAATAAGAAGGTCCAAGGGATACAGTAAACCTGAAGTGAAGCATCGGAATCTAAAACTGGACTCACAGGAGAGGTTCAAATCATAGAAAGTTAGAGTGTCAGTCCTCTTGTACTTAAGCCGGCATTGTGCGTTTTGTATTAAATTCGGATGCAATTTCTATGTTTCATCGTCAATAAGAAGGTCCAAGGGATACGGTAAACCTGAAGTGAAGCATCGGAATCTAAAACTGGACTCACAGGAGAGGTTCAAATCATAGAAAGTTAGAGTGTCAGTCCTCTTGTACGTAAGTCGGCATTGTGCCTTTTGTATAAATTTGGATGCAATTTCTGTGTTTCATCGTCAATAAGAAGGTCCAAGGGATAGAGTAAACCTGAAGTGAAGCATCGGAATCTAAAACTGGACTCACAGGAGAGGTTCAAATCGTAGAGAGTTAGAATGTCAGTCCTCTTGTACTTAAGCCGGCATTGTGCCTTTTGTATTAAATTCGGATGCAATTTGTGTGTTTCTTCGTCAATAAGAAGGTCCAAGGGATACAGTAAACCTGAAGTGAAGCATCGGAATCTAAAATTGGACTCACAGGAGAGGTTCAAATCATTGAGAATTAGAGTGTCAGTCCTGTTTTACTTAGGTCGGCATTGTGCCTTTCGGAATAATTTCGGATGCAATTTCTGTGTTTCATCGTCAATAAGAAGGTCCCAGGGATACAGTAAACCTGAAGTGAAGCACCGGAATCTAAAACTGGACTCACAGGAGAGGTTCAAATCATAGAAAGTTAGAGTGTGAGTCCTCTTGTACTTATGTCGGCATTGTGCCTTTTGTATTAAAATTGGATGCAATTTCTGTGTTTCATCGTCAATATGAAGGTATAAGGGATACAGTAAACCTGAAGTGAAGCATCGGAATCTAAAACTGGACTCACAGGAGAGGTTCAAATCATAGAGAGTTAGAGAGTCAGTCCTCTCGTACTTAAGTCGGCGTTGTGCTTTTTGTATAAAATTCGGATGCAATTTCTGTGTTTCATCGTCAATAAGAAGGTCCAAGAGATACAGTAAACCTGAAGTGAAGCATCGGTATCTGAAACTGAACCCACAGGAGAGGTTCAAATCATAAAGAGTTAGTGTGTCAGTCCTCTTGTACTTAAGTCGGTATTGTGCCTTTTGTATTGTTTTCGGATGTAATTTCCGTGTTTCATCATCTATAAGAAGGTCCATGGGATACAGTAAACCTGATGTGATGCATCGGAATCTAAAACTGGACTCACAGGAGAGGTTCAAATCATAGAGATTTAGAGTGTCAGTCCTCTTGTACTTAAGTCGGCATTGCGCCTTTTGTATTAAATTCGGATGCTATTTCTGTGTTTCATCGTCAATAAGAAGGTCCAAGGGATACAGAAAACCTGAAGAGAAGCATCGGAATCTAAAACTGGACTCACAGGAGAGGTTCAAATCATAGAGAGTTAGAGTGTCAGTCCTCTTGTACTTAAGTCGGCATTGTGCCTTTTGTATTAAATTTGGATGCAATTTCTGTGTTTCATCATCAATAAGAAGGTCCAAGGGATACAGTAAACCTGAAGTGAATCATCGGAATCTAAAACTGGACTCACAGGAGAGGTTCAAATTATAGAGAGTTAGAGTGTCAGTCCTCTTGTACTTAAGTCGGCATTATTCCTTTTGTATTAAAATTGGATGTAATTTCTGTGTTTCATCGTCAATATGAAGGTCCAAGGGATACAGTAAACCTGAAGTGAAGCATCGGAATCTAAAACTGGACTCACAGGAGAGGTTCAAATCATCGAGAGTTAGAGTGTCAGTCCTCTTGTACTGAAGTCGGCATTGTGCCTTTTGTATTAAATTCGGATGCAATTTCTGTGTTTCATCGTCAATAAGAAGGTCCAAGGGATACAGTAAACCTGAAGTGAAGCATCGGAATCGAAATCTGGACTAACTGGAGAGGATCAAATCATAGAGAGTTAGAGTGTCAGTCCTCTTGTACTTAAGTCGGCTTTGTAACTTTTGTATTAAATTTGGATGCAATTTCTGTGTTTCATCTTCAATAAGAAGGTCCAAGGGATACAGTAAATCTGAAGTGAAGCATCGGAATCTAAAACAGGACTCACAGGAGAGGTTCAAATCATAGAAAATTAGAGTGTCAGTCCTCTTGTACTTAAGCCGGCATTGTGCGTTTTGTATTAAATTCGGATGCAATTTCTGTGTTTCATCGTCAATAAGAAGGTCCAAGGGATACGGTAAACCTGAAGTGAAGCATCGGAATCTAAAACTGGACTCACAGGAGAGGTTCAAATCATAGAAAGTTAGAGTGTCAGTCCTCTTGTACTTAAGACGGCATTTTGCCTTTTGTATTAAATTCGGATGCAATTTCTGTGTTTCATCGTCAATAAGAAGGTCCAAGGGATAGAGTAAACCTGAAGTGAAGCATCGGAATCTAAAACTGAACTCACAGGAGAGGTTCGAATCATAGGGATTTAGAGTGTCAGTCCTCTTGTATTTAAGTCGGTATTGTGCTTTTTGTATTGAATTCGGATGTAATATCTGTGCTTCATCATCAATAAGAAGGTCCATACCTGATGTGAAGCATTGGAATCTAAAACTGGACTCACAAGAGAGGTTAAAATCATAGAATGTTAGAGTGTCAGTCCCCTTGTACATGAGTCGGCATTGTGCCTTTTTTATTAAATTCGGAGGTAATTTCTGTGTTTCATCGTCAATAAGAAGGTCCAAGGGATACAGTAAACCTGAAGTGAGGCTTCGGAATCCAAAACTGGACTCACAGGAGAGGTTCAAATCATAGAGAGTTAGAGTGTCACTCCTCTTGTACTTAAGTCGGTGTTGTGCCTTTTGTATTGAATTCGGATGTAATTTCTGTGTTTCATCGTCAATAAGAATGTCCAAGGGATACAGTAAACCTGAAGTGAAGCATCGGAATCTAAAACTGGTCTCACACGAGAGGTTCAAATCATAGAGAGTTAGAGTGTCAGTCCTCTTGTACTTAAGTCGGCATTGTGCCTTTTGTATTAAATTCGGATGCAATTTCTGTGTTTGATCGTCAATAAGAAGGTCCAAGGGATACAGTAAACCTGAAGTGATGCATCGGAATCTAAAACTGGACTCACAGGAGAGGTTCGAATCGTAGAGAGTTAGAGTGTCAGTACTCTTGTATTTAAATCGGCATTGTGTCTTTTGTATTAAATTTGGATGCAATTTCTGTGATTCATCGTCAATAAGAAGGTCCAAGGAATAGAGTAAACCTGAAGTGAAGCATCGGAATCTAAAACTGAACTCACAGGAGAGGTTCAAATCATAGAGAGTTAGAGTGTCAGTCCTCTTGTACTTAAGTCGGTATTGTGCCTTTTGTATTGAATTCGGATGTAATTTCTGTGTTTCATCATCTATAAGAAGGTCCATGGGATACAGTAAACCTGAAGTAAGGCTTCGGAATCTAAAACTGGACTCACAGGAGAGGTTCAAATCTTAGAGAGTTAGAGTGTCAATCCTCTTGTACTTAAGTCGGTGTTGTGCCTTTTGTATTGAATTCGGATGTAATTTCTGTGTTTCATCATCAATGAGAAAGTCCAAGGGATACAGTAAACCTGATGTGAAGCATCGGAATCTGAAACTGATCTCACAGGAGAGGTTCAAATCATAGAAAGTTAGAGTGTCAGTCCTCTTGTACTTAAGTAGGCATTGTGCTTTTTGTATTAAATTCGGATGCAATTTCTGTGTTTCATCGTCTATAAGAAGGTCCAAGGGATACAGTAAACCTGAAGTGAATCACCGGAATCTAAAACTGGACTCACAGGAGAGGTTCAAATTATAGAGAGTTAGAGTGTCAGCCTCTTGTACTTAAGTCGGCATTATTCCTTTTGTATTAAAATTGGATGTAATTTCTGTGTTTCATCGTCAATATGAAGGTCCAAGGGATACAGTAAACCTGAAGTGAAGCATCGGAATCTAAAACTGGACTCACAGGAGAGGTTCAAATCATCGAGAGTTAGAGTGTAAGTCCTCTTGTACTGAAGTCGGCATTGTGCCTTTTGTATTAAATTCGGATGCAATTTCTGTGTTTCATCGTCAATAAGAAGGTCCAAGGGATACAGTAAACCTGAAGTGAAGCATCGGAATCGAAATCTGGACTAACTGGAGAGGATCAAATCATAGAGAGTTAGAGTGTCAGTCCTCTTGTACTTAAGTCGGCTTTGTAACTTTTGTATTAAATTTGGATGCAATTTCTGTGTTTCATCTTCAATAAGAAGGTCCAAGGGATACAGTAAATCTGAAGTGAAGCATCGGAATCTAAAACAGGACTCACAGGAGAGGTTCAAATCATAGAAAATTAGAGTGTCAGTCCTCTTGTACTTAAGCCGGCATTGTGCGTTTTGTATTAAATTCGGATGCAAATTCTGTGTTTCATCGTCAATAAGAAGGTAAAAGCGATACGGTAAACCTGAAGTGAAGCATCGGAATCTAAAACTGGACTCACAGGAGAGGTTCAAATCATAGAAAGTTAGAGTGTCAGTCCTCTTGTACTTAAGTCGGCATTGTGCCTTTTGTATTAAATTTGGATGCAATTTCTGTGTTTCATCGTCAATAAGAAGGTCCAAGGGATAGAGTAAACCTGAAGTGAAGCATCGGAATCTAAAACTGAACTCACAGGAGAGGTTCGAATCATAGGGATTTAGAGTGTCAGTCCTCTTGTACTTAAGTCGGTATTGTGCTTTTTGTATTGAATTCGGATGTAATATCTGTGCTTCATCATCAATAAGAAGGTCCATGGGATACAGTATACCTGATGTAAAGCATCGGAATCTAAAACTGGACTCACAAGAGAGGTTAAAATCATAGAATGTTAGAGTGTCAGTCCTCTTGTACTTAAGTCGGCATTGTGCCTTTTGTATTAAATTCGGAGGTAATTTCTGTGTTTCATCGTCAATAAGAAGGTCCAAGGGATACAGTAAACCTGAAGTGAGGCTTCGGAATCCAAAACTGGACTCACAGGAGAGGTTCAAATCATAGAGAGTTAGAGTGTCTGTCCTCTTGTTCTTAAGTCGGCATTATTCCTTTTGTATTAACATTGGATGTAATTTCTGTGTTTCATCGTCAATATGAAGGTCCAAGGGATACAGTAAACCTGAAGTGAAGCATCGGAATCTAAAACTGGACTCACAGGAGAGGTTCAAATCATCGAGAGTTAGAGTGTCAGTCCTCTTGTATTTAAGTCGGCATTGTGCCTTTTGTATTAAATTCGGATGCAATTTAAGTGTTTCATCGTCAATAAGAAGGTCCAAGGGATACAGTAAACCTGAAGTGAAGCATCGGAATCGAAATCTGCACTAACTGGAGAGGATCAAATCATAGAGAGTTAGAGTGTCAGTCCTCTTGTACTTAAGTCGGCTTTGTAACTTTTGTATTAAATTTGGATGCAATTTCTGTGTTTCATCGTCTATAAGAAGGTCCAAGGGATACAGTAAACCTGAAGTGAAGCATCGGAATCTAAAGCTGGTCTCACACGAGAGGTTCAAATCATAGAGAGTTAGAGTGTCAGTCCTCTTGTACTTAAGTCGGCATTGTGCCTTTTGTATTAAATTCGGATGCAATTTCTGTGTTTGATCGTCATTAAGAAGGTCCAAGGGATACAGTAAACCTGAAGTGAAGCATCGGAATCTAAAACTGGACTCACAGGAGAGGTTCAAATCGTAGAGAGTTAGAGCGTCAGTACTCTTGTATTTAAATCGGCATTGTGTCTTTTGTATTAAATTTGGATGCAATTTCTGTGATTCATCGTCAATAAGAAGGTCCAAGGAATAGAGTAAACCTGAAGTGAAGCATCGGAATCTAAAACTGAACTCACAGGAGAGGTTCAAATCATAGAGAGTTAGAGTGTCAGTCCTCTTGTACGTAAGTCGGTATTGTGCCTTCTGTATTGAATTCGGATGTAATTTCTGTGTTTCATCATCTATAAGAAGGTCCATGGGATACAGTAAACCTGATGTGAAGCATCGGAATCTAAAACTGGAATCACAAAACAGGATCAAATCATAGAAATTTAGAGTATCAGTCCTCTTGTACTTAAGTCGGCATTGTGCGTTTTGTATTAAATTCGGAGGTAATTTCTGTGTTTCATCGTCAATAAGAAGGTCCAAGGGATACAGTAAACCTGAAGTAAGGCTTCGGAATCTAAAACTGGACTCTCAGGAGAGGTTCAAATCTTAGATAGTTAGAGTGTCAGTCCTCTTGTACTTAAGTCGGTGTTGTGCCTTTTGTATTGAATTCGGATGTAATTTCTGTGTTTCATCATCAATGAGAAGGTCCAAGGGATACAGTAAACCTGATGTGAAGCATCGGAATCTGAAAATGAACTC
Source organism: Schistocerca serialis cubense (assembly GCF_023864345.2). NCBI lineage: Eukaryota > Metazoa > Arthropoda > Insecta > Orthoptera > Acrididae > Schistocerca > Schistocerca serialis. The sequence goes on from NC_064645.1 coordinate 86,244,333, forward strand.
ACAGGAGAGGTTCAAATCATAGAAAGTTAGAGTGTCAGTCCTCTTGTACTGAAGTAGGCATTGTACTTTTTGTATTAAATTCGGATGCAAATTCTGTGTTTCATCGTCTATAAGAAGGTCCAAGGGATACAGTAAACCTGAAGTGAAGCATCGGAATCTAAAACTGGACTCACAGGAGAGGTTCAAATCATAGAGAGTTAGAGTGTCAGTCCTCTTGTTCTTAAGTCGGCATTATTCCTTTTGTATTAAAATTGGATGTAATTTCTGTGTTTCATCGTCAATATGAAGGTCCAAGGGATACAGTAAACCTGAAGTGAAGCATCGGAATCTAAAACTGGACTCACAGGAGAGGTTCAAATCATCGAGAGTTACAGTGTCAGTCCTCTTGTACTTCAGTCGGCATTGTGCCTTTTGTATTAAATTCGGATGCAATTTCTGTGTTTCATCGTCAATAAGAAGGTCCAAGGGATACAGTAAACCTGAAGTGAAGCATCGGAATCGAAATCTGGACTAACTGGAGAGGATCAAATCATAGAGAGTTAGAGTGTCAGTCCTCTTGTACTTAAGTCGGCATTGTGCCTTTTGTATTAAATTTGGATGCACTTTCTGTGTTTCATCTTCAATAAGAAGGTCCAAGGGATACAGTAAACCTTAAGTGAAGCATCGGAATCTAAAACTGGACTCACAGGAGAGGTTCAAATCATAGAAAGTTAGAGTGTGAGTCCTCTTGTACTTATGTCGGTATTGTGCCTTTTGTATTAAATTTGGATGCAATTTCTGTGTTTCATCGTCAATATGAAGGTATAAGGGATACAGTAAACCTGAAGTGAAGCATCGGAATCTAAAACTGGACTCACAGGAGAGGTTCAAATCATAGAGAGTTAGAGTGTCAGTCCTCTCGTACTTAAGTCGGCATTGTGCTTTTTGTATAAAATTCGGAAGCAATTTCTGTGTTTCATCGTTAATAAGTAGGTCCAAGGGATACAGTAAACCTGAAGTGAAGCATCGGAATCTAAAGCTGGTCTCACGCGAGAGGTTCAAATCATAGAGAGTTAGAGTGTCAGTCCTCTTGTACTTAAGTCGGCATTGTGCCTTTTGTATTAAATTCGGATGCAATTTCTGTGTTTCATCGTCAATAAGAAGGTCCAAGGGATACAGTAAACCTGAAGTGAAGCATCGGAATCTAAAACTGGACTCACAGGAGAGGTTCAAATCGTAGAGAGTTAGAGTGTCAGTACTCTTGTATTTAAATCGGCATTGTGTCTTTTGTATTAAATTTGGATGCAATTTCTGTGATTCATCGTCAATAAGAAGGTCCAAGGAATAGAGTAAACCTGATGTGAAGCATCGGAATCTAAAACTGGACTCACAAAAGAGGATCCAATCATAGAAATTTAGAGTGTCAGTCCTCTTGTACTTAAGTCGGCATTGTGCCTTTTGTATTAAATTCGGAGGTAATTTCTGTGTTTCATCGTCAATAAGAAGGTCCAAGGGATACAGTAAACCTGAAGTAAGGCTTGGGAATCTAAAACTGGACTCTCAGGAGAGGTTCAAATCTTAGAGAGTTAGAGTGTCAGTCCTCTTGTACTTAAGTTGGTGTTGTGCCTTTTGTATTGAATTCGGATGTAATTTCTGTGTTTCATCATCAATGAGAAGGTCCAAGGGATACAGTAAACCTGATGTGAAGCATCGGAATCTGAAACTGAACTCACAGGAGAGGTTCAAATCATAGAAAGTTAAAGTGTCAGTCCTCTTGTACTGAAGTAAGCATTGTGCTTTTTGTATTAAATTCGGATGCAATTTCTGTGTTTCATCGTCTATAGGAAGGTCCAAGGGATACAGTAAACCTGAAGTGAAGCATCGGAATCTAAATTTGGACTCACAGGAGAGGTTCAAATCATAGAGAGTTAGAGTGTCAGTCCTCTTGTTCTTAAGTCGGCATTATTCCTTTTGTATTAAGATTGGACGTAATTTCTGTGTTTCATCGTCAATATGGAGGTCCAAGGGATACAGTAAACCTGAAGTGAAGCATAGGAATCTAAAACTGGACTCACAGGAGAGGTTCAAATCATCGAGAGTTAGAGTGTCAGTCCTCTTGTACTTGAGTCGGCATTGTGCCTTTTGTATTAAATTCGGATGCAATTGCTGTGTTTCATCGTCAATAAGAAGGTCCAAGGGATACAGTAAACCTGAAGTGAAGCATTGGAATCGAAATCTGGACTAACTGGAGAGGATCAAATCATAGAGAGTTAGAGTGTCAGTCCTCTTGTACTTAAGTCGGCTTTGTAACTTTTGTATTAAATTTGGATGCAATTTCTGTGTTTCATCTTCAATAAGAAAGTCCTAGGGATACAGTAAACCTGAAGTGAAGCATCGGAATCTAAAACAGGACTCACAGGAGAGGTTCAAATCATAGAAAGTTAAAGTGTCAGTCCTCTTGTACTGAAGTAGGCATTGTGCTTTTTGTATTAAATTCGGATGCAATTTCTGTGTTTCATCGTCTATAGGAAGGTCCAAGGGATACAGTAAACCTGAAGTGAAGCATCGGAATCTAAAACTGGACTCACAGGAGAGGTTCAAATCATAGAGAGTTAGAGTGTCAGTCCTCTTGTTCTTAAGTCGGCATTATTCCTTTTGTATTAAAATTGGACGTAATTTCTGTGTTTCATCGTCAATATGGAGGTCCAAGGGATACAGTAAACCTGAAGTGAAGCATCGGAATCTAAAACAGGACTCACAGGAGAGGTTCAAATCATAGAAAATTATAGTGTCAGTCCTCTTGTACTTAAGCCGGCATTGTGCGTTTTGTATTAAATTCGGATGCAATTTCTGTGTTTCATCGTCAATAAGAAGGTCCAAGGGATACGGTAAACCTGAAGTGAAGCATCGGAATCTAAAACTGGACTCACAGGAGAGCTTCAAATCATTGAAAGTTAGAGTGTCAGTCCTCTTGTACTTAAGTCGGCATTGTGCCTTTTGTATTAAATTTGGATGCAATTTCTGTGTTTCATCGTCAATAAGAAGGTCCAAGGGATAGAGTAATCCTGAAGTGAAGCATCGGAATCTAAAACTGAACTCACAGGAGAGGTTCGAATCATAGGGATTTAGAGTGTCAGTCCTCTTGTACTTAAGTCGGTATTGTGCTTTTTGTATCGAATTCGGATGTAATATCTGTGCTTCATCATCAATAAGAAGGTCCATGGGATACAGTATACCTGATGTGAAGCATCGGAATCTAAAACTGGACTCACAAGAGAGGTTAAAATCATAGAATGTTAGAGTGTCAGTCCTCTTGTACATAAGTCGGCATTGTGCTTTTTGTATAAAATTCGGATGCAATTTCTGTGTTTCATCGTTAATAAGTAGGTCCAAGGGATACAGTAAACCTGAAGTAAAGCATCGGAATCTAAAACTGGTCTCACGCGAGAGGTTCAAATCATAGAGAGTTAGAGTGTCAGTCCTCTTGTACTTAAGTCGGCATTGTGCCTTTTGTATTAAATTCGGATGCAATTTCTGTGTTTCATCGTCAATAAGAAGGTCCAAGGGGTACAGTAAACCTGAAGTGAAGCATCGGAATCTAAAACTGGACTCACAGGAGAGGTTCAAATCGTAGAGAGTTAGAGTGTCAGTACTCTTGTATTTAAATCGGCATTGTGTCTTTTGTATTAAATTTGGATGCAATTTCTGTGATTCATCGTCAATAAGAAGGTCCAAGGAATAGAGTAAACCTGATGTGAAGCATCGGAATCTCAAACTGGACTCACAAAAGAGGATCAAATCATAGAAATTTAGAGTGTCAGTCCTCTTGTACTTAAGTCGGCATTGTGCCTTTTGTATTAAATTCGGAGGTAATTTCTGTGTTTCATCGTCAATAAGAAGGTCCAAGGGATACAGTAAACCTGAAGTAAGGCTTCGGAATCTAAAACTGGACTCTCAGGAGAGGTTCAAATCTTAGAGAGTTAGAGTGTCAGTCCTCTTGTACTTAAGTCGGTGTTGTGCCTTTTGTATTGAATTCGGATGTAATTTCTGTGTTTCATCATCAATGAGAAGGTCCAAGGGATACAGTAAACCTGATGTGAAGCATCGGAATCTGAAACTGAACTCACAGGAGAGGTTCAAATCATAGAAAGTTAAAGTGTCAGTCCTCTTGTACTGAAGTAGGCATTGTGCTTTTTGTATTAAATTCGGATGCAATTTCTGTGTTTCATCGTCTATAGGAAGGTCCAAGGGATGCAGTAAACCTGAAGTGAAGCATCGGAATCTAAAACTGGACTGAAAGGAGAGGTTCAAATCATAGAGAGTTAGAGTGTCAATCCTCTTGTTCTTAAGTCGGCATTATTCCTTTTGTATTAAAATTGGACGTAATTTCTGTGTTTCATCGTCAATATGGAGGTCCAAGGGATACAGTAAACCTGAAGTGAAGCATCGGAATCTAAAACTTTACTCACAGGAGAGGTTCAAATCATCGAGAGTTAGAGTGTCAGTCCTCTTGTACTTAAGTCGGCATTGTGCCTTTTGTATTAAATTCGGATGCAATTTCTGTGTTTCATCGTCAATAAGAAGGTCCAAGGGATACAGTAAACCTGAAGTGAAGCATTGGAATCGAAATCTGGACTAACTGGAGAGGATCAAATCATAGAGAGTTAGAGTGTCAGTCCTCTTGTACTTAAGTCGGCTTTGTAACTTTTGTATTAAATTTGGATGCAATTTCTGTGTTTCATCTTCAATAAGAAAGTCCTAGGGATACAGTAAACCTGAAGTGAAGCATCGGAATCTAAAACAGGACTCACAGGAGAGGTTCAAATCATAGAAAGTTAAAGTGTCAGTCCTCTTGTACTGAAGTATGCATTGTGCTTTTTGTATTAAATTCGGATGCAATTTCTGTGTTTCATCGTCTATAGGAAGGTCCAAGGGATACAGTAAACCTGAAGTAAAGCATCGGAATCTAAAACTGGACTCACAGGAGAGGTTCAAATCATAGAGAGTTAGAGTGTCAGTCCTCTTGTTCTTAAGTCGGCATTATTCCTTTTGTATTAAAATTGGACGTAATTTCTGTGTTTCATCGTCAATATGGAGGTCCAAGGGATACAGTAAACCTGAAGTGAAGCATCGGAATCTAAAACAGGACTCACAGGAGAGGTTCAAATCATAGAAAGTTAAAGTGTCAGTCCTCTTGTACTGAAGTAGGCATTGTGCTTTTTGTATTAAATTCGGATGCAATTTCTGTGTTTGATCGTCTATAGGAAGGTCCAAGGGATACAGTAAATCTGAAGTGAAGCATCGGAATCTAAAACTGGACTCACAGGAGAGGTTCAAATCATCGAGAGTTAGAGTGTCAGTCCTCTTGTACTTCAGTCGGCATTATTCCTTTTATATTAAAATTGGACGTAATTTCTGTGTTTCATCGTCAATATGGAGGTCCAAGGGATACAGTAAACCTGAAGTGAAGCATCGGAATCTAAAACTGGACTCACAGGAGAGGTTCAAATCATCGAGAGTTAGAGTGTCAGTCCTCTTGTACTTAAGTCGGCATTGTGCCTTTTGTATTAAATTTGGATGCTATTTCTGTGTTTCATCGTCAATAAGAAGGTCCAAGGGATACAGTAAACCTGAAGTGAAGCATCGGAATCTAAAACTGGTCTCACAGGAGAGGTTCAAATCATAGAGAGTTAGAGTGTCAGTCGTCTTGTTCTTAAGTCGGCATTATTCCTTTTGTATTAAAATTGGACGTAATTTCTGTGTTTCATCGTCAATATGGAGGTCCAAGGGATACAGTAAACCTGAAGTGAAGCATCGGAATCTAAAACTGGACTCACAGGAGAGCTTCAAATCATAGAAAGTTAGAGTGTCAGTCCTCTTGTACTTAAGTCGGCATTGTGCCTTTTGTATTAAATTTGGATGCAATTTCTGTGTTTCATCGTCAATAAGAAGGTCCAAGCGATAGAGTAAACCTGAAGTGAAGCATCGGAATCTAAAACTGGACTCACAGGAGAGCTTCAAATCATAGAAAGTTAGAGTGTCAGTCCTCTTGTACTTAAGTCGGCATTGTGCCTTTTGTATTAAATTTGGATGCACTTTCTGTGTTTCATCTTCAATAAGAAGGTCCAAGGGATACAGTAAACCTGAAGTGAAGCATCGGAATCTAAAATTGGACTCACAGGAGAGGTTCAAATCATAGAAAGTTAGAGTGTGAGTCCTCTTGTACTTATGTCGGCATCGTGCCTTTTGTATTAAATTTGGATGCAATTTCTGTGTTTCATCGTCAATATGAAGGTATAAGGGATACAGTAAACCTGAAGTGAAGCATCGGAATATAAAACTGGACTCACAGGAGAGGTTCAAATCATAGAGAGTTAGAGTGTCAGTCCTCTCGTACTTAAGTCGGCATTGTGCTTTTTGTATAAAATTCGGATGCAATTTCTGTGTTTCATCGTCAATAAGTAGGTCCAAGGGATACAGTAAACCTGAAGTGAAGCATCGGAATCTAAAACTGGTCTCACACGAGAGGTTCAAATCATAGAGAGTTAGAGTGTCAGTCCTCTTGTGCTTAAGTCGGCATTGTGCCTTTTGTATTAAATTCGGATGCAATTTCTGTCTTTGATCGTCAATAAGAAGGTCCAAGGGATACAGTAAACCTGAAGTGAAGCATCGTAATCTAAAACTGGACTCACAGGAGAGGTTCAAATCGTAGAGAGTTAGAGTGTCAGTACTCTTGTATTTAAATCGGCATTGCGTCTTTTGTATTAAGTTTGGATGCAATTTCTGTGATTCATCGTCAATAAGAAGGTCCAAGGAATAGAGCAAACCTGAAGTGAAGCATCGGAATCTAAAACTGAACTCACAGGAGAGGTTCGAATCACAGAGAGTTAGAGTGTCAGTCCTCTTGTACTTAAGTCGGTATTGTGCCTTTTGTATTGAATTCGAATGTAATTTCTGTGTTTCATCATCTATAAGAAGGTCCATGGGATACAGTAAACCTGATGTGAAGCATCGGAATCTAAAACTGGACTCACAAAAGAGGATCAAATCATAGAAATTTAGAGTGTCAGTCCTCTTCTACTTAAGTCGGCATTGTGCCATTTGTATTAAATTCGGAGGTAATTTCTGTGTTTCATCGTCTATAAGAAGGTCCAAGGGATACAGTAAACCTGAAGTAAGGCTTCGGAATATAAAACTGGACTCTCAGGAGAGGTTCAAATCTTAAAGAGTTAGTGTGTCAGTCCTCTTGTACTTAAGTCGGTGTTGTGCCTTTTGTATTGAATTCGGATGTAATTTCTGTGTTTCATCATCAATGAGAAGATCCAAGGGATACAATAAACCTGATGTGAAGCATCGGAATCTGAAACTGAACTCACAGGAGAGGGTCAAATCATAGAAAGTTAGAGTGTCAGTCCTCTTGTACTGAATAAGGCATTGTGCTTTTTGTATTAAATTCGGATGCAATTTCTGTGTTTCATCGTCTATAAGAAGGTCCAAGGGATACAGTAATCCTGAAGTGAAGCATCGGAATCTAAAACTGGACTCACAGGAGAGGTTCAAATCATAGAGAGTTAGAGTGTCAGTCCTCTTGTTCTTAAGTCGGCATTATTCCTTTTGTATTAAAATTGGATGTAATTTCTGTGTTTCATCGTCAATATGAAGGTCCAAGGGTTACAGTAAACTTGAAGTGAAGCATCGGAATCTAAAACTTGACTCACAGGAGAGGTTCAAATCATCGAGAGTTAGAGTGTCAGTCCACTTGTACTTAAGTCGGCATTGTGCCTTTTGTATTAAATTCGGATGCAATTTCTGTGTTTCATCGTCAATAAGAAGGTCCAAGGAATACAGTAAACCTGAAGTGAAGCATCGGAATCGAAATCTGGACTAACTGGAGAGGATCAAATCATAGAGAGTTAGAGTGTCAGTCCTCTTGTACTTAAGTCGGCTTTGTAACTTTTGTATTAAATTTGGATGCAATTTCTGTGTTTCATCTTCAATAAGAAAGTCCTAGGGATACAGTAAACCTGAAGTGAAGCATCGGAATCTAAAACAGGACTCACAGGAGAGGTTCAAATCATAGAAAGTTAAAGTGTCAGTCCTCTTGTACTGAAGTAGGCATTGTGCTTTTTGTATTAAATTCGGATGCAATTTCTGTGTTTCATCGTCTATAGGAAGGTCCAAGGGATACAGTAAACCTGAAGTGAAGCATCGGAATCTAAAACTGGACTCACAGGAGAGGTTCAAATCATAGAGAGTTAGAGTGTCAGTCCTCTTGTTCTTAAGTCGGCATTATTCCTTTTGTATTAAAATTGGACGTAATTTCTGTGTTTCATCGTCAATAAGAAGGTCCAAGGGATACGGTAAACCTGAAGTGAAGCATCGGAATCTAAAACTGGACTCACAGGAGAGCTTCAAATCATTGAAAGTTAGAGTGTCAGTCCTCTTGTACTTAAGTCGGCATTGTGCCTTTTGTATTAAATTTGGATGCAATTTCTGTGTTTCATCGTCAATAAGAAGGTCCAAGGGATAGAGTAATCCTGAAGTGAAGCATCGGAATCTAAAACTGAACTCACAGGAGAGGTTCGAATCATAGGGATTTAGAGTGTCAGTCCTCTTGTACTTAAGTCGGTATTGTGCTTTTTGTATCGAATTCGGATGTAATATCTGTGCTTCATCATCAATAAGAAGGTCCATGGGATACAGTATACCTGATGTGAAGCATCGGAATCTAAAACTGGACTCACAAGAGAGGTTAAAATCATAGAATGTTAGAGTGTCAGTCCTCTTGTACATAAGTCGGCATTGTGCCATTTGTATTAAATTCGGAGGTAATTTCTGTGTTTCATCGTCAATAAGAAGGTCCAAGGGATACAGTAAACCTGAAGTGAGGCTTCGGAATCCAAAACTGGACTCACAGGAGAGGTTCAAATCATAGAGAGTTAGAGTGTCACTCCTCTTGTACTTAAGTCGGTGTTGTGCCTTTTGTATTGAATTCGGATGTAATTTCTGTGTTTCATCATCAATGAAAAGGTCCAAGGGATACAGTAAACCTGATGTGAAGCATCGGAATCTGAAACTGGACTCACAGGAGAGGTTCAAATCATAGAAAGTTAGAGTGTCAGTCCTCTTGTACTTAAGTCGGCATTGTGCCTTTTGTATTAAATTCGTATGCAATTTCTGTGTTTCATCGTCAATAAGAAGGTCCAAGGGATACAGTAAACCTGAAGTGAAGCATCGGAATCTAAAACTGGACTCACAGGAGAGGTTCAAATCAAAGAGAGTTAGAGTGTCAGTCCTCTTGTACTTAAGTCGGCATTGTGCCTTTTGTATTAAATTTGGATGCACTTTCTGTGTTTCATCTTCAATAAGAAGGTCCAAGGGATACAGTAAACCTTAAGTGAAGCATCGGAATCTAAAACTGGACTCACAGGAAAGGTTCAAATCATAGAAAGTTAGAGTGTGTGTCCTCTTGTACTTATGTCGGCATTGTGCCTTTTGTATTAAATTTGGATGCAATTTCTGTGTTTCATCGTCAATATGAAGGTATAAGGGATGCAGTAAACCTGAAGTGAAGCATCGGAATCTAAAACTGGACTCACAGGAGAGGTTCAAATCATAGAGAGTTAGAGTGTCAGTCCTCTCGTACTTAAGTCGGCATTGTGCTTTTTGTATAAAATTCGGATGCAATTTCTGTGTTTCATCGTTAATAAGTAGGTCCAAGGGATACAGTAAACCTGAAGTAAAGCATCGGAATCTAAAACTGGTCTCACGCGAGAGGTTCAAATCATAGAGAGTTAGAGTGTCAGTCCTCTTGTACTTAAGTCGGCATTGTGCCTTTTGTATTAAATTCGGATGCAATTTCTGTGTTTCATCGTCAATAAGAAGGTCCAAGGGGTACAGTAAACCTGAAGTGAAGCATCGGAATCTAAAACTGGACTCACAGGAGAGGTTCAAATCGTAGAGAGTTAGAGTGTCAGTACTCTTGTATTTAAATCGGCATTGTGTCTTTTGTATTAAATTTGGATGCAATTTCTGTGATTCATCGTCAATAAGAAGGTCCAAGGAATAGAGTAAACCTGATGTGAAGCATCGGAATCTCAAACTGGACTCACAAAAGAGGATCAAATCATAGAAATTTAGAGTGTCAGTCCTCTTGTACTTAAGTCGGCATTGTGCCTTTTGTATTAAATTCGGAGGTAATTTCTGTGTTTCATCGTCAATAAGAAGGTCCAAGGGATACAGTAAACCTGAAGTAAGGCTTCGGAATCTAAAACTGGACTCTCAGGAGAGGTTCAAATCTTAGAGAGTTAGAGTGTCAGTCCTCTTGTACTTAAGTCGGTGTTGTGCCTTTTGTATTGAATTCGGATGTAATTTCTGTGTTTCATCATCAATGAGAAGGTCCAAGGGATACAGTAAACCTGATGTGAAGCATCGGAATCTGAAACTGAACTCACAGGAGAGGTTCAAATCATAGAAAGTTAAAGTGTCAGTCCTCTTGTACTGAAGTAGGCATTGTGCTTTTTGTATTAAATTCGGATGCAATTTCTGTGTTTCATCGTCTATAGGAAGGTCCAAGGGATACAGTAAACCTGAAGTGAAGCATCGGAATCTAAAACTGGACTGAAAGGAGAGGTTCAAATCATAGAGAGTTAGAGTGTCAATCCTCTTGTTCTTAAGTCGGCATTATTCCTTTTGTATTAAAATTGGACGTAATTTCTGTGTTTCATCGTCAATATGGAGGTCCAAGGGATACAGTAAACCTGAAGTGAAGCATCGGAATCTAAAACTGGACTCACAGGAGAGGTTCAAATCATCGAGAGTTAGAGTGTCAGTCCTCTTGTACTTAAGTCGGCATTGTGCCTTTTGTATTAAATTCGGATGCAATTTCTGTGTTTCATCGTCAATAAGAAGGTCCAAGGGATACAGTAAACCTGAAGTGAAGCATTGGAATCGAAATCTGGACTAACTGGAGAGGATCAAATCATAGAGAGTTAGAGTGTCAGTCCTCTTGTACTTAAGTCGGCTTTGTAACTTTTGTATTAAATTTGGATGCAATTTCTGTGTTTCATCTTCAATAAGAAAGTCCTAGGGATACAGTAAACCTGAAGTGAAGCATCGGAATCTAAAACAGGACTCACAGGAGAGGTTCAAATCATAGAAAGTTAAAGTGTCAGTCCTCTTGTACTGAAGTATGCATTGTGCTTTTTGTATTAAATTCGGATGCAATTTCTGTGTTTCATCGTCTATAGGAAGGTCCAAGGGATACAGTAAACCTGAAGTAAAGCATCGGAATCTAAAACTGGACTCACAGGAGAGGTTCAAATCATAGAGAGTTAGAGAGTCAGTCCTCTTGTTCTTAAGTCGGCATTATTCCTTTTGTATTAAAATTGGACGTAATTTCTGTGTTTCATCGTCAATATGGAGGTCCAAGGGATACAGTAAACCTGAAGTGAAGCATCGGAATCTAAAACAGGACTCACAGGAGAGGTTCAAATCATAGAAAGTTAAAGTGTCAGTCCTCTTGTACTGAAGTAGGCATTGTGCTTTTTGTATTAAATTCGGATGCAATTTCTGTGTTTGATCGTCTATAGGAAGGTCCAAGGGATACAGTAAACCTGAAGTGAAGCATCGGAATCTAAAACTGGACTCACAGGAGAGGTTCAAATCATCGAGAGTTAGAGTGTCAGTCCTCTTGTACTTCAGTCGGCATTATTCCTTTTATATTAAAATTGGACGTAATTTCTGTGTTTCATCGTCAATATGGAGGTCCAAGGGATACAGTAAACCTGAAGTGAAGCATCGGAATCTAAAACTGGACTCACAGGAGAGGTTCAAATCATCGAGAGTTAGAGTGTCAGTCCTCTTGTACTTAAGTCGGCATTGTGCCTTTTGTATTAAATTTGGATGCTATTTCTGTGTTTCATCGTCAATAAGAAGGTCCAAGGGATACAGTAAACCTGAAGTGAAGCATCGGAATCTAAAACTGGTCTCACAGGAGAGGTTCAAATCATAGAGAGTTAGAGTGTCAGTCCTCTTGTTCTTAAGTCGGCATTATTCTTTTTGTATTAAAATTGGACGTAATTTCTGTGTTTCATCGTCAATATGGAGGTCCAAGGGATACAGTAAACCTGAAGTGAAGCATCGGAATCTAAAACTGGACTCACAGGGGAGCTTCAAATCATAGAAAGTTAGAGTGTCAGTCCTCTTGTACTTAAGTCGGCATTGTGCCTTTTGTATTAAATTTGGATGCAATTTCTGTGTTTCATCGTCAATAAGAAGGTCCAAGCGATAGAGTAAACCTGAAGTGAAGCATCGGAATCTAAAACTGGACTCACAGGAGAGCTTCAAATCATAGAAAGTTAGAGTGTCAGTCCTCTTGTACTTAAGTCGGCATTGTGCCTTTTGTATTAAATTTGGATGCACTTTCTGTGTTTCATCTTCAATAAGAAGGTCCAAGGGATACAGTAAACCTGAAGTGAAGCATCGGAATCTAAAATTGGACTCACAGGAGAGGTTCAAATCATAGAAAGTTAGAGTGTGAGTCCTCTTGTACTTATGTCGGCATCGTGCCTTTTGTATTAAATTTGGATGCAATTTCTGTGTTTCATCGTCAATATGAAGGTATAAGGGATACAGTAAACCTGAAGTGAAGCATCGGAATATAAAACTGGACTCACAGGAGAGGTTCAAATCATAGAGAGTTAGAGTGTCAGTCCTCTCGTACTTAAGTCGGCATTGTGCTTTTTGTATAAAATTCGGATGCAATTTCTGTGTTTCATCGTCAATAAGTAGGTCCAAGGGATACAGTAAACCTGAAGTGAAGCATCGGAATCTAAAACTGGTCTCACACGAGAGGTTCAAATCATAGAGAGTTAGAGTGTCAGTCCTCTTGTGCTTAAGTCGGCATTGTGCCTTTTGTATTAAATTCGGATGCAATTTCTGTCTTTGATCGTCAATAAGAAGGTCCAAGGGATACAGTAAACCTGAAGTGAAGCATCGTAATCTAAAACTGGACTCACAGGAGAGGTTCAAATCGTAGAGAGTTAGAGTGTCAGTACTCTTTTATTTAAATCGGCATTGCGTCTTTTGTATTAAGTTTGGATGCAATTTCTGTGATTCATCGTCAATAAGAAGGTCCAAGGAATAGAGCAAACCTGAAGTGAAGCATCGGAATCTGAAACTGAACTCACAGGAGAGGTTCGAATCACAGAGAGTTAGAGTGTCAGTCCTCTTGTACTTAAGTCGGTATTGTGCCTTTTGTATTGAATTCGAATGTAATTTCTGTGTTTCATCATCTATAAGAAGGTCCATGGGATACAGTAAACCTGATGTGAAGCATCGGAATCTAAAACTGGACTCACAAAAGAGGATCAAATCATAGAAATTTAGAGTGTCAGTCCTCTTCTACTTAAGTCGGCATTGTGCCATTTGTATTAAATTCGGAGGTAATTTCTGTGTTTCATCGTCTATAAGAAGGTCCAAGGGATACAGTAAACCTGAAGTAAGGCTTCGGAATATAAAACTGGACTCTCAGGAGAGGTTCAAATCTTAAAGAGTTAGTGTGTCAGTCCTCTTGTACTTAAGTCGGTGTTGTGCCTTTTGTATTGAATTCGGATGTAATTTCTGTGTTTCATCATCAATGAGAAGGTCCAAGGGATACAGTAAACCTGATGTGAAGCATCGGAATCTGAAACTGAACTCACAGGAGAGGTTCAAATCATAGAAAGTTAGAGTGTCAGTCCTCTTGTACTGAATAAGGCATTGTGCTTTTTGTATTAAATTCGGATGCAATTTCTGTGTTTCATCGTCTATAAGAAGGTCCAAGGGATACAGTAAACCTGAAGTGAAGCATCGGAATCTAAAACTGGACTCACAGGAGAGGTTCAAATCATAGAGAGTTAGAGTGTCAGTCCTCTTGTTCTTAAGTCAGCATTATTCCTTTTGTATTAAAATTGGATGTAATTTCTGTGTTTCATCGTCAATATGAAGGTCCAAGGGTTACAGTAAACTTGAAGTGAAGCATCGGAATCTAAAACTGGACTCACAGGAGAGGTTCAAATCATCGAGAGTTAGAGTGTCAGTCCACTTGTACTTAAGTCGGCATTGTGCCTTTTGTATTAAATTCGGATGCAATTTCTGTGTTTCATCGTCAATAAGAAGGTCCAAGGAATACAGTAAACCTGAAGTGAAGCATCGGAATCGAAATCTGGACTAACTGGAGAGGATCAAGTCATAGAGAGTTAGAGTGACAGTCCTCTTGTACTTAAGTCGGCTTTGTAACTTTTGTATTAAATTTGGATGCAATTTCTGTGTTTCATCTTCAATAAGAAGGTCCTAGGGATACAGTAAACCTGAAGTGAAGCATCGGAATCTAAAACAGGTCTCACAGGAGAGGTTCAAATCTTAGAAAATTAGAGTGTCAGTCCTCTTGTACTTAAGCCGGCATTGTGCGTTTTGTATTAAATTCGGATGCAATTTCTGTGTTTCATCGTCAATAAGAAGGTCCAAGGGATACGGTAAACCTGAAGTGAAGCATCGGAATCTAAAACTGGACTCATAGGAGAGGTTCAAATCATAGAAAGATAGAGTGTCAGTCCTCTTGTACTTATGTCGGCATTGTGCCTTTCGTATTAAATTTGGATGCAATTTCTGTGTTTCATCGTCAATAAGAAGGTCCAAAGGATAGAGTAAACCTGAAGTGAAGCATCGGAATCTAAAACTGAACTCACAGGAGAGGTTCGAATCATAGGTATTTAGAGTGTCAGTCCTCTTGTACTTAAGTCGGTATTGTGCTTTTTGTATTGAATTCCCATGTAATATCTGTGCTTCATCATCAATAAGAAGGTCCATGGGATACAGTATACCTGATGTGAAGCATCGGAATCTAAAACTGGACTCACAAGAGAGGTTAAAATCATAGAATGTTAGAGTTTCAGTCCTCTTGTACTTAAGTCGGCATTGTGCCTTTTGTATTAAATTCGGAGGTAATTTCTGTGTTTCATCGTCAATATGGAGGTCCAAGGGATACAGTAAACCTGAAGTGAGGCTTCCGAATCCAAAACTGGACTCACAGGAGAGGTTCAAATCATAGAGAGTTAGAGTGTCACTCCTCTTGTACTTAAGTCGGTGTTGTGCCTTTTGTATTGAATTCGGATGTAATTTCTGTGTTTCATCATCAATGAAAAGGTCCAAGGGATACAGTAAACCTGATGTGAATCATCGGAATCTGAAACTGGACTCACAGGAGAGGTTCAAACCATAGAAAGTTAGAGTGTCAGTCCTCTTGTACTTAAGTCGGCATTGTGCCTTTTGTATTAAATTCGAATGCAATTTCTGTGTTTCATCGTCAATAAGAAGGTCCAAGGGATACAGTAAACCGGAAGTGAAGCATCGGAATCTAAAACTTGACTCACAGGAGAGGTTCAAATCAAAGAGAGTTAGAGTGTCAGTCCTCTTGTACTGAAGTCGGCATTGTGCCTTTTGTATTAAATTTGGATGCAATTTCTGTGTTTCATCTTCAATAAGAAGGGCCAAGGGATACAGTAAACCTGAAGTGAAGCATCGGAATCTAAAACTGGACTCACAGGAGAGGTTCACATCATAGAAAGTTAGTGTGTGAGTCCTCTTGTACTTATGTCGGCATTGTGCCTTTTGTATTAAATTTGGATGCAATTTCTGTGTTTCATCGTCAATATGAAGGTATAAGGGATACAGTAAACCTGAAGTGAAGCATCGGAATCTAGAACTGGACTCACAGGAGAGGTTCAAATCATAGAGAATTAGAGTGTCAGTCCTCTCGTACTTAAGTCGGCATTGTGCTTTTTGTATAAAATTCGGATGCAATTTCTGTGTTTCATCGTCAATAAGTAGGTCCAAGGGATACAGTAAACCTGAAGTGAAGCATCGGAATCTAAAACTGGTCTCACACGAGAGGTTCAAATCATAGAGAGTTAGAGTGTCAGTCCTCTTGTACTTAAGTCGGCATTGTGCCTTTTGTATTAAATTCGGATGCAATTTCTGTGTTTGATCGTCAATAAGAAGGTCCAAGGGATACAGTAAACCTGAAGTGAAGCATCGGAATCTAAAACTGGACTCACAGGAGAGGTTCAAATCGTAGAGAGATAGAGTGTCAGTACTCTTGTATTTAAATCGGCATTGTGTCTTTTGTATTAAATTTGGATGCAATTTCTGTGATTCATCGTCAATAAGAAGGTCAAAGGAATAGAGGAAACCTGAAGTGAAGCATCGGAATCTAAAACTGAACTCACAGGAGAGGTTCAAATCATAGAGAGTTAGAGTGTCAGTCCTCTTGTACTTAAGTCGGTATTGAGCCTTTTGTATTGAATTCGGATGTAATTTCTGTGTTTCATCATCTATAAGAAGGTCCATGGGATACAGTAAACCTGATGTGAAGCATCGGAATCTAAAACTGGACTCACAAAAGAGGATTAAATCATAGAAATTTAGAGTGTCAGTCCTCTTGTACTTAAGTCGGCATTGTGCCTTTTGTACTAAATTCGGAGGTAATTTCTGTGTTTCATCGTCAATAAGAAGGTCTAAGGGATACAGTAAGCCTGAAGTAAGGCTTCGGAATCGAAAACTGGACTCTCAGGAGAGGTTCAAATCTTTGAGAGTTAGAGTGTCAGTCCTCTTGTACTTAAGTCGGTGATGTGCCTTTTGTATTGAATTCGGATGTAATTGTTGTGTTTCATCATCTATGAGAAGGTCCAAGGGATACATATAACCTGATGTGAAGCATCGGAATCTAAAACTTAACTCACAGGAGGGGTTCAAATCATAGAAAGTTAGAGTGTCAGTCCTCTTGTACTTAAGTAGGCATTGTGCTTTTTGTATTAAATTCGGATGCAATTTCTGTGTTTCATCGTCCATAAGAAGGTCCAAGGGATACAGTAAACCTGAAGTGAAGCATCGGAATCTAAAACTGGACTCACAGGAGAGGTTCAAATCATAGAGAGTTAGAGTGTCAGTCCTCTTGTTCTTAAGTCGGCATTATTCCTTTTGTATTAAAATTAGATGTAATTTCTGTGTTTCATCGTCAATATGAAGGTCCACGGGACACAGTAAACCTGACGTGAAGCATCGGAATCTAAAACTGGACTCACAGGAGAGGTTCAGATCATCGAGAGTTAGAGTGTCAGTCCTCGTGTACTTAAGTCGGCATTGTGCCTTTTGTATTATATTCGGACGCAGTTTCTGTATTTGATCGTCAATAAGAAGGTCCAAGGGATACAGTAAACCTGAAGTGAAGCATCGGAATCTAAAACTGGACTCACAGGAGAGGTTCAAATCGTAGAGAGTTAGAGTGTCAGTACTCTTGCATTTAAATCGGCATTGTGCCTTTTGTATTAAATTTGGAAGCAATTTCTGTGATTCATCGTCAATAAGAAGGTCCAAGGAATAGAGTAAACCTGAAGTGAAGCATCGGAATCTAAAACTGAACTCACAGGAGAGGTTCAAATCATAGAGAGTTAGAGTGTCAGTCCTCTTGTACTTAAGTCTGCATTGTGCCTTTTGTATTAAATTCGGAGGTAATTTCTGTGTCTCATCGTCAATAAGAAGGTCCAAGGGAAACAGTAAACCTGAAGTAAGGCTTCGGAATCTAAAACTGGAATCTCAGGAGACGTTCAAATCTTAGAGAGTTAGAGTGTCAGTCCTCTTGTACTTAGGTCGGTATTGTGCCTTTTGTATTGATTTCGGATGTAATTTCTGTGTTTCATCATCAATGAGAAGGTCCAAGGGATACAGTAAACTTGAAGTGAAGCATCGGAATCTAAAACTGGTGTCACACGAGAGGTTCAAATCATAGAGAGTTAGAGTGTCAGTCCTCTTGTACTTAAGTCGGCAATGTGCCTTTTGTATTAAATTCGGACGCAATTTCTGTGTTTGATCGTCAATAAGAAGGTCCAAGGCATACAGTAAACCTGAAGTGAAGCATCGGAATCTAAAACTGGACTCACAGGAGGGGTTCAAATCGTAGAGAGTTAGAGTTTCAGTACTCTTGCATTTAAATCGGCATTGTGCCTTTTGTATTAAATTTGGATGCAATTTCTGTGATTCATCGTCAATAAGAAGGTCCAAGGAATAGAGTAAACCTGAAGTGAAGCATCGGAATCTAAAACTGAACTCACAGGAGAGGTTCAAATCATAGAGAGTTAGAGTGTCAGTCCTCTTGTTCTTAAGTCGGCATTATTCCTTTTGTATTAAAATTGGATGTAATTTCTGTGTTTCATCGTCATTATGAAGGTCCAAGGGATATACAGTAAACCTGAAGTGAAGCATCGGAATCTAAAACTGGACTCACAGCACAGGTTCAAATCATCGAGAGTTAGAGTGTCAGTCCTCTTGTACTTAAGTCGGCATTGTGCCTTTTGTATTAAAGTCGGATGCAATTTCTGTGTTTCATCGTCAATAAGAAGGTCCAAGGGATACAGTAAACCTGAAGTGAAGCATCGGAATCGAAATCTGGACTAACTGGGGAGGATCAAATCATAGAGAGTTAGAGTGTCAGTCCTCTTGTACTTAAGTCGGCTTTGTAACTTTTGTATTAAATTTGGATGCAATTTCTGTGTTTCATCTTCAATAAGAAGGTCCTAGGGATACAGTAAACCTGAAGTGAAGCATCGGAATCTAAAACAGGACTCACAGGAGAGGTTCAAATCATAGAAAATTAGTGTCAGTCCTCTTGTACTTCAGTCGGCATTGTGCCTTTTGTATTAAATTTGGATGCAAATTCTGTGTTTCATCGTCAAAAAGAAGGTCTAAGTGATACAGTAAACCTGAAGTGAAGCATCGGAATCTAAAAGTGGACTCACAGGAGAGGTTCAAATCATAGAGAGTTAGAGTGTGAGTGTCTTGCACTTAAGTCGGTATTGTGCCTTTTGTATTAAATTCGGATGCAATTTCTGTGTTTCATCGTCAATAAGAAGGTCCAAGGGATACAGTAAACCTGAAGTGAAGCATCGGAATCTAAAACTGGACTGACAGGAGAGGTTCAAATCATAGAGAGTTAGAGTGTCAGTCCTCTTGTACCTAAGTCGGCATTGTGCCTTTTGTATTGAATTTGGATGCAATTTCTGTGTTTCATCTTCAATAAGAAGGTCCAAGGGATACAGTAAACCTGAAGTGAAGCATCGGAATCTAAAACTGGACTCACAGGAGAGGTTCAAATCATAGAAAGTTAGAGTGTGACTCCTCTTGTACTTATGTCGGCATTGTGCCTTTCGTATTAAATTTGGATGCAATTTCTGTGTTTCATCGTCTATATGAAGGTATAAGGGATACAGTAAACCTGAAGTGAAGCATCGGAATATAAAACTGGACTCACAGGAGAGGTTCAAATCATAGAGTGTTAGAGTGTCAGTCCTCTTGTACTTAAGTCGGCATTGTGCTTTTTGTTTAAAATTCGGATACAATTTCTGTGTTTCATCGTCAATACAAAGGTCCAAGGGATACAGTAAACCTGAAGTGAAGCATCGGAATCTAAAACTGGACTCACAGGAGAGGTTCAAATCATCGAAAGTTAGAGTGTCAGTCCTCTTGTACTTAAGTTGGTATTGTGCCTTTTGTATTGAATTCGGATGTAATTTCTGTGTTACACCATTATAAGAAGGTCCATGGGATACAGTAAACCTGATGTGAAGCATCGGAATCTAAAACTGGACTCACAGGAGAGATTGATATCATACAGAGTTAGAGTGTCAGTCCTCTTGTACTTAAGTCGGCATTGTGCTTTTTGTATAAAATTCGGATGCAATTTCTGTGTTTCATCGTCAATAAGAAGGTCCAAGGGATACAGTAAACCTGAAGTGAAGCATCGGAATCTAAAACTGGACTGACAGGAGAGGTTCAAATCATAGAGAGTTTTGAGTGTCAGTCCTCTTGTACTTAAGTCGGCATTGTGCCTTTTGTATTAAATTTGGATGCAATTTCTGTGTTTCATCTTCAATAAGAAGGTCCTAGGGATACAGTAAACCTGAAGTGAATCATCGGAATCTAAAACTGGACTCACAGGAGAGGTTCAAATCATAGAAAGTCAGAGTGTGACTCCTCTTGTATTTATGTCGGCATTGTGCCTTTTGTATTAAAATTGGATGCAATTTCTGTGTTTCATCGTCAATATGAAGGTATAAGGGATACAGTAAACCTGAAGTGAAGCATCGGATTATAAAACTGGACTCACAGGAGAGGTTCAAATCATAGAGAGTTAGAGTGTCAGTCCTCTTGTACTTAAGTCGGCATTGTGCTTTTTGTATAAAATTCGGATACAATTTCTGGGTTTCATCGTCAATACGAAGGTCCAAGGGATACAGTAAACCTGAAGTGAAGCATCGGAATCTAAAACTGGTCTCACAGGAGAGGTTCAAATCATAGAGAGTTAGAGTGTCAGTCCTCTTGTACTTAAGTCGGCATTGTGCCTTTTGTATTAAATTCGGACGCAATTTCTGTGTTTCATCGTCAATAAGGGGGTCCAAGGGATACAGTAAACCTGAAGTGAAGCATCGGAATCTAAAACTGGACTCACAGGAGAGGTTCAAATCGTAGAGAGTTAGAGTGTCAGTACTGTTGTATTTAAATCGGCATTGTGTCTTTTGTATTAAATTTGGATGCAATTTCTGTGATTCATCGTCAATAAGAAGGTCAAAGGAATAGAGTAAACCTGAATTGAAGCATCGGAATCTAAAACTGAACTCACAGGAGAGGTTCAAATCATAGAGGGTTAGAGTGTCAGTCCTCTTGTACTTAAGTGGGTATTGTGCCTTTTGTATTGAATTCGGATGTAATTTCTGTGTTACATCATCTATAAGAAGGTCCATGGGATACAGTAATCCTAATGTGAAGCATCGGAATCTAAATCTGGACCCACAAAAGAGGTTCAAATCATAGAAATTTAGAGTGTCAGGTCTCTTGTACTTAAGCCGGCATTGTGCCTTTTGTATATAATTCGGAGGTAATTTCTGTGTTTCATCGTCAATACGAAGGTCCAAGGGATACAGTAAACCTGAAGTGAAGCATCGGAATCTTAAACTGGACTCACAGGAGAGGTTCAAATCATCGAAAGTCAGAGTGTGACTCCTCTTGTACTTATGTCGGCATTGTGCCTTTTGTATTAATTTTGGATGCAATTTCTGTGTTTCATCGTCAATATGAAGGTATAAGGGATACAGTAAACCTGAAGTGAAGCATCGGATTATAAAACTGGACTCACAGGAGAGGTTCAAGTCATAGAGAGTTAGAGTGTCAGTCCTCTTGTACTTAAGTCGGCATTGTGCTTTTTCTATAAAATTCGGATACAATTTCTGGGTTTCATCGTCAATACGAAGGGCCAAGGGATACAGTAAACCTGAAGTGAAGCATCGGAATCTAAAACTGGTCTCACAGGAGAGGTTCAATTCATAGAGATTTAGAGTGTCAGTCCTCTTGTACTTAAGTCGGCATTGTGCCTTTTGTATTAAATTCGGACGCAATTTCTGTGTTTCGTCGTCAATAAGGAGGTCCAAGGGATACAGTAAACCTGAAGTGAAGCATCGGAATCTAAAACTGGACTCACAGGAGAGGTTCAAATCGTAGAGAGTTAGAGTGTCAGTACTGTTGTATTTAAATCGGCATTGTGTCTTTTGTATTAAATTTGGATGCAATTTCTGTGATTCATCGTCAATAAGAAGGTCAAAGGAATAGAGTAAACCTGAAGTGAAGTATCGGAATCTAAAACTGAACTCACAAGAGAGGTTCAAATCATAGAGAGTTAGAGTGTCAGTCCTCTTGTACTTAAGTGGGTATTGTGCCTTTTGTATTGAATTCGGATGTAATTTCTGTGTTACATCATCTATAAGAAGGTCCATGGGATACAGTAATCCTAATGTGAAGCATCGGAATCTAAAACTGGACCCACAAAAGAGGTTCAAATCATAGAAATTTAGAGTGTCAGTTCTCTTGTACTTAAGTCGGCATTGTGCCTTTTGTATTAAATTCGGAGGTAATTTCTGTGTTTCATCGTCAATACGAAGGTCCAAGGGATACAGTAAACCTGAAGTGAAGCATCGGAATCTAAAACTGGACTCACAGGAGAGGTTCAAATCATCGGAAGTTTGAGTGTCAGTCCTCTTGTACTTAAGTCGGCATTGTGCCTTTTGTATTAAATTCTTATGCAATTTCTGTGTTTCATCGTCAATAAGAAGGTCCATGGGATACAGTAAACCTGAAGTGAAGCATCGGAATCTAAAACTGGACTCACAGGAGTGGTTCAAATCATAGAGAGTTAGAGTGTCAGTCCTCTTGTACTTAAGCCGGCATTGTGCGTTTTGTATTAAATTCGGATGCAATTTCTGTGTTTCATCGACAATAAGAAGGTCCAAGGGATACAGTAAACCTGAAGTGAAGCTTCGGAATCTAAAACTGGACTCACAGGAGAGGTTCAAATCATAGAAAGTTAGAGTGTCAGTCCTCTTGTACTTAAGTCGGCATTGTGCCTTTTGTATTAAATTCGGATGCAATTTCTGTATTTCATCGTCAATAAGAAGGTCCAAGGGATACAGTAAACATGAAGTGAAGCATCGGAATCTTAAACTGGACTCACAGGAGAGGTTCAAATCATAGAAAGTCAGAGTGTGACTCCTCTTGTACTTATGTCGGCATTGTGCCTTTTGTATTAAATTTGGATGCAATTTCTGTGTTTCATCGTCAATATTATGGTATAAGGGATACAGTAAACCTGAAGTGAAGCATCGGATTATAAAACTGGACTCACAGGAGAGGTTCAAATCATAGAGAGTTAGAGTGTCAGTCCTCTTGTACTTAAGTCGGCATTGTGCCTTTTGTATTAAATTCGGACGCAATTTCTGTGTTTCATCGTCAATAAGGAGGTCCAAGGGATACAGTAAACCTGAAGTGAAGCATCGGAATCTAAAACTGGACTCACAGGAGAGGTTCAAATCATAGAGAGTTAGAGTGTCAGTCCTCTTGTACTTAAGTCGGCATTATTCCTTTTGTATTAAATTCGGAGGTAATTTCTGTGTTTCATCGTCAATAAGAAGGTCCAAGGGATACAGTAAACCTGAAGTGAAGCATCGGAATCGAAATCTGGACTAACTGGAGAGGATCAAATCATAGAGAGTTAGAGTGTCAGCCCTCTTGTACTTAAGTCGGCTTTGTAACTTTTGTATTAAATTTGGATGCAGTTTCCGTGTTTCATCTTCAATAAGAAGGTCCAAGGGTTACAGTAAACCTGAAGTGAAGCATCGGAATCTATAACTGGACTCACAGGAGAGGTTCAAATCATAGAAAGTCAGAGTGTGACTCCTCTTGTACTTATGTCGGCATTGTGCCTTTTGTATTAAATTTGGATGCAATTTCTGTGTTTCATCGTCAATATGAAGGTATAAGGGATACAGTAAACCTGAAGTGAAGCATCGGATTATAAAACTGGACTCACAGGAGAGGTTCAAATCATAGAGAGTTAGAGTGTCAGTCCTCTTGTACTTAAGTCGGCATTGTGCCTTTTGTATTAAATTCGGACGCAATTTCTGTGTTTCATCGTCAATAAGGAGGTCCAAGGGATACAGTAAACCTGAAGTGAAGCATCGGAATCTTAAACTGGACTCACAGGAGAGGTTCAAATCATCGAAAGTCAGAGTGTGACTCCTCTTGTACTTATGTCGGCATTGTGCCTTTTGTATTAATTTTGGATGCAATTTCTGTGTTTCATCGTCAATATGAAGGTATAAGGGATACAGTAAACCTGAAGTGAAGCATCGGATTATAAAACTGGACTCACAGGAGAGGTTCAAGTCATAGAGAGTTAGAGTGTCAGTCCTCTTGTACTTAAGTCGGCATTGTGCTTTTTCTATAAAATTCGGATACAATTTCTGGGTTTCATCGTCAATACGAAGGGCCAAGGGATACAGTAAACCTGAAGTGAAGCATCGGAATCTAAAACTGGTCTCACAGGAGAGGTTCAATTCATAGAGATTTAGAGTGTCAGTCCTCTTGTACTTAAGTCGGCATTGTGCCTTTTGTATTAAATTCGGACGCAATTTCTGTGTTTCGTCGTCAATAAGGAGGTCCAAGGGATACAGTAAACCTGAAGTGAAGCATCGGAATCTAAAACTGGACTCACAGGAGAGGTTCAAATCGTAGAGAGTTAGAGTGTCAGTACTGTTGTATTTAAATCGGCATTGTGTCTTTTGTATTAAATTTGGATGCAATTTCTGTGATTCATCGTCAATAAGAAGGTCAAAGGAATAGAGTAAACCTGAAGTGAAGTATCGGAATCTAAAACTGAACTCACAAGAGAGGTTCAAATCATAGAGAGTTAGAGTGTCAGTCCTCTTGTACTTAAGTGGGTATTGTGCCTTTTGTATTGAATTCGGATGTAATTTCTGTGTTACATCATCTATAAGAAGGTCCATGGGATACAGTAATCCTAATGTGAAGCATCGGAATCTAAAACTGGACCCACAAAAGAGGTTCAAATCATAGAAATTTAGAGTGTCAGTTCTCTTGTACTTAAGTCGGCATTGTGCCTTTTGTATTAAATTCGGAGGTAATTTCTGTGTTTCATCGTCAATACGAAGGTCCAAGGGATACAGTAAACCTGAAGTGAAGCATCGGAATCTAAAACTGGACTCACAGGAGAGGTTCAAATCATCGGAAGTTTGAGTGTCAGTCCTCTTGTACTTAAGTCGGCATTGTGCCTTTTGTATTAAATTCTTATGCAATTTCTGTGTTTCATCGTCAATAAGAAGGTCCATGGGATACAGTAAACCTGAAGTGAAGCATCGGAATCTAAAACTGGACTCACAGGAGTGGTTCAAATCATAGAGAGTTAGAGTGTCAGTCCTCTTGTACTTAAGCCGGCATTGTGCGTTTTGTATTAAATTCGGATGCAATTTCTGTGTTTCATCGACAATAAGAAGGTCCAAGGGATACAGTAAACCTGAAGTGAAGCTTCGGAATCTAAAACTGGACTCACAGGAGAGGTTCAAATCATAGAAAGTTAGAGTGTCAGTCCTCTTGTACTTAAGTCGGCATTGTGCCTTTTGTATTAAATTCGGATGCAATTTCTGTATTTCATCGTCAATAAGAAGGTCCAAGGGATACAGTAAACATGAAGTGAAGCATCGGAATCTTAAACTGGACTCACAGGAGAGGTTCAAATCATAGAAAGTCAGAGTGTGACTCCTCTTGTACTTATGTCGGCATTGTGCCTTTTGTATTAAATTTGGATGCAATTTCTGTGTTTCATCGTCAATATTATGGTATAAGGGATACAGTAAACCTGAAGTGAAGCATCGGATTATAAAACTGGACTCACAGGAGAGGTTCAAATCATAGAGAGTTAGAGTGTCAGTCCTCTTGTACTTAAGTCGGCATTGTGCCTTTTGTATTAAATTCGGACGCAATTTCTGTGTTTCATCGTCAATAAGGAGGTCCAAGGGATACAGTAAACCTGAAGTGAAGCATCGGAATCTAAAACTGGACTCACAGGAGAGGTTCAAATCATAGAGAGTTAGAGTGTCAGTCCTCTTGTACTTAAGTCGGCATTATTCCTTTTGTATTAAATTCGGAGGTAATTTCTGTGTTTCATCGTCAATAAGAAGGTCCAAGGGATACAGTAAACCTGAAGTGAAGCATCGGAATCGAAATCTGGACTAACTGGAGAGGATCAAATCATAGAGAGTTAGAGTGTCAGCCCTCTTGTACTTAAGTCGGCTTTGTAACTTTTGTATTAAATTTGGATGCAGTTTCCGTGTTTCATCTTCAATAAGAAGGTCCAAGGGTTACAGTAAACCTGAAGTGAAGCATCGGAATCTATAACTGGACTCACAGGAGAGGTTCAAATCATAGAAAGTCAGAGTGTGACTCCTCTTGTACTTATGTCGGCATTGTGCCTTTTGTATTAAATTTGGATGCAATTTCTGTGTTTCATCGTCAATATGAAGGTATAAGGGATACAGTAAACCTGAAGTGAAGCATCGGATTATAAAACTGGACTCACAGGAGAGGTTCAAATCATAGAGAGTTAGAGTGTCAGTCCTCTTGTACTTAAGTCGGCATTGTGCCTTTTGTATTAAATTCGGACGCAATTTCTGTGTTTCATCGTCAATAAGGAGGTCCAAGGGATACAGTAAACCTGAAGTGAAGCATCGGAATCTAAAACTGGACTCACAGGAGAGCTTCAAATCGTAGAGAGTTAGAGTGTCAGTACTGTTGTATTTAAATCGGCATTGTGTCTTTTGTATTAAATTTGGATGCAATTTCTGTGATTCATCGTCAATAAGAAGGTCGAAGGAATAGAGTAAACCTGAAGTGAAGCATCGGAATCTAAAACTGAACTCACAGGAGAGGTTCAAATCATAGAGATTTAGAGTGTCAGTCCTCTTGTACTTAAGTGGGTATTGTGCCTTTTGTATTGAATTCGGATGTAATTTCTGTGTTACATCATCTATAAGAAGGTCCATGGGATACAGTAATCCTAATGTGAAGCATCGGAATCTAAAACTGGACCCACAAAAGAGGTTCAAATCATAGAAATTTAGAGTGTCAGTTCTCTTGTACTTAAGTCGGCATTGTGCCTTTTGTATTAAATTCGGAGGTAATTTCTGTGTTTCATCGTCAATACGAAGGTCCAAGGGATACAGTAAACCTGAAGTGAGGCATCGGAATCTAAAACTGGACTCACAGGAGAGGTTCAAATCATCGAAAGTTAGAG
Organism: Schistocerca serialis cubense; assembly: GCF_023864345.2. NCBI lineage: Eukaryota > Metazoa > Arthropoda > Insecta > Orthoptera > Acrididae > Schistocerca > Schistocerca serialis. The sequence continues at coordinate 86,271,040 of NC_064645.1, forward strand.
TGTCAGTCCTCTTGTACTTAAGTCGGCATTGTGCCTTTTGTATTAAATTCGGATGCAATTTCTGTGTTTCATCGTCAATTAGAAGGTCCAAGGGATACAGTAAACCTGAAGTGAAGCATCGGAATCTTCAACTGGACTCACAGGAGAGGTTGAAATCATAGAAAGTTAGAGTGTCAGTCTTCTTGTACTTAAGCCGGCATTGTGCGTTTTGTATTAAATTCGGATGCAATTTCTGTGTTTCATCGTCAATAAGAAGGTCCAAGGGATACAGTAAACCTGAAGTGAAGCATCGGAATCTAAAACTGGTCTCACAGGAGAGGTTCAAATCGTACAGAGTTAGAGTGTCAGTACTCTTGTATTTAAATCGGCATTGTGTCCTTTGTATTAAATTTGGATGCAATTTCTGTGATTCATCGTCAATAAGAAGGTCCAAGGAATAGAGTAAACCTGAAGTGAAGCATCGGAATCTAAAACTGAACTCTCAGGAGAGGTTCAAATCATAGTGAGTTAGTGTGTCAGTCCTCTTGTACTTAAGTCGGTATTGTGCCTTTTGTATTGAATTCGGATGTAATTTCTGTGTTTCATCATCTATAAGAAGGTCCATGGGATACAGTGAACCTGATGTGAAGCATCGGAATCTAAAACTGGACTCACAAAAGAGGTCAAATCATAGAAACGTAGAGTGTCAGTCCTCTTGCACTTAAGTCGGCATTGTGCCTTTTGTATTAAATTCGGAGGTAATTTCTGTGTTTCATCGTCAATAAGAAGGTCCAAGGGATACAGTAAACCTGAAGTGAAGCATCGTAATCTAAAACTGGACTCACAGGAGAGGTTCAAATCATAGAGAGTTAGAGTGTCAGTCCTCTTGTACTTAAGTCGGCATTATTCCTTTTGTATTAAATTCGGAGGTAATTTCTGTGTTTCATCGTCAATAAGAAGGTCCAAGGGATACAGTAAACCTGAAGTGAAGCATCGGAATCGAAATCTGGACTAACTGGAGAGGATCAAATCATAGAGAGTTAGAGTGTCAGCCCTGTTGTACTTAAGTCGGCTTTGTAACTTTTGTATTAAATTTGGATGCAGTTTCCATGTTTCATCTTCAATAAGAAGGTCCAAGGGTTACAGTAAACCTGAAGTGAAGCATCGGAATCTAAAACAGGACTCACAGGAGAGATTCAAATCATAGAGAGTTAGAGTGTCAGTCTCTTGCACTTAAGTCGGTATTGTTCCTTTTGTATTAAATTCGGATGCAATTTCTGTGTTTCATCGTCAATAAGAAGGTCCAAGGGATACAGTAAACCTGAAGTGAAGCATCGGAATCTAAAACTGGACTGACAGGAGAGGTTCAAATCATAGAGAGTTTTGAGTGTCAGTCCTCTTGTACTTAAGTCGGCATTGTGCCTTTTGTATTAAATTTGGATGCAATTTCTGTGTTTCATCTTCAATAAGAAGGTCCTAGGGATACAGTAAACCTGAAGTGAAGCATCGGAATCTAAAACTGGACTCACAGGAGAGGTTCAAATCATAGAAAGTCAGAGTGTGACTCCTCTTGTACTTATGTCGGCATTGTGCCTTTTGTATTAAAATTGGATGCAATTTCTGTGTTTCATCGTCAATATGAAGGTATAAGGGATACAGTAAACCTGAAGTGAAGCATCGGATTATAAAACTGGACTCACAGGAGAGGTTCAAATCATAGAGAGTTAGAGTGTCAGTCCTCTTGTACTTAAGTCGGCATTGTGCTTTTTGTATAAAATTCGGATACAATTTCTGGGTTTCATCGTCAATACGAAGGTCCAAGGGATACAGTAAACGTGAAGTGAAGCATCGGAATCTAAAACTGGTCTCACAGGAGAGGTTCAAATCATAGAGAGTTAGAGTGTCAGTCCTCTTGTACTTAAGTCGGCATTGTGCCTTTTGTATTAAATTCGGACGCAATTTCTGTGTTTCATCGTCAATAAGGAGGTCCAAGGGATACAGTAAACCTGAAGTGAAGCATCGGAATCTAAAACTGGACTCACAGGAGAGGTTCAAATCGTAGAGAGTAAGAGTGTCAGTACTGTTGTATTTAAATCGGCATTGTGTCTTTTGTATTAAATTTGGATGCAATTTCTGTGACTCATCGTCAATAAGAAGGTCAAAGGAATAGAGTAAACCTGAATTGAAGCATCGGAATCTAAAACTGAACTCACAGGAGAGGTTCAAATCATAGAGGGTTAGAGTGTCAGTCCTCTTGTACTTAAGTGGGTATTGTGCCTTTTGTATTGAATTCGGATGTAATTTCTGTGTTACATCATCTATAAGAAGGTCCATGGGATACAGTAATCCTAATGTGAAGCATCGGAATCTAAATCTGGACCCACAAAAGAGGTTCAAATCATAGAAATTTAGAGTGTCAGGTCTCTTGTACTTAAGCCGGCATTGTGCCTTTTGTATATAATTCGGAGGTAATTTCTGTGTTTCATCGTCAATACGAAGGTCCAAGGGATACAGTAAACCTGAAGTGAAGCATCGGAATCTTAAACTGGACTCACAGGAGAGGTTCAAATCATCGAAAGTCAGAGTGTGACTCCTCTTGTACTTATGTCGGCATTGTGCCTTTTGTATTAATTTTGGATGCAATTTCTGTGTTTCATCGTCAATATGAAGGTATAAGGGATACAGTAAACCTGAAGTGAAGCATCGGATTATAAAACTGGACTCACAGGAGAGGTTCAAGTCATAGAGAGTTAGAGTGTCAGTCCTTTTGTACTTAAGTCGGCATTGTGCTTTTTCTATAAAATTCGGATACAATTTCTGGGTTTCATCGTCAATACGAAGGGCCAAGGGATACAGTAAACCTAAAGTGAAGCATCGGAATCTAAAACTGGTCTCACAGGAGAGGTTCAAATCATAGAGATTTAGAGTGTCAGTCCTCTTGTACTTAAGTCGGCATTGTGCCTTTTGTATTAAATTCGGACGCAATTTCTGTGTTTCATCGTCAATAAGGAGGTCCAAGGGATACAGTAAACCTGAAATGAAGCATCGGAATCTAAAACTGGACTCACAGGAGAGGTTCAAATCGTAGAGAGTTAGAGTGTCAGTACTGTTGTATTTAAATCGGCATTGTGTCTTTTGTATTAAATTTGGATGCAATTTCTGTGATTCATCGTCAATAAGAAGGTCAAAGGAATAGAGTAAACCTGAAGTGAAGCATCGGAATCTAAAACTGAACTCACAAGAGAGGTTCAAATCATAGAGAGTTAGAGTGTCAGTCCTCTTGTACTTAAGTGGGTATTGTGCCTTTTGTATTGAATTCGGATGTAATTTCTGTGTTACATCATCTATAAGAAGGTCCATGGGATACAGTAATCCTAATGTGAAGCATCGGAATCTAAAACTGGACCCACAAAAGAGGTTCAAATCATAGAAATTTAGAGTGTCAGTTCTCTTGTACTTAAGTCGGCATTGTGCCTTTTGTATTAAATTCGGAGGTAATTTCTGTGTTTCATCGTCAATACGAAGGTCCAAGGGATACAGTAAACCTGAAGTGAAGCATCGGAATCTAAAACTGGACTCACAGGAGAGGTTCAAATCATCGGAAGTTTGAGTGTCAGTCCTCTTGTACTTAAGTCGGCATTGTGCCTTTTGTATTAAATTCGGATGCAATTTCTGTGTTTCATCGTCAATAAGAAGGTCCATGGGATACAGTAAACCTGAAGTGAAGCATCGGAATCTAAAACTGGACTCACAGGAGAGGTTCAAATCATAGAGAGTTAGAGTGTCAGTCCTCTTGTACTTAAGCCGGCATTGTGCGTTTTGTATTAAATTCGGATGCAATTTCTGTGTTTCATCGACAATAAGAAGGTCCAAGGGATACAGTAAACCTGAAGTGAAGCTTCGGAATCTAAAACTGGACTCACAGGAGAGGTTCAAATCATAGAAAGTTAGAGTGTCAGTCCTCTTGTACTTAAGTCGGCATTGTGCCTTTTGTATTAAATTCGGATGCAATTTCTGTATTTCATCGTCAATAAGAAGGTCCAAGGGATACAGTAAACCTGAAGTGAAGCATCGGAATCTTAAACTGGACTCACAGGAGAGGTTGAAATCATAGAAAGTTAGAGTGTCAGTCCTCTTGTACATAAGCCGGCATTGTGCGTTTTGTATTAAATTCGGATGCAATTTCTGTGTTTCATTGTCAATATGAAGGTATAAGGGATACAGTAAACCTGAAGTGAAGCATCGGATTATAAAACTGGACTCACAGGAGAGGTTCAAATCATAGAGAGTTAGAGTGTCAGTCCTCTTGTACTTAAGTCGGCATTGTGCTTTTTGTATAAAATTCGGATACAATTTCTGGGTTTCATCGTCAATACGAAGGTCCAAGGGATACAGTAAACCTGAAGTGAAGCATCGGATTATAAAACTGGACTCACAGGAGAGGTTCAAATCATAGAGAGTTAGAGTGTCAGTCCTCTTGTACTTAAGTCGACATTGTGCTTTTTGTATAAAATTCGGATACAATTTCTGGGTTTCATCGTCAATACGAAGGTCCAAGGGATACAGTAAACCTGAAGTGAAGCATCGGAATCTAAAACTGGTCTCACAGGAGAGGTTCAAATCATAGAGAGTTAGAGTGTCAGTCCTCTTGTACTTAAGTCGGCATTGTGCCTTTTGTATTAAATTCGGACGCAATTTCTGTGTTTCATCGTCAATAAGGAGGTCCAAGGGATACAGTAAACCTGAAGTGAAGCATCGGAATCTAAAACTGGACTCACAGGAGAGGTTCAAATCGTAGAGAGTTAGAGTGTCAGTACTGTTGTATTTAAATCGGCATTGTGTCTTTTGTATTAAATTTGGATGCAATTTCTGTGACTCATCGTCAATAAGAAGGTCAAAGGAATAGAGTAAACCTGAATTGAAGCATCGGAATCTAAAACTGAACTCACAGGAGAGGTTCAAATCATAGAGGGTTAGAGTGTCAGTCCTCTTGTACTTAAGTGGGTATTGTGCCTTTTGTATTGAATTCGGATGTAATTTCTGTGTTACATCATCTATAAGAAGGTCCATGGGATACAGTAATCCTAATGTGAAGCATCGGAATCTAAATCTGGACCCACAAAAGAGGTTCAAATCATAGAAATTTAGAGTGTCAGGTCTCTTGTACTTAAGCCGGCATTGTGCCTTTTGTATATAATTCGGAGGTAATTTCTGTGTTTCATCGTCAATACGAAGGTCCAAGGG